>NW_004955406.1:34992357-35122131 GCF_000276665.1 Chinchilla lanigera | reverse complement strand
TCTTCTTCTTCTTCTTCTTCTTCTTCTTCTTCTTCTTCTTCTTCTTCTTCTTCTTCTTCTTCTTCTTCTTCCTCTTCTTCTTCTTCCTTCTTCTTCTTTCTACTTCCTCTTCTTGTGCTTTTCTCTCCCCCCCCCCGGCCTCTTGCCCTCTCTTTGTCATATGCCATAGCAGCTAACCGGAACCTCTAGTAACAACGTGGTTAGGGACGGCATCAGCAGTAGTGAAGGCAGTGAGTGGAACAGCACAATCCCTCCTGCCCTGAAATCAGCAGCATGAGAGAGGGAAGCAGACAGGGGATTTAAGCAGCCTTGGGCAACAGTGTGACAATGAGAAGGAAGGCCCCACTCCCCCTACTGGAAAGTAAAGGGAAGTGGGACCGAGCAGCCTTTGGCTGTCTCCATGGCCAACTGGGAGACCTACGCAGAGACAAACAGGGTAGGGTGACAGGGACACGTTGCTGAGGGACATCCCTGAAGGAGCTGGCTGAAGACCGGCCCACCCCCACACCTGGAGGCCAAGATCAGTCGCACAACCACCACTAATCCTACTGCAGACTTGGCGGGGTTACCCAGCACAGTTTTGGGATCTGACATGGGTACTACCACAGAATTGTGGTATTCCAGCAGAGGAATTTTATTGGTTTTTTTTCTTCTTTCTTCATTGCTTGCTTTGTTTTACTTTTTCTATCTAGCATTTTATATGGTTCTTTAGGTTTTCAATTTTATTGTTTGTATTTTCCACCTTTTTTCCCTCTTTCCTCAACCACCTTCCTTGATTTTTTGATATTTTCATATGAGTGAACCTTCTTTCTAATCCTTCTGGTTTGCTTCAATTTACTTTTGCCTTCATTCTTTCTCTCCTGTTCTCTTCTCCAATGTCTCAAAGCTTAGGTGAACATCCTTGGTCTTTCATCCTTGTTTCTACTATATTTCTCTTCATTTATTTCTCTGTTTTGTTCCTTATCCCTCTTAAATTTCTCCCTCATAGGGGAAATTCACTCTACTACAGGGAAATTTCACTTCATACAACTTCCTGATTTATGTAGAATTTTGGCATATAACTGTAGCGCTTGCTCCTACAGTTAAAGGTACCAATTAATAATTACCACAGTTTGTCAGTTTTTAGGTAGTGCTTGATGCTATTATAATTGTTTATTGTAATTCTTTAGCCAGGATGTCACACATGTTGCAATCAGTTGTTCTTCCTTGTATGACAACACTGTTATTGTCTGCAGCCATAACCATTACCATAGTCCAGTACCAAAGAACTAGGCACTGAGCCAAATAGATAGCAGCTTCTCATCCCTGATAAATTGGGAAGGTAGGATCTTGAGACAGACACAAAGACCATGGTCCACCTATACCTAGAAGACATCTCTGAGGAACAGACATCCTCCAGAGAAGTCATGATATTAGTGATAAAGCTATCTACCATATGAAATTTATAAGCATCAATATAGAAAACAAATTAAAATTTTAAAAAATAGAAAATGAGAAGACACAGAAGTAAAATGCAATCCTAGACCTCTAGACCACCCAAGGCAAGTCCAGAGGACAATGAGATAGGAGAAATCAGAAGCCAATAACTTGAATTTTCTGAAATGGTAGCAGCAGAATTACAAAAGCAGATAAATGAGGATATGGAGAAAATCAGATCAGAAATAATCTCTTGGGTAAAAAAAGAGATAATCAAAATGAAAGAGTTGCTCAGTGAATTCAGAGTAGACACACATAAAAAATAGTTTAGGAAAATGATAGAAAGCATGAATGTCCAACATAGAAAAGAGATAGAATTCATGAAACAAATTCAAACAGGTATCCAGGAGACTAAACATTCCACTGAAAGCATATACAGGCAAATGAACCAAGATGAGGACAGAATATCAGATCTAGAAGATAGAATTGTATGTAGCAAACAACAAGAAAGATTTCTTAAAAATAGCAAGGGACTATGAAAAATCAATTCAACAGCTGCAAATTGATGCAAAGAAGAACAATGTAAGTTTGATCAGTTCAGTGAGAAAGGAGATGATAGCTCAAACACCATAAAAAACCTATTCACAAAAGTAATGGCAGAAAACTTCCCAAGCATGAAAAAAGAATTTGGTATATAGATAAATGAGGAATACAGAACTCCAATTAGCAATTGCCAGAAGAAATCTACACCAACAAATATAACAATCAATATTCCAGAAATTCAGCAAAAGAACAGAATATTAAAAATCTGTTATTAGGGAAAAGAAACAGATCATGTATAAAGGAAAGCCCATCAGAATCACAGCAGACGTCTCAACACAAACCCTTATGGCACGACGAAGTTAGAGTAAAGTATTTCAAGTCATACAAGAAAACAACCTCCAACTCATACTGATGTACTCTTTCCAACTTAATGGAGAAATAAGATAGCTCTATGACAAGGAACAACTGAAGAAACTCATGACCTCCAAACCAGTTCTCGAAGATGTTCTGAAGGATATTTTAGAAAGAGATAAATGGGGCTGGGGATTTAGCTCAGCGGCACAGCGCCTACCTGGCAAGATGAGGTCGTGAGTTCAATTCCTGGTACCAGAAAAAAAAAAGAGAAAGAGATAAACAAGACTACAACCCCACAACACCATTAGAAAGTATCCACCAGGCAAGGCAAGCAATTAAACAGAGGAGGGGAAGACAACAAACTGACAAAAGGAAAATAAAATGATTAGGATAAGTCAATAAATATCAGTTATAACCATCAATGAAAATGATCTCAATTAAGTGAAACAGACAGGCAGGGTGGATCAGGAAACAAGATGCAAGAATATATTGCATTAAAAGAACACATTTAACTCAAAAAGAAATTCATAGACTGAAAGTCAAAGGATGGGAAACAACATTTCATGTGACAGGATTCCAGAAAAAAAGCAGGAGTAGATATTCTACTTGCACACAAAGTGAATTTCAATCCAAGACTGATCAAAAGAAACAAAGAAGGTACTACATACTTGTTAAGGGAAAATTACAAGAAAAACAAGAGATAACAATAATGAATATATATCCACCAAATACTGGCACACCCAACTATATAAAACAAATATTAACAAACACAAAAAAGCAAACAGTACAACACAATTATAATGGGGGACCTTAATAGCCCATTGTCACAAATAAATCAACAAAGACAAAAGGCAAAAAGAAGTATCAGAACTGAACAATACATGTGAACAAATGGACTTAGTAGATGTCTACAGTGTTCTACCCCACAACAACAGAATATGCATCCTTCTCATTTGCACATAAGATGTTTTCAAAAATAGACCATATACTAGTTTATAGAAAATGCTTAAATAAATGCAAAGGAATTAAAATTATCCTACTCCTATGATCAGCCTATAGTGCAATGAAATTGGAAATCAATGGCAAAAGAAACCCATAAGAGCTTCATAAACAGGTGGAAATTAAAGAACACTCTCCTGAATAACCAATGGGTCACATGAAATTAAAGAAGAAATTAGACAGTTTTCACAATAAAATGATAATGACAGTGCAACATACTAGAGTCCATGTTACACAATGGAAGCAGACCTATGAGGGAATTTTATCGTGGTGAATTCCAATATTAGAAAAACAGAGCAAGCTCAAATAAATTACCTAATGTAGAACCTTAAGCTTCTAAAAAAAGAACAGCAAGTCAAGCCCAAAGCTCATATGAGGGAAGAAATAACAAAGATTAGAGCAAAAATTAATGAAATTGGGACTAAGAAAATAATACAAAGAATCAATAAATTGAAGGCTTGCTTTTTGATGAAATACAATTGATAAACTCTTAGCAAACCTTATCAAAAAAAGAAAGAAAGGTCTCAAATCCATGTAATTAGGAATGAAAAGGGTGAAATCATAACAGTTCCTGCAGAAATCCAGAAGATGATCACTGCGTACTTTAAGAACCTTTCTTCTACTACGGTGGAAAATACAGAAGAAATGGATTCCTGAGTATATGTGAATTACCAAACATGAATCAAGAATATATAAAAAGTCTAAATAACCCAATATTAATCAATGAAATTGAAGATGTAATTACAAACTTACCAACAAAAAAAAGCCCAGGTCCTAATACATTCAATGCTGAACTCTACAAGAAATTTAGAAAAGATCTAATACCAATACTCCTCAAACTCTTTAATGAAATTGAAAGGGAAGCAATTTTGCTAAAGTCAATCCTGGAAGCAAGTATTATTCTGATAGCAAAACTAGAGAAAGATCTAACCAAAAAAGAGAACTACAAGACAATTTCCCTCATGAACAAAGATGCAAAAGTGCTCAGTAATATACTGGAAAACAGAATGCAGCAAATCATCAAGATTATACACCATCAGAAGTAAGATTCATCAAAGGAATGAGAGGATGGTTCAACATATGCAAATTCCTTAATGTAATACACAATATCAATAGAGCCAAAGGAAAGCAAAATCACACGATCATCTCAATAGATGCAAAAAAAAAAAAAAAAAGCATACAGTTCTGGAAACATTAGCCAGAACAATTAGGCAAGAAAAAGGAGTAAAAGGAAAAAGATAGGAAAGGAAGAAGTTGAATTATCGTTATATGCAGATGACATAATACTCTATATAGAAGACCCCAAACTTCACTAAAAGACTTCTAGATATAATAACCAAATTTGGCAGTGTAGCTGGATACAAAATCAACACTTAAATATCAATAGCATTCCTGTACATAAATAATAAACTCACTGAGAGAGAAATTGGGAAACCACAACTTTCACAACAGCATTAAAAAAATGAAATACTTAGGTATCAGTCTAACAAAGTAAAAGATATCTACTCTGAAAACTACAGTTATCTGGAAAAGGAAATTGAAGAGGATATCAGAAAATGGGAAGATATTGCTTGCTCTTGGGTAGGAAGAATTGACATAGTGAAAATAGCCATATTCCTAAAATTATTGTACCAATTTAATGAAATCCCAATCAAAATACCAACAGCATACCTCACAGAATTAGAGAACAAATGCTAAAATTTACTTGGAACCAGAAGAGATCTAGAATACTAAAAACAATTTTGGGCAACAAAGGTAGGTGAGGAGGCATCACAACCCCTGAATTTAAATTATACTACAAGGGTACTGTGTTAAAACCGCGTGGTACTGGCATAAGCATATATTTGATGTAATCCATCCATGTATTTGTTCATCCATCCTTCCACGCACTCACTTGTTCATTTAGCACATGAGATATTCTTGGCTTAGTATTAGGTACTGAGAAATCAAAATTGACATGACATTTGAAAGTAAAGAAGCCACAGCATACATTTACTGAATTAAAATGTAATTGTTTTGGTTATACTTCTCGCATTGTTATGCTGTGGTAGTATAACTAAGATAGTGACTTCATAACAGGTTTCCACTGTAGCACGTGTTTTATACACCAAGTGTTATGGCTCATATCTAGAGAGCCTCCAAATCCTCATGGACTCATAGTTGGGACTTCCTGGAGGTGGCTGGATTTAGGATGTGCAAATGTAGATTAAGGGTGTACTACTGGGATTAAAGGTGTGTGGTACTGGACTAGTCCACCAATTATTATAGCTCTGGGTGTGGGCAATGGGAACGCCTACCCTAGGTATGGGTGGCATCACCTAAAAGGCTTGTAGCCTGGATGGGATAAAAAGGACAGGGAGACTTGCTTTGGTGTTTGCTGCTTGCTGCTGTCCACCTCCCATGCCATGAACTTTTTCTCCTCTGTGATGGCCCTCTGCCAAGCCACCCCACCTTGGTACCAGCTGAAACCTCTACAGAGATAAAATAAACCTTTTCTCTTTTAACTTGTGACTGTGGGATATTTTGTTCCAGCAATAAGGAAAATAACTAAGCCACCAGATAAATGGAATTTAAGACAACGTGCCAAGCAAGAAGTCAGGCTTACGATTTTAAAGCATGTCCTATAAATACCACCCACCTGCAGTGGACTAGGATGGGAACACTCTTGTGATACTTATTCCCTTCTGTGGAAGTCTTCTTGGGAAGTTTCTGTTTAAGGTTTTGAATCATTGAAACTAGCTCTTTGGCTTCTGCAGGGAGCTGGCCCACACTCCAGTTAGTATATTGGTACTGGTACACAGTTCGAGTGTCTTTCCTCTAAAATTAGAAGTGAGCAGAACATTAGCTCAAGTGAGGGTCAATGAAGTTTATAGTGTGATGGTCACATATTCTTCACAATTGCCCTCATTCAAATATTTCAACTTTTCTGTACCATTATATAGATGGTAGTTTTGCTTACATAAAATATTTTATGTATTAGCAGATTAATTACACAAAAACAAATATTCTCAAAATTGTGTATATATATTTTTTTACCTTAGAATATCTCAGTTCAAATTCTCGGACAGTATACATTGGTGATATACTTGTGTCTTTGATGTCAACCTCTAAATCTCCATGTGTTTGTTTCCCCTCTCCCCAGTATTGAGCACAGATTTCCTAGAGAACAAAGAACATGGTTAAACAACTTGAACAAAACTTTGTTTGCTATATAAAATATTCATGGAAACTCTCTCTGTCTCTCTGTCTCTGTCTCTCCATCTCTCTCCTTTCATTTCCTTCCCTATTTTCTATCAAATAGAAATTATTAGTTGTATTTTAAAGTGAAACCTGCCGATAAAAACTAAAATCTATTGTAAGTATGGTGAGCACTCATTTAACATGGAGTTTCATTGTGCAAGTCAAGGAAACCTAGCAATAATCAAGATCTTCCTACACGTATGTGTTTAAGATTTCTTCCTTCCTTCCATACCCTGATCATCACCTCTTCATAATCTATAGATTGAGTTGATATTGGTCATGACATCCCCAATAACTCTGGCATGCTGTCCCTCCACTCTTCCTGAAGGAAGAGGGTTTCACATTTGGAAATATGTCTCTCTAACCTAATGACCAACATTGTGTGCAGCTAAGTTGATGGAATACATAAGTAAAAGATGAGACTGGAGTGTAAATAAATCATGAAGGAGTGTTCTGGCTCTGCAAACTGCTTTCCACAATTACTACTGACCCATGGTTGATAACAGTGTTGGACATTCCCACCTATACTTTCATTCCATTTCTTGACTTTCTAATTTTAGATAAGGGGAAAAGTGGCTGGAATTCCATGCTGAATATATGATATATATATTCCTTGTTTTAAAAAAGAAAAAAAATAACAATTTCCTATGTACAAGGGCAGGGGATAGAGAGGAGGATAGAGAGGATGTATATATGCATAGAGGCAGAGGGAGAGAGAGAAATATAAATCTTACTGCACGTTGTGACCGTTGATCTTGATTGTAAGTTTGAGAGATGCCTAGATTAGTGAAGCACGGTTCTGGCTGTGTCTGGGTAGGTCATAAGGGAGAGGCTTTGCAGACTACATCTGGCACTTGGCCCCTTCATCTTCCTCTCTGCCCCTTTCATGACTGCTCTGCTGCCTGGTTGCCATGAGTTAAGCAGCTTTCCTCCACCATGGGCTTCTGCCATGATGCTTCTGCCTGAGAGCTACCCAACCATGGACAGAAACCTCTGAAACCATGAAACCAAAATAAACCTGTTGTCCTTTAGGTTTTGTATGGTAGGTATTTTATCCTGGTAATGGAAAACTGGCCAGTATCATTGTTTATGAGCATTTACCTTGAATAAGACTTAAAATATGTTGAGATATGTCAAATAACATGGTAGTTACTAAGAAAAAGTAAAACTAAAAACTAAGTGGTAGATGATCCACTAGTAGGGAAATTTTAATGAATGGTAAAAATAATTATACATACATATATGTGTGTGTTTATGTCTGTTTTGTGGCAATAAATATGACATATGAATTAGGAAGGAAGAATATTGTTAATTTTCTCAGGGATATTGTCTTGCCAACAAGTAGGATAAAGAAAAGAGAAGACACATGTAGGTATATGGAATGCTATTAAATTAAGATTCGATGCTGAGCATGCAAAATCATGTGCTAAGACTCAATCTATAAACCTATCAGCACAGAGAATGTGGAATACATAAAAGTAAGAGGAAACTAAACAGATATAGAAGACTAGGTTTGTTTGTTATCATAAAATGTCAGAGAGTTCAGATTTTATCTGGAAAAAAATAGAAAATATAGTCACTATTTGTTGTAAAACTGAAATTGCTGTGTCTTTGGTAATCTAAGAGCACTGTGCTAGACTAAAGAGGGGGCCACTCTGAGATATCAGAATCCAGACATAAGATAACAGAGGTCAACAAGTGGCTGGAGAGCAGAAGGTAAACAAAGACCCTTGTGTGACAGACTGATTAAAATAATGTCACAGAACAACCAAGCAAGTAATCCAAGAACAGAGAAGTGCATTTTATCACAGACTTTTTGAAAAAGATCCTCAAATTGCAAACCTGGTCTCCATGCATCAGCTCTGTCAACATAACGATAACTTTGACTTTTCTTTGGAATATCATCTGCCAGAAGTCACCAATGGTCTCTTTTAGAGGTCCTTGAGCAGCAATCATCATTTCTGGTTTCCAGTAGCTCTTTCAAAAAAAATAAAAGTGAAGCCTTGTTACTATTGCTCAGAGAACTGTGAATTCTTAAAATAACTATTGGGAAAAACAATCCTTTAGTTTGACATCAATGGTGTTGCAGAAATATATTAAGATTCTTACATCCAAGAAAAAGTATCTAACTATAATATATTTATGCAAATAATTCTTAATTAATAACAGAATCAAAATTAAGACATCCAATATTTTTGTGAAATTCTTTGTTTGAATATTCAGCTTATTTTTTCTAAATATAGGTGACAAACATTTACCTAATAGTCCAGGAGAACTGAGTGAAATTTTTAATTACAAAAATATATATATTTGGATTTTTTGACAAGTTTGGTATCTGAGTCAAAACAAACATTTTTATATATTTGTCTTTGGTCCAATTTTATTCTTTAAATTAATATGGTTATAGTCCCATTTACCATAAAATATAACTATTATGACTTAGATGTAAAATGTCTCTAAATTTTCATGTGTTGACAGATGTGGTTTGTGAAAGGTGATTGAATCTGGGGCATCCTTTGAAGGATATTTATCTGTCTCCCCGGCTTTTCCTGCCCTCTCTGCTCCCTGGCTAACATGGGGTTGAACAGCTTTCCTCTGCCATACCTTCCACCTTGCCATTTCTGCCTTGGAACTGGCCAACTATGAATTGAACTCTCTGAAACTGTGAGTCAAAATAAACCTTTGTGCTTTACAGTGTGTATGTCAGGCATTTTGTCTCAGCAATGGAGAAGTGACTAAAGTGATTAACATAATAACCAACGACATTAGCGTATCCTGGGTTGGGGAAATATAAATACCCACCATTACAAAAGATGCATTGATATATTTGCTTGTTTCTTCTGCATCACTGTCATCATCAGACGATTCATCTGAATCATGCTCACTCTCTTTGCTCATTTCCAATTCATGTTTAAGTGTCACTCTGTTAAAGTCATCTATATAAAATAAATTAGTAGTGAGTCTTTCTTTAAAACTAATAAGGACTGGGGATGTAGATCAGTGGTGGAGCACATGCTTAGCACATACATGTAGTCCAATTCTCAGCAACATCAAAAACACTAAAAATAAAGATAATCAAATTTCTACATGACTGACATGAATTAAAAAGTAATTCAAAATTAAATGTGTTAATCTAAAGGTAATGAAATATTACCTAAAATTCAGTACTCTTTGATTAACAAATTATTTTAAGATATTTGAATAAAATGAAGTGTCAAAAGGGTTACAGGAAAAAAACATCAAATATTTAAATAATGTTCCAAATGGTTATTAGTCTTTAATACATATACTTTAGATTTCCATGGAATATCATCATTCTGCTGATAAAAGTTTAAAATAATTCATAGCTTAGCTTTTGTTTTTCATTTATATCCTATTAACATTAAATTAAGTCTTTGTTGAATAAGAGTCATGGATTATTATTTAGTCCAAAAAATTATTTAGTCTAAAATTCCTCCTAGTTTTTCAATATCTTAAATTTATAATAACCTGGCCAAATGATCTGTTTAACTGCATTACTATCAATTTTGTATTTTAACTATATCAATGGGGACTTCTGTAGAAATTAAATTAACTAGGTCAGCCATGCACTGATTTGAATTATTTGGTTGTCTAGTTTATCAGATTGGCTTATATTTTATCCGTGCTAATTTCAGTATGTTCAGCTGAAAAAAAAAAAAAAAAACCATAGTACCTAATTTGATCCTATAAATATTGTTAAATAGTAAAATTTAAGTCATGAAAATTGTACATATTTTAATCTGTTAAATTTAATGATTGGTAATTTACAGAGTATTTTCCATGCACTTCCAGCCTTCCAGATATAAGCGATAAGGAAAAAGCATAAGGACAGCAAAGTACATTTTTTACTAAAGAGGAAAAAAAAGTAAAAGAGGACATTGGTCTTTGTCTCTCAGATTCAAAGTTTTTGTCTTTCTTAAAACTCATTTCTGAAATAATTGGTAGAAAGAAAACACTGAATACAGTTTATCCAGAAAAGTCCATTGAAATGCTTAGGGTTCGGATAATTTGTTATAACTAAAATTTTAGTTTACTGACATTTCTATTGTCAACCAATTGTTGAAATTTTGCTTCAAGATCATTCATGTGTGTCTCTCATTAAACAAATGCAAAAAGAGCTTAACTTTTTCTCATATCAAGAAATTTAAAAGATAACCACATACATGGAATAACATGAGAATTTCTGTTTTTCTTTTTATTTTCCTCTTGATTTCCAATGTGCTGTGTCCTCCAGCTTCTATAGGAAGGAAGTCTCTGAGGAAAAACGTAGAATGAAAAACTCTTTTAAAATTTAAATATACATTAGCTTAACTCATTGCTGTGATATAAAATACTCCCTATAGGAAAAGCATTTAATTAATTTTTGTAAAATTTGAATTTACTGCTAATCATAGGTATAAGTTTGAAAGTGGATTTTTTCCTCTTAATCTTTTCAGGTATTTAGTATATTTGACATGATGAGTTGAAACTTAAAACATAAAATTGTCTAATAAAATACACTGTTAATAGATGCTTGATAGTAAAGTAGTATGACTTTATTCTTATATAAGCTGAAAGCACTAGACCAATGTTAGTTATTACCCATATTGAAAAATTAATGGTAAATAATTTTAAATTATCAGGAGGAAACTTGGCAGACACTGCTGTCATGGAAAACTTGATGTTTCAAATCTAGTAGTTCCAGCTTGCTGCCCCTCTTGCTCAGAGTAGTTAGGTGCCAAAATCTATCTTTTCTTTTGGTGAAGATCACAGATTCTTATAATATATTTCTCCCTACTTAATCCAGCCCATCTTCTTTTCTCACTTGGAAAATATCAACAATTTCACAACTGGACCTTTCAGTCAGTCTTACTGAATCTCAACGTTGTAAAACTCAAAATAAAAGATGCCCATCTTAGGCTCTTCAGCAGCTTCCTGTCATCCTTAGAACACAGCAAACCTCCTTAATATAGGGTAAAAAGTCTTGAGGGATATGCCTGTGACTGTCTTTCCAGCCTTATCCCTTATTAGGATTTTCCACACTTGGGCCAAACCAAATTCCTCTATTTTTAGAAAGGGCCACACTATCCTTGAGTTCTTGCAATCTACTATGGTTTGGATGAATGTTTCCCAAGGGACAAGATGCAAAGTCTTGACCTCCAGGATGGTGGTATCTGAAGAGGATGGTGGTATGGACATTGAAGAGGATGAATGTAGTGGAAATTCTTAGGATATGTTCTCAAATGGGATTATGGATCTCTCTCTCTCTCTCTCTCTCTCTCTCTCTCTCTCTCTCTCTCTCTCTCTCTCTCTCTCTTCCTCCCTCCCTGCCTCTCTCTCTTTCTGAGAAAGCTCCTCAGGTACCACTCAGTAAGATTTTACATACACACACACACATATGCTTGTGAGTATGGCTGTGTAATTGAATGACAAAAACATCGTCACTGAATATCAAGCCATGTGAACTCCATCATGAGCCATGTGGAAAGCCACCTTCTTTGGAAAACACCACAACATTTTATGTTTTGTGAGATATCACCCGGTAGGCACTGCTCTCTGGTTCACAATACCCAGGATTACAATGAAACTAATGGTTCACTCTCCCTTGAGACAGAAAGGATTCTTCACTCTTCAATCCCTGCTTGTTTCAATTATCACCACAGGTGTACACCTGTCAGTGCAAGCACATTGCCTGATCTTTATTCTGATATCTGCAATTCTGTGCCTTGCATCTCACTAATCAGTGCCTTCCTGTCTGCCCTCTGGTGTCCACAGTCTAACATCACCAAATCCTCATCGGTCTTAATCGTCTTCTCCCAACAGTCCCTTTATTTTGCTTGCAGGCAACACCAAGAACTGATTTATCTCTTCCCCATCTCATTCCATCCAGTTTACAGTCTCAAGAAGAGTTGTGTGCTCACTTTGCTCCTTGCTTCCACTTGCAAGCCAGTTTTTTTCATTTTATCCTCAAAAAATCCAATGACTTTGATTTTCTTTCCATCATATTGGACCAACTTAAGCCACTGCTCTTCACCTGAAAATGTCAGGTATTACCGATTTTGGGGTGACTCCGCCCTATTTGGTTCAATGCCTGGCTAACTGTGTGCTTTTCCTCCCAAGGTGCATCATCCCTCTTGTTCCTTCAACACTGACAAGGATGACGCAGCCAGCATTCTCATCTACTTTCTCTCATGCTCTTCACGTGGCAAACTCACTGCTCCCATCCACTACTATAATCATGTGTAAACACTCTCAGCTCCTTCCCCTCCTTGTTGTCATCTAGTCAGTTTTCAAAATCTAGACGGAATTAACCCAGCCATCTACATGAGCAGCCCCTCTCCTAGAGACCCAAATGTTGCTGTGGAAAAAAAATCCATTCAATTAGTGATTGCCCTTAAATTTATAGTCATAAATTTCAAATTATCAAACAATAATTTCTGGTAATCTGAAGTGGTCTCCTACATCGAGGTAAATATTTCATACTTTTTCCCTTTCCTTACCCCTTAGGCTCTGCTCTGCCCTACTAACTCCTGAACCGCTCTTCTCTTATTTGATGATCTTGCCTTGTATTTTCTTGAGAAATGGAAGGTAATCAGGGTTGAGGTAATGTAACGCCAGTAACCCTGATCTGGTTGTTGTACACTTCACACACGCGTTGACCTATGTATAACCATGTGTTAATTAACAATATATTATATATTTAAAAGTAATCAGGAGAGAACTACTTTAGCTTCCAATCATCTAATTTACCAATCAATCTGCATCTCTCTCCTCATTTTCCATGTTCCTGTCTGTTCAGATGGAGTAATTTCACTGCCTCCACCAGAGTTACAGCGCTACTTGGGCTTTGCATGATGCTCCTCCTTATGTCCCCCTCGTCCACCCAAAAATCATTTCGACTCTCGATTCTAGAATTGTACTTGGTGCACAACAGAAATTTCATCACACTTATTTGATTAAAAAATCTCTCTTTTGGTGACTATCCATGCAAATGTTCACCTTTAATATATAAGTATCACCAAATAGTAAATGTGCAAATGTAGGGGCTGTGTACTGATTATAGTAAATATTGTCGGCTAAAAGACCAAAAAGAAAAAACCAGAAAACAACAGCGAAATGCTCTTCTGCTTAAGACTACCTTGTCCCTGCCAATTCTATCTACAAGAATAGTTCTTCTGGGAGATTGAGTCGCTTGGTGATTATTGTCCACTCCACCTTCATCCCCCACCTCAGCCCCACTTTGATCCTGAACATTAAATGGTTCTGCATCTAATTAAAAGTGCATTCCTGGCCTTATGAAACTGTCTGAACTGACCAGCCTGGCCGTGTATAGAAAGATTCAATAAACTGGAAATCACAAGTGAAAGAGAAAAATTACAAAATTTGACAGCTACACAATTTGAGGATAGTTATGCCAACTCTCTGAAATCATGGCGAACTACATCCTCAGTTAACTGTCAGAATAATTGCCTAATAAATAGGATAGGACACACATTATTATCTTTTACTTTCTGTCTGCCAGCTCCAGCCAGTTCAACTTCCTAAGCAGTCATAAACTCCTCTAATTATTTCCTTTATAAACTAGAACCAGATGCACTTTTTAAAGGTGAGATGTGATATTGCCTATGGCAGACCAATTTCATGGCTATATACTATTATTTTGACAGTTTATTTATACCAGCTTAATGAGGAAGGGTTAAAGTGTTAGCACTGGAATCAGACTTCTGGGTGTAAGCAAGTCTCCTACATAACAGCTGTGCAGATTCAGGCATTTCTCTCAGACTCTCTGTGTCTTGGATTCCTCATCTGAGCTCCTCCGGCTATGGTGAGGACGAGATGTAAGGACTATGTTGCATGCCTAGCAAACACCTAGAAAACAGCACTTCATATAAGTTACTATACTTATTTATTGCTACCAGTATCAGTACCTGGAATTCAGCCTCTAGTGGAGATGGCTCGCTGGGTGGGTCTCTTTTCTTCATGTTATGTAGATATGAATGTGAATTTAAGTCAGCCAGATTCACTTCTGTTTCTCCAAACTGGTTGTATTCCACTAAAGCCTGATGGATTAGGATGTACTGGGCCTAAGATATCAAAAGATTACAGATAATTAACTGATGATAACATAGAGTTCCATATATCATATTTAAATAAAACATGCGTTGCCCCATTTGGGGACAATTTTTGAAAAAAAAAGGATTGATAACTGTGACATATAAATATTCTGGAAGTTGGTTCTCACAAAGCTTTTAGTATCTATGAAAATTCCACTTTCATTTTTTTCCTGGGAAAAAATAGTTTCCCAAATAGTGCATCCATTATCTACTGCATATCTTTTACCTTATGCCTAAAAGTTTTGAAAAGAGACATTGTTACCCTCCTAAGTGACTGTTACTGAATTTGTAACCAAAAGTAATAATATAAAATCTGTCATGAAATTCACAGTATGTCAGAAAAATACAAGTTGATATTCTATAGGATCCATTTTGAAAGTCTTCTAGAACTTTTTAAAATATAGAAAATTATTTAGGAAGATCTTATATACCAAAGCCAAATTTACCAACTTCAAGCTTTTTATTGTATCTTATTTGAATAGAATATTTTTAAGTAAATGACCTATTTTTGATGAGCCTCTTTACCACCTCTAGTTCCTTGAGTTTTGTTCTATCCTTCTATTCTATTTTAAATTTTCTCAAAAAGGTTCATTTTTTCTACTTAATAATCTGTTTTATATTTCTAAACTAACATCTGTTTATCTATAAGCCTATAAGCATTATGCACTGTTTTGTGTTATTGTAAAGATTAACAAGTCATATCCTATATGTTTCCTTTGTTGACTTTATGTACTACCTGTTTTTATCTGAGCATCAAGCTACACAGGTAGCTACAGAACAAGATCATTCCTTTCAGCCGCAGCATGGCCTTTATCAGACACAGTCCATACATTTGCACTCTGCTCTTCCCTTCCCCTACTGATACCTATTTAAAATGTTTCCAATTCCTTGATGTGCTAACGATGCTGAATGCAAGGAACATGCTTGCACCTGTTTCTAGTTATGCACATTTACAAGTGCTTCACTTGAGTAAATACATATGTGTCCTTTTGCCAGGTCAATTACAGACATTTCCAATAATAACTGTCACTTACCATTACCAGACGCATTGCCTGTGTCACAAACCTGTCACACGCTTCACTTTTATTTTCTTTTTTGTTATAAACCTGTTAAGTCCTACTTTATCTCTATCTTGTGACTCAACTGAGACAAAGAAATATTACCAACATGTCCAGAGATGCATAGAATTAAGATTTAAGACCCAGGATTTGAGTCTCTGGTTCTAAGAACTAGTCATCTGACCCCTATTTTATTGTGTCTCCTCAACTTTAATTTTATGAAAGTTTGCCCAATCTGATTTCAGCGCTATCATTTTCCTCATTCTAATGTTTGTAAAGGATAATTCATTTTTAAAAATGTATTTTAAGCTTTCAGATACTGAAAGCATCCATAATACTTTGAGATATTAATACGTAATGCTGGTAATGTGTGACTGGTATTACTACATGTTTTAGTTTTCAAGAAATTCAGGTAAAGTTATTTTCACAGAACTGATTGAAGTTGTGAAGAATTTAGATTTCTTTTAAATCATTACTACTGTCCCCAAAAGATTTAAGTCCCAAAACCAGAGTGGGTGTAGTCCCTAAAAGTTAGAACTTACCTCCACTTGCACCATGAGGCATCTCTGCCGTCTGAGCTTCACAACATAGCCATACACATCCACCTTGCCCTCTGCTTCCAGGCCTTCCAGCATGGCATCAATTCCAATGTATGTGCCTGTGCGCCCAACGCCAGCACTGGTCAAACAAACAAACAATTGCAGGCATGCGCAGGGGAAGGAAGTGAGTGGAAAAGTGGTCAAAGATGAAGCAGAGTTAAGAATGTAATTGTCTCTTAACATTACTCTGAACCCCATGGATTCATACAATTATAAAGTGTCAATTTACAATAAAAGTTGTTCTAAAAAATAACCACCTATTTTTACTAGTGAAATGCCTCCCAAAATTGAAATAGCCAAAGGGGAGGATGTTTCTAATACTCCATCTTGTAAGGCTTGGCTTTCCTCTTCCCTCCTTCCCTCCCTCCTTCCCCTTTCTCTCTTCTCTGTTCTAAACTCAGGACTGAAGCCAGAGACTTTATACTGAGCTATATCTCTGACCATTTTTTGTTTTTATTTTTCACACAGAATCTCACTGATCTGGTAATTTGCCCAGACTGGGCTTTTGCATGTGGGCCTCCTTCCTGCCTTAGTCTCCCAGCTTGCTGGAACTATGGCCACACCTAGCTAGGTGTAAAGATTTAAGTAGACCCACAAATGCACACCTACTGTCACAATCTTATTTTTTTATTAATTTTAAGGGTATGTGTGGATGATACATAACAATTACATTTGTTTTGAAGAATTGGTATATATATATATGATATATATAAATATATTATATCATTTTTGATCGTTTTCCACCTCCTTCCCTCCCCCAACCTCCCCTCTTCTCTTCTTATCATTCCTCAACTACAGAAAGTTCCTCTCCCAGCTTCCTGCCATTTCTCCTTTATTATACTCTCTAATTTACTCATATTGTGGGTTTCTCAATAAGTGAAACCACATGATGTTTAACTTTTTGTGTCTGCTTTAGTCCAAGTAACCTTATGACCTCGTCTTTACCTGCAGTGCACTACGATGGGGCCACTGAAGAAGTTGCTGAAAGCGTTCACTCTCCTTCTCAGCTTGAGAAGCAGGTGAGAGTCTTCAGGTACCCCATGGTCTGGCCAGCTTGTAAACTGAATGTGAGTCACCGCTCTTCCAGTTCCTTTTTCTTTTCTCTGGAGGAGAGATAACATTGATATTAGAAGACTTTTTTTTCCATAGCAAACTACATAAATATAAATAAGTGGGAGGAAAACCAGTACAACAAATTCCTCATCCAAATGCAAACTGCTCCAAAGAGTCTTCCCTCTCTGTTGCTCCAGCCCTGACTGCAGTGTCCTTTCCAGTAAATAACTAGCTGAGGAATCATGCAACACTTGCATGCACTGCACAGCAAGCACTAACTTACCAGCATCATAACATAAGGTAAATATAACAGAAACTCCTAGTAACTTTCATGCTGCAAAAAAAGGACAGAAAGAAAAATAAATGCACCTCAAAAGAGGAGGCTATGAGTGGCAAATTGGGGCTTGGGTGTATTTGTGAAAAAAATATCAACGAAAGATCACTATCACTGCTGTTCAAAATTATTCCGCTCAGTAAACATTTTTACATGCAGAAAGTTAGATTAATTACGTGGTGAACATTGTATTCCTTATGCTCTCACATAGTAGAATTGGTAACTTTAAAATCTTTTAAAAAGAAAAACATATTTTGTTTGTAATTTTCCAATAGGAGCCCAGGGATATAGCCAGTGGTATAAGTGCCTGCCTGGTAAGCACAAGTTCCTGAGTTTGATTCCTGGTTTTAAAAAAAAAGTAGTTTTCCAATAGGAAATAGCTGAGTTGATTAAGAACAGTAACCCTAGACCACTTGTTTAATCATTTAATAATTTAACCATTTATTCAACACATTTAATGGAGCCCTCTTCTTTAGCGCTTCAAAGTTGAGCATAACGGATGTTTTTGACATGACACGGGTAAACATGTCTTGAACAGTGATGTAAGTTTGACCCTGAAAGATCAGATCCCAGTTCTGAGGCAGCTCTTTCTTCTAAAGATCATTGACAATTATTGACCCATATATATTTCATTTTCTCACATTCAATATTCTACAACTACATTTTCTATTTAAAAAATCAAAAATTATGCAATAAAAGAGACTCACATTTGTAATGTTCATTTTCTGGATGATGTAATCTGGACATCTTTTGTGCTCATTGATCTTTACAATAACATCTCCATAAGTCCGAGAGCCTTCTTCCACGGAGGGCCAGTATTCTGCACACTTGTTCTAGGATTTTTAAAGGGTCACTAATGAATCTAATTTTTACTTCAAATAGCTTTTACTATACCCTGAAAAAACAAAAACCTAAACTTTTATTCATCTGAAATTCTCACAACATCTACATATTCTTTTATGAAGCACAGTTACACCTAAAGTTGTGATGCTTGAAATGTATTCTGTCTCCCTTGCATGTGTCCTGAAGGATCCCCTTCACACTACTTTCCAGAAAGATGATCTTCCCAGGATCAGCAAAACAGTGAAAGAGAACATGCTCAGTGGTCCTCAGAGAGGGGGTGATTGCTCAAGGCCTCTTTCAGGCTGGGCGATTGACAGACATTTACTCTTCCCAAGTCACATTATATGAGCTACCACCTGCCTGTCCAAGGTCAGTTTTGTTTGAAGCACTCACAAGGACTTGTGAAGTTAGGTTCTGAACTAAAACAATACTGGAATGAAACAGCAGCCAAATAAAAGCCAAGTAAGTCAAACTAAAAATTAAGATTCATTTGAACCAGCTATTCCCCTTTTAGGTACACTATCTTCCCAAAAGAATTAAAGACACAGTAATGTATGCATATCTATGTTTATAGAAATGCAATTCATAAAAGCTACATCTGGAAAACAGCCTATATGCCCGTCAATAGATGAACAGATAGAGCAAACATGGTATTGATACACAATGGAGAACTGTTCTGCCTTAAAATAGGATAAACTTGTGTTGTTTGTGGGAAATTGAATGCACCTTGAGACCATAAGCTTAAGTGAAGTAACTTAGACACACAAGTTTAAATATTACATGGTTTCTCTTATATGAAAAACTCAATGTGTATATATATATTATATATATATAATATATATATAATATATATATAAATAAAATACTGAAAATAGGAAAAAAGAAAGAGAGAAAACAGTGCAGACAATGAGAGAGACAATGTAGCTAAAAACAGTGCAGACAATGTAGCTAAAAATTTACCTTCACTTAGTATAACTGTCTTACATGTTTATATGTTCTTTGGCCTATTAGTTGGGTAATCATTCTACATATATAAAAATTAACTTTGTAAGATCTTACAAGGCAAGTAAATGAGTCTGATGCTGAGAAAATAAAGATGGGTGGGTAGACAGAGGAGGAAAAAAGAATGAAATGTGATATGTACATGTGCCAATTCTCTAAGTGAATGTAATCATTATGTACTTCAAAGAGGTACTAATAAAAGTAAAAGAAGTAGATTTTCTGATAGCATTGAAAAAAGCCAAGCAGTTTTCAAATATTTAAAAAATTTGCAAATATGCGTATATTTATATTTTTATGTAAGTGCACATTTTCTACAAGTATAAAAATTTAAATAAAGTGTCACCACTGATTAAAATAGAGAAATATTTTAGTAATCAAGCACACATCTGCAGCTTTAAGAAATTCAATTGGGCACTCCCTTTTCCCAATGCCAGCCTCCATCCCATAAACAGTCTCAATTCTTACCCTATTTCCTTCTTCACATTTAGTGACCATGACAATGACTGTGGCTTTCTGTTCCCAAATCATCCTCCAGAAATCATCAATAGTTTCATCCCTGGGTCCTAAGAGGGAAAAATTATCAGTTAAGAACTATTTCATGAAAGTGCTATAAATAATTTTTCAAAAATAATATTGATCTCACAAGTACATTACCTTGTGCAGCAATATATTTCCTGGGTTCTTTGAAACCCTATTGAAAAGATACACAAAGATGTATCATTTACTGAATACTCAATTGTTCAATAATATTCAAATTCTGATTTAGAAGTTGCTTTACGTCTGTCCTTTCTTGGTTGTAGATTTCCTAATTCTTAAGAGGATTTTTTAAATGTGTAATCAGGTATTCACTGTGCCAAACACGATAGTCAGCAGTTACAAACGATATTCATGACTCCAATGTATGCTTGATGTCTATCCCAAACAATTTTAAAAACTAGACTGCATCTTCATTTGGGATGATATAGCAATTTATAAGAGCAATCCCGATATTTCTAGTTATATCCTGTCAACTGTTACAGCACAATTAGTACTGCCTTCTTACTAGCCTTGTGATTGCTTTTAGGATTTTTTCTCCATTTCCTTCAATAAATCCCTCACAGATCACATTTGCACTTACACCTAACTACTGTTGGAACATAGTACTCACTCCCTGCAGTGCTTTTATGTCATTTCAGTTAAGTGATACAATTATTTTCATTTCATTACCTGCAATGTCTGCTCTCTCTGCTTCTGTTACTAAGATAAAGAAGGAACACAGGAGCAGGAAAATACGCTAATGTTTCCCAAAATTATCTCCTACTCTTTAAATTTACCACAGTGATAAGAGAAGCTCCAGAGAAAGGGAGGACCTTTTCCTCTGAATTAAATTTTGCACATGAGCTACAAGAATTCTTCACTTATTTTAGTAACTTGGTCTTGACACAGTATAAGTTACATTCATTTATTCAACAAGTACTTATTGAATGGTTCCAATATGCCAAGCACCTATCGAAAAGCCAAAGACATATGCTTTCCAGGGCTCCAAGTTCTGTTGGAGACAAGATAACTATAATCTGATCCCATACTTAGCATATATATATATTTAAGCAGATAATGTAGATCATGCTTTTTAATAGATTGTCTAAAACAGTGGTGCTGAACCTATGATACACGTGTCACAGTGCACTGTTTATATCCTTGAAATCTTTAAAATGTTCTTCATCATGGATCTAAGTCCTTGAAACTCTCTAACAATACCAGATCTGATCTCATTTATTTTACTCTGGAGAATAAATTACCATTTGGAAAAGACACTACACATTAAAATAAACTTGATCAGTGCTAATTGTGAGGGCCTGCAGAGGTTGGTTACTTGACAGAATAAGTTACAATAGACTTCAAGACATTGACCTAGTACTACTGTGTTAATTACTGTTTGGACTGTGATGTTACATTTACAATACTGGCTGTCACTGATGAAAAAGCTTACACATATTGTGTAGAAAGGTAATGGAATAAAACATTGCTTTATGGAATTCAGGAGCGCAGGTCAGGAGAAAAATTTTGTTGTTGTTGATTAGGAAAGATTTCCAAGGATAACATTAAACAGGGAAAGGAAAAGTACTGTATGCTAAAGTTGATGAATTACAAGATTTAAAGGGCTATCTGTAGTGTCAGAATGCTTGGGGGTAAAATTCTGGCTGTGATTCTACTAGCAAAATTGGAATACAGAGTTGGTATGAGATTTAAGTGAATGAGTATACATGTAAAGCACTAAAAGTGATGACTAACTATAGCAAATGTGTGATAAATCATAAAAGCTATTATAATCATTGATGTTAATAACTTAGTCTCAAAAAATCATTAGGTGTCTCAAAAAGGAACTATATTAACAATTAGTACACATATGTTGGAGATAAATAGTTTATGAATGATGCAACCGAAAATATTTCTAAATTCTACCACTTTACCTAAATTCTACCACTTTACATAAACTCAGTGAAATGCATGTTCACCCAGGGCCTCAGAATGTGTTCTTATTTTGAAATAATGTCTTTGTGGGGATAAGGGTTAAAATTTCTTACTGGATGAGGGTGGGTCCTGAATCCAGTGACTGAGTCCTTAGAAAGGAGAGAGATATTCAGACACAGTAAAACAGAGACAGACAGGGAAGTGGGCCATGGGAGGGAGGTGAGTTTGGAGTGACTCAACCATAAGTAAGGGACATCAAGGATTGCCAGGAGCACCCAGCAGCTAGGAAGAGGCAAAAAAGGATTTTTGCAGCACCTTCAGGGGGACTGTGGCTTTGCCAACATCTTAATTTTAGACTCTGACCTTTACAACTGTGAGAAGACAAATTTTTGTTTCAAGCCACCTAGCTTATGATTCCTGGTTACGTCAGACCTAGGACTCTAACACACTGTGGTACTGAAGTTATAATTTGAAATTTGACTCTAATTCATTGAAAATGTATATATTCAAGTAAATCAACAAGAATGAAAATGACAAAAAATGTTTCAAGTGTTTTTTATGTAAGCACGTTTTGGGGATCACTTTACACGTTAATATATATAATAGCATGACATATAATTTTTCCACTATTTGATTGTCAAAGGACTATTTTGATGACATACTCATCTGCAATTCTGTGTAGAAATAAGCACCTTCATCTACTGTTGGTTGACTGAACATTGATGCAACCCCAGTGGGGGACCATTTGAAAATTTTAAAAATTAAAAATGTATATGGCTTTGGGCTGGGGATTTAGCTCAGTGGCACAGCGCCTGCCTGGCAAGCGCGAGGTCGTGAGTTCGATTCCCAGTACCAGAGGAAAACCCAAAACCCCCCCCCCAAAAAAACAAAAACAAAATGTATATGGCTTTTGTCCCTGCAACTCCACTTTTTAGAAAATAATCCTATGGATATATTGTAACTCACTGTAGAAAAATGAGTCGAAGTGATTCATTGCATCGTTTTTGATAACAAAAGTTTAGAAACCACATTGAATGCTCATTAATTAGAAATGGGTTAAATGAACCTCAGTGCAGTTAGACTATAGAAATGGAAAGATATAAGAATGTTCTAGGACCAGGATTAGTAATCTATGGCCTACAGACTAAATTAAGTATGGCCTCATTTATAACTCAAGTTTTGTAACTTAGGCACAGTGTAGTTTGTATCTATGGAAGCTTGTCCACTCAAGATACAGTTGAATAGTCATGACAAAGATGATAGGTACACAAAACCAAAAATGTTTACTACCTTGCCCCTTACAGGAAACATCTGCTGGCCCCTGTTCTTTATAGTGATACAATATATTGACATAGATGAAGTAACAGTAGATAGCTATAAAGAAAATAGGATAGATAGATAGATAGATAGATAGATAGATAGATAGATAGATATAGACATATATAGAGAGACACAGGGAGACAGAGAGAGGGACAGAGAGAGACAGAGAGAGAGAGAGATAGAGAGAGAGAGAGAGAGAGCTAGCTCTGTACATGAACTCAATTCTCTTCACAATTCTCATCACAAACCGAACTAGACAAAAACCAAGTTAAAAGTCCCCATAAGGACACAACTGAACCTAACCACTGAATTTGATTTGGTTCTCGTCCAACTCAGTTTGGGACCAGAATTGTGGAAAGAATCAAGTTCATGAACTGAACCACCATGGTATTTACTAATATAGCAAGATTCAGAATAGTATGAATATTACTGTTAACATTTTAATATAAGGTGGAGTAGCAAATGTTGGTCTTTTCTTATTTATGTATGTATAAGGAAACTCTAGCTAGAGAAATAGTAAGCTGAAAAGAGGTTATCCCTCTGGTAGGTGGAGACACTCAGCACATGGTAGATTGGATAAGAAGATATTTTAAAAATCTGTATGTGCTTTTATATTGTTTAAAATTATTTAATTAATTGAAGCATTACTTATTTCACAACAGATAAATCTTAAAATTTTCTGTTCAGTGTCACAGACTGATATTATCATTTTGGGATAAATACATTGTGCAGACAGTCGCTGCCAATGAAGACGGTCATTGGTGTAAGACAGTGTTAACTGAAGTTTCACTGGGGTCAGGCAGACCTGAGATGAAACTCAGCTCAAATCGTATGAACTGTGTGATGAAGGATGAGGCAACTTATTAATCCTACCCTTTCAGTCTTCACTTACACCGTGAGCACAGAGCCTGTGATGTGGGGTTACTGCGGGACACATGTATATTGATCATTTTGTCCAATCTCCAGCATATAACATGTACCAGGATAGGAAGTTTTGTTTTAATCTATATTTTCACACTCACAAAAGTCCTATGTTACATAGGCCTAGTGCTGATAGGCATGTAACAACTGGTCTCATAATATTCTTGCAACTATCCTAATATATTTGTAAAAGTTTGCAAAGTCAAAAAAAAAAAAAACTAAATGGAATGTAGAGAGACAAAAAAAGTCCAAATCACCAATGAAATAGGAGAATATAAAATAATTTGGCATTTTTACTCACATCAATATAGCTAGCATTTATATAGGTTGACCCTGCATCTCCATTTATTTCAGAGAGCTCAACACGGTTATAGTCATCTGTTTAAGAAAAAGAAAAACAAATAAGTGAAATGATGAGCAATCAAGTAGTCTAAAGATACTGAAATTCTAGCCTTAACAAATACTTACAAGGAAGGATGTCAACATAGCGGTTTTTATTTTGGTTAAAAGGCTTTCGAGCATCCTTGATAGAAAATTTACTGAACACTCGTGGGATGCTCTGAAAGACACAAACATTCCTCAGGTCACACCAGATTCAGAAAAAATAGTTTTCCCTTTCGCAGTCATCAGTTTGAGTAAACGAGTCACCCTGGAAAACATTCTTTATACTGGCTAAACCACTTGTATATGGTTCTTGAAATCACCATTATTATGAAATATGCACAAGTACCATTTTTCCTAAGTAATTATAATAGATTATTTTCAGGACAAATATCATGGAAAAACAGTTTAAAATTAGTTGCTGTGCCACTTTAAAATTCATTTAAAAACTGATGCTTGGATAATTATTTGAGTACACATACAAAAATAGACAAATAGTTTTGTGACATGACTTTATAATTGATAATGATACAATAAAG
The DNA here is from genome assembly GCF_000276665.1 of Chinchilla lanigera. NCBI lineage: Eukaryota > Metazoa > Chordata > Mammalia > Rodentia > Chinchillidae > Chinchilla > Chinchilla lanigera. The sequence continues at coordinate 35,096,964 of NW_004955406.1, read as the reverse complement.
CACTACACTAAAAAATTTACATGCTTTATACTGTAATCCTATCATCCTTTATGAGTCTCATCTGGCCTGTAAATATATGCTAACAATATCTGTCTTCATTAGACTAACAGATTATTTAGGCTAAATTTTAAAGGCAAATGGTCATAAAGTTACATTTAAAGCAAAATTTTATGGAGAAAAGAGTAGAATTCCTCATCCTGTATGAAGAACAACGCATACCTGAAACTCAGCCAGAAAAAGTCGGCCTTCATCAGCAATTTTTCTCTTGTACGTTTCCAGCAAAACATCCGCCTGAATTGGTTCCACACTCATCAGCTGTCTTTCATCATCTATAAGCATATTAATGATTCAGAGCCATTGTCGAGTCTATCTTTTTAATGTGCATGGAAATTTCGCTAAATTTACAACTTGGACAGAAATCATTTTTTTTCCTCCTTCCATATATTCTACCTTGGAAATCTCACATAGAAAACATTCATCTATAAATCTAAGTATTGTATATCTAAGTATTGTACTTCATTATTCTTCTGGGCTTTCTACTGTTCTTTTTACTAGAATCTACTTCCTTATTTTCTATACCTAGAGAAAAGATCCCAGATCAAATAACACCATTGTGAGTGTGTACATTTTTCCATTTGATTACATGGAGTCTATAGCAACTAATATTTATTGTTCTAGAATAATTTTACTCCCATTTTAACTTACCATGAAATATTATAATTGTACAGATGAAGTAAGCTTAATTTGATCATCTTTTTACACTCAACTGTGAAGCACGTTGTATTCATTTGTTCTGCCTCTAGAATATAAACTATTTGCCAAATAACTTACTATATAGTAAAAATACATACCCTCAAGCTCTAGAATATACATACAGCTGGAAAACAATACTACTGAAGGAGTTTTTTAAAATAAGCTGTTATATATTTACAAGTATGTATCTCCTGCTATTTCCTGTCCTGTTGTTAACTAATGTTCCCTGTTTACGATGAAAAGAAAGTTGTGTGTGAAGGTGGCACATTCATCTGATTGTCCAGGGAAACTTTCTATCTAATCAAAATTATCAAACTGACTAAGTGTTGTAGCTTCTTTGTGTTTCAGGAGATCCCCAGTACTTATTCATTCTGAACTGAGGACATATTGCAAGATTTTAGTGGACTTGAAGGGTAAATTCTAATGTACTCCAATGTGCCATCAGTATCAATTTTGAAATCAAACATTTTGATACTCTCCAACCACCCTTGACTTTGGAAGTAGATTCCCCTTATCTGCTCAGGTGCTTGTTGCTCTGTTGCTTTTCATTTTTCCCTCAGTCTAGCAAGATTGATTCTCAGGCTGTGTTATCTTGTTAATTTATTTCTTCACTGACAGGCCTTGAATCCCACAGACCCACCTAGCACTGGGGATTGACAGCGAGTGTTGCAGAAAAAGCTCCCTGCCTTTCCGAAGCATACATTCCAATTACAAGAGGGCAATCAAGAAACAAGGGAAACCCCATGTCAGGTAGTGATACAGTCTGCAAAAGAAAATAAAGCTGAAGAAGAACTTCAATGTGTCTGTACACAGATGGGTGCCTGCTATCACAGAGGACGCTCCTTAGAATATAAGCTAATGCAAGATAAAAGAGTTCTGAATTCTGCCTGTATTATGTAACAGAAGTCAAATAAGCTTCATTATTGTAAGTATAGATGGAAATGATTTAACTCAGTCTCTTTTATAAAACCAGGAATTTGTTTTGCTCTCCTAAGTCAAACTGCTGTTCTTTATCCTATCCAGAAGTGTGCCTATCGGGGGAACCACGACCATCCCACACTAGCAAGGACCTGAGAACAGTTTCCTCACCCCTGTGATGGACGAGGACTCTGTTCTATCCCCTTTAACTCTCTATTTGGTCTAGTGTCCCCTGCAATCTTAGCAGACCTTATTGATATACTCCTCAAAGTCAGTGTACAATCTCTGTGTAAAATTAGACCCGTGCAACTACTATGACCTGATAAATTACTGCCTATGTGTCAATCTGCCTGTCTTCCTCTATCAGTGCCTAACTCCTTTAAGAGTAGAGTCTGTGGTGGTCACTGTGGCTTCTTAGCTTATTGGGCAATATTTGGCACATGAAAAGAACTCCACAGATGCCCGTTTGTTGGATAAACGAGTTTAAGTTTTATCACTGTATGAGCAGAGGAGGAAGTCCAGATTAAATGTCCAATTCTTTTAAACAAATAAGTAAATTCTAATGCAGGAGGAGTATCCAACAGTCAAAAATAAATACATACTTACCTCTTTCAACAAGTTCCTGCTGTTCATCTAAGTTGCTGCAAAAAATAAGAGATATAAATTTGTACATTCTTAAGAAACATTGAATTCAGTTGTCATGCCATTTAATTGCATGAATTTTATTGAATAACTGTACTGAAGGAAGGAATCGTGGAGATGAAGTGGATAGGCAGGGAAGAGGAAGAAGAGAGGGGAGGAAAAAAGGGGAAAAGACAGGAGGGAGGGAGGAAAGAAGAAGGGAAAGATGGAGAGATGAGAGAATGTCGAGGAGGGAAGGAAAGAAAAGAAATGAGAGGAAAGAAAACCAACCGAGGGTGTGTGCTGAGCAAACTTCACATAATAACTAAACTAGCCTATTTAAACACTCCCTTTTTAAAAAGTGTAGCTCTTCCTGGCCAAAGAAATACATGCACCTCCCCGGAAATTCCCTCCTTTCTTTTGCTTTTGCCATTCCTAGAACACCATAACCCACTTTGTACTAAAAGAACAGCCACATTGTTTTTATCCATTTTTGGGATAAAAGTCTAACACTATCAGCAAATGTAGAAAATATGAATATTTAACATAAACCAAAAGCACCATAATAAAAGTCTTCAATCCAAGTTCAGTTCTCAACTGGACCTCGTGTTGCCCTTTTTATGTGTGTTGAAATGGTTCCCTCCCTGCCTTATTGACTTGCTCCCGCATCTTATTACTACCATTATGTGTCGATGCACATATCCATTCTTACCTGGACCTCTTCTTGTGCAGATCATATATTTTATAGAGAACCACAAGCAGAGCTATGGATGTCACAATAATCAGAAATACCAGAAATCCAATCAGTGCTTTGGAGTTATCTAGAAATTGAAAAATAATACAGGAGGAAAACTTACTGCATCTTATATTTTGTTAGATTGAATAATTACTTTTAAAGAAATTACATTTTAATATTTTAATTTCCTGTAAATTGTTCCAAAATAAAAATTTCAAACTGAGACTAAATACAGCAAATTCCTCATTTTGTGACATGGGCTATATTATTCAGGACACATAAAATCATTTTCATTTAAAGAGAATAATTCGAAAATCAAAGACCAGGTTCCTTTCCTCCATTAAATCATGTTCTTTTATGAAATACTATCATTTAGATTTAATTCTTTCTGTCACTTCACTTAAATGGGATCAAGTAAGTAATCCAGTCATTATGATTTTCAGAGGGAAATGCATATCATTTAATTTTATATGCAGAAGTGAGCTGCCTCCTAGGGGGATCAGAAAGCTTCTGACCCACAAAGATAAACCCTCTTGCAAGCTCCCTGATGTATGAAATCAATTAACCAAGAGACAAAAAAAATATGTTATTTGACAGTTAAGACTTGCCCTGAGATAAATTTTCTCTAAGGCTTAATGTGAAATCACATCCTTTCTTTTGGAAAAGGCTGAAAAAGGAGGGTGTACTAGAAATATCTTTGCCCTGTATTATATTTGGCACTACACAGTGAAAATGCAACAGAATAAAGCAACAGCTCAAGAGCCCCAGCTCCAGAGGTTTAGGTTCCAGTCCTAGCTCCGCAACATTTTCATGGAGAACTTGTTAGTTCCTACAAGGAACTCCTTAGTTCCTACAAGGAGGTTGAGTAAGTTGATTCACAATAAACAGTACCATGCTTGGAACATAGAAAGTACTAATCATTCACTAATCCAAACAATACTTACATTTTTATTTATTCATTTTAATTGATACATGTTTGAAGTACACAATGTTTACATTTCTTGTGAGGAGCTGGTACGTGAACAAACACATTTCATTCCTTTTTTCGTTCCCCTCCCTATTGTCTGATCCCCTTCACATTTGAGAAACTTCTATCTCCCCAGCTTCCTATTGTTTATGGTTTTGATTTTTATTTATGTTTTGAGTTTCTCATATAAAAGAAACAATGCAACATTTAAGCTCGTGTGTTTTATTTCACTTAACTTTATGGTCTCAAAGTTGTGGCCATTTTTGTACCAATGACTCAGGTTCATCTTTCTTTATGGCAGAGTAGTTTTCCATTGTATATAAATATGACATTTTTTTTCCCATTCATTCCTTGTTAGTTGCTTCCAAGATTTAGTTATTATGAATTGTGCTGCTATAAATATGTGTATTCCTGCATCATTATAATATGTTATCTTTAACTCTTTTGGTAGGTTATCTGAAAGGGGAATAGCTGGGTCAGATGGAATTTCTAGTTTTAGTTTTTGGAGAACTCCATACTGATTTCCACAGTGGTAGTGCTAGTTTACATTCCCACCAATGATGTGGAAGGGTTCCTTTTTACTCATAGCTTCACCATATTTTTGAATCTTATTGTCTTTGTCAGTTTTCTCTCTTTGCTGAGACAAAATACCCAATGACCAGTATTAAGGAAGGAGAGGTTTATTTGGCTCACAATTTGTAGAGGTTTCAGTCCATACTCAGCTCCAAGGCAGAGTGAATTGCACATGGCAGAGGGCAACAGTTTATGGTGGTAGAAAATAGCAAAAGTACCAAGATCAAAAAGGGAAGAGTGGCAGTGAACAAGCCTTTCTTTCCCTCCCTTATACTGTGTGCAGGCTACCCACCCCAAAGTGGGTGTAGCACTCACACCCATAATCCCAGCATTGGAACATGAGTCAATCATAAACTCTAGAAACCCACCCTATGACTGTATAAGGCTTTGGAGGACATTTAGACACAAACCCAAACAGTAGATTTAGTGTCTCTATTTTAAATTTAGATCTTTGATCCATTTTGACTTGAGTGCATTAAAATCATCATACCACAGTGATATATGTGAAGACATGTTTACAGCAGCACAATTTTTAACAGCTAAATCTTGGAAACAACCCAAATATCCATTAATCAACCAAGGAATGGATAAAAAAAGATGTGGTCCTTTTGTACAGTGGAGTACTACACAGCCAGAAAGAAGGATAAACTTGAGACTTTTATAGGTAAATGGATGCAACTTGAGACCATACTCATAAGTGAAATAAGCCAGACACGTATGTGTAAACATCACATTGTCTCCCTAGTGTGAGGAGCTGAAAGACTAAATAAGATCCAAAATGTACAATAGATATTGTGAAATTGGAAGAAATTGTTCAAAAAGAAAGAGAAACTGGGATGGCGTAAAGGAAAAAAGAAGGAAGGGAAAAGGAAATGTATATTAAAGATACATATGTATATATATACATATATATAAAGATAGTTGAGATAGTTATACTATTAATTTCTCTTAGTTAACTGAAAAGAAAGGTTTGTGCTAATATTGTTCAGTCAATTTTTCATGCCTATAACTTGCACTCTGAGTAAACCCTTTGAAAATAACATTATGAATTGTATTAAACATTGTTACTCTCCTATTATCTTGTTTTGAAACTTTGTTCTATTGTTTTTTCCTCTTTAAAAAAATAGTTTTGTAGCATGCATCATAATAATGAGTATGGATTGGAGCACTGATTTATCGTCATGTGCTACAGTTTCTTGCCAAGTGTCACTTCATAGTATTCTATTTTGCTATTAATATCTTTTCTTTTTAATAATGTAGTTGAAGAAGTACAATCTACATACAGTTACAGTCTTCTATCCACCCATTCTATATGTACATCTAGGATAAATACACTGTTAAAGAAAATAAAATCATTTCTACTTTACAGATAAAAAAACCTAAGCTTAGATAATTTGATCAACATGTTCTATGTTGTAAGTCAAAGAAATAACTGCCACAATTCAAATTCAGGTCTTGCTGTCTCTAGCTGAAATTAATTTTCTACTTTTATGTTTCAAGTTATAGAAAATCTGTCATAAGATAAAGTGCTTCTAGCAGCTGTTGCTTGGTTGTATCATTTCCATCTTTCAGTTTCTAGAACTGTCTCACACTTGAGAAGACCTCCAATGACCACAGAGAAAAGCAGGCTTCCTCTATTTCCCACTTTGATTATTTTTTTTTTTTGAAAATAAGGAAAAATCAGTATTACTTCATTCCTTTGTTTATCACTCCAGGGTCTAGTTTTCACAATGACAATGTGAATTTTCTGAGAACTGAAACTTGCCTGACAGTCCCTGCTGTCTTCCTTTTACCCTGAACATAGCTATCATCTTTATACTTACAGCACCACTTGCATGCTTAATACATCTAATGTGTTTTCCTCTCTTTCCTCACTAGAAAGTAAGTTCCATGAGGATAGTCATCTTTGTTTTATCTTCTGTGATATCTTTAGCATTTTTCAAGTTTATATTTAATTTTTGACAGATATGTAAAAATGCAAAAATTATAAATATTATTGGTGTAGAAGGTGATGTTTTGATATGTGTATTGTGAAATATATATCTACTCGTGTATTAGTTCTTTATGGTTAAGTTTTTGAAATTCGTTCATGTAGCTTTTTGGAAGGCACAGTACATTATTGCATTGTTATCTATGGGCACGCTCTTACACAATAGCATGCCAGAACTGCGTACTCCTAACTGTAACCCAGTACCCAGTGATCAAATTTCCCCCACACCTTCTTCCACCCTTCTTGCTCCAGTTTCTGGTAACTACCATTCATCTCTCAACTTCTACGGTGTCAGATTTTTAAAATTTCACCCATTAGAGAGATCATACAGCACTTGTCTTTGCTTGAGTTGTTTCACTGATGTAGTGATCTCCAGTTCTATCTATGTTGTCCCAAATAATAGGATTTTGTTCTTTTTATGGAGGAAGAGGATTCTATGACATATATGTATCACATTTTCTTTATCCCTTCATCAGTTGATGGTCACTTAGGCTGTTTTTCTTGGCTATTCTGAATAATTCTGCAATAAACACAGGAGTGCTATGTCTCCTAGAAAGACTGTCTTCATGCCCTTTGGGTTGCTGGATCATGTGGTAGTCCTATTTTTAATTTTTGAACAATGTTCATACTGTTTTCTGTAATGACTGTGTTACTTTACATTTCCAGCAATAATATGCAAGGGTTCCTTTCTCTTCATATTTGCCCTGGAACTAGTCATTTTAATAATGGAAATTGTTACTGGGATGGTGTGACAGTTCATTGAGACTTGACTTGCATTTCCCAGATGATTATTGATCTATCTGTTGGACATTTGTATGACTTCTTTTTAGAAATATTTATTGAGGTCTATTGCTCATTTTTGATCACATTATCTTTTACTATATTTTGCTTTTAGAAAAAAACTGTGTTTTTGGAGTTCCCTATGTACTATCTTCAGTTATAAACCCTTTGTCAGATGTGTAGTTTGCAAATATTTTCTCCCCTTCTGTAGGCTGTCCCTTCACTTGTTGATGGTTTCCTTTGCTGTGCAGATTGTTTTACGTAGTACTATTTTTGCTTTTGTTGTCTGTGGTTTTGGAGTTTTGTCCAAAAGAAGTCCTTGCCAATTCCCGTGTCTGAAGTAGTTCCTTTGTTTTCTTTCAGTGATTTCATAATTTCAGGTCTTATGTTTAGGTATTTAATCTGTTTGAGAAGATTTTTGTAACTGGTGGGAGATAGAGGTCTAATGTTATTTTTCCTCTGGGTGGGGATATTCAAGTTATTCAGCACATTTTATTGAGAAGACTGTTCTTTCTTCAGTGTTCTTCCAACTTTGTCAAACAGTAGTTGGATACAAATGCATGGGTTTACTCTTAGGCTATCTGTTATTGGTTTAGGTACTTGCATTTATTCCAATATTATGCTCCTTTGATTACTCTAGTTTGTACTGTTGTTTGAAGTTAGGTAAAGTAATGCCTCCTGCTTTGTCCTTTATGCTAAAGATGACTTTAGTTATCTGGGGGTTTTGTGATTCCATATAAGTGTTGAGATTGTTTTTTCTAGTTCTAGGAAGAATTTCTTTGGTATTTTGGTAGAGATTGCAGTAAATATGTAGACTGCTTTTGGTACTGTGGACATTTTAATAATCTTCATTTTTCCAATCTATGAATATGGAATTGTCTTTTCTATTTTGTATTCATTGTAAATTCTATATCAGTCTATTATAATTCTCATAATAAAGATCCTCTACATTTTTATTATATTAATTTCTAGTTTTCTATAATTCTTTTATTTTTTGTTATTGTCCTTTTTTCAGAGAAGTCTTGCTGTTCTGCCCAGGTTGACCCCAAATGCCTAGTTCTCCTGCTTGAGCCTCCCAGTTGGCTAGGATTGCAGGTACACAGCACTGCTCCTTTTAAATAGAATTGTTTTCTTGATTTTTATTTCAGAAAATTTGCTAGTAGCATATAGCAGCGCTACTGATTTTTTGTGTATTTATTTTGCATTTTGTTTTCTGAGATATCCTAAGTATCTAGAGGAGTGTTGGAAGTTGATAAATGTTATGGTTTGTGTCTAGATGTACCCCCTCAAAGGCCTCATGCAGTCATGGGTGGACTTCTAGAGTTTATGATTGACTCATGATCCAGTGCTGTGGTGATGGGTATGAGTGCTGCATGTGCTCTAGGGTGGGTAGCCTGCATACAATATAAGGGAGGGAAAGAGGCTCGCTCTCTGCTGCTCTTCCCTCTTTGCTCTTGCTGCTTTTGTTGCTTTCTGCCACCTTGAACTGTTGCCCTCTGCCATGTGTGACTCTACCTTGGAGTAAGTCAAGTATGGACTGAAACTTCTACAGACTGTAAGCTAAATAAATATTTCTTTTCTTCCTTAATTTTGGGTATTGGGTATTTTGTCTCAGCAACAAGAGAAAAGTAACTAATACATCTACTGTAAGAGAAAAAAGGTAGAACTCTTAAAGGCATAAGTGTAGGTAGACACTTCATGATCAAAACCCAGACCACACAGGAAACACTACAAACAATAAACAAATGGGATTTCACCTTATTAAAAAGCTTTAGCAATGCTAAAAAAAAAAAATCAACAACACGGTGAAAAGGCAACAGTGTGGGAAAAAATTATAGCCAAGCTGTCTCTTAGACAAAAGACTTATATCTAAAACATATAAAGAATTGAAAAAAATCAGACACCCCCAAATTCAAAGATCTAATCCAAAAATGGGCATCTGAGATGAATATGCACTTCTCAAATGAGGAAATACAAATGAGAAATAAATATACAAAAAAGTCCAACATAATTGGTCATTTGAGAGATGCAAATTAAAACAGCACTGAGATTCCATCTCAACCCAGCAAGAATGGTTTTCATCAAGAAATCCACAAACAGCAAATGCTGGAGGGGCTGTGGTGAAAAAGGAACCCTCTCCACTGCTGGTGGGTATGTAGACTGGTGCAACAACTGTGGAAATCAATATGGAGATTCCTGAAATATTTAGGATTAGAGGTCCTATTTGATGCAAAACTATTAAGTAGTATGAGTCTTTGCTTTGATAAATGTATCGATAAAGTAGACAAACCTTCAAATATATTCTGTAGTCTAGTCACAAGTTTTCTTCCTCCACTACCATTAAAGAACTGAAAATGACATAGTTTCATCATGGCAGAGAGAATAGAGAGAAGAGTAATACAGGTAGGGCAATTTCAAAAAGTTTTAAAGAATAGAAAATAAAGGAGAGGAAGCTATAACCTAAGTATCATGCTAAAATATATTTATGCTAATTACATACAATACCTCAGTCTCAACTTGGTGGCAACACATGTGGTGGAAGTAAATCACAGGACGGAAAATGAAACAGTCAAAGATTTGTGTTAGTAACTTTAGAAAGAGCAATGCGTACTATACACACACACACACACACACACACACACACACATGCACGGAAGAAACTATAAGGAAAAAAGAAATAGTTAAAAGTAGTTATTTGGTGAGCTACACAAAGGATGGGGAACGTGGCATATATGTGTTGTTTTCATTATTACTATGAAATTTTAATTAAGGAATTTTTTCACACACTTTTACTTTAACTGAGATATTTAAAAATACTTATCATACATATTTAAATAGCCATATTGTCACTAAGAAATGCTATCTTCAATGAGGTAAATTAGGACAAAGTTATACCTAAGCCCCATTTCTGACAAGTCAAGCTTCACGGGCAGAGTAGGTACAGGGTAGACTAGGACAAAAAGATAACACTCTCTAAAGCAATACACAAGACAAAGCTATTAGTTTATAAAAGTTACCATAAACATTTTTATAACTTAACTGTCTGTGTAGATAAATCCTTTTATAAAATACTTTATGTAAAAAATAATTCTTCAATAACAGAATTTCCCAGTTGCATTTAAAGTATTGCATTTGGATATGAGGTTCATCTATATTTACCCTGATACCTTAAAATACTATATTTATAGAATCTATAATTTAAACATCTGATGGGTGCATAGATATAATATAACATAGGTTTATACTAGTTAATACATAGTTTATAAAGATACAATAATTAGTCCACTGATGACTTACAAGATGTTGTGTGATATTTTATTTCTGGCTTTCCCCTTTTTTCACCATTGCAGGAATATACCTAAATTTCAGTGAAAAAAAAAATTAGCTTTCCAATGTAAGTTTATATATCCTAATATAAAACAAACATTACTTTTCATGTAATGCTTTTTATTTCCATTAAAAAATACATATTTTTCCAGGCATGGCTGCTTATATCTGCAATCTCAACATTCAAGAAACTGAGGCAGGAGGATTGTCATGAGTTTGAGGCCAGCCTGAGCTACATAGCAAGCCCCTGCCTCAAAAAGGCAACAATATACATATTTGCTTTAATTTGAAATCAAAACTGCAAAGTTATGCCAGTGTGTTGTTGTCAAACATTTTTGAAAAGGTAGTCCAAAAGATATACAAAAGAATCTTAGCCTATGTTTAGCAATAATAATAATAATAATTACGAGGAGCAAAAGCAAATTAAAATGATTAAAAAAGTAGAATTCAGCATATAAAGTTACTCATAATTTAAGATTCAATTTTCCTACTAAAATATTAGTACCTTTACATTTAAGTTTAAATAGGAAATTCAACCATATGCTATTTCCAACAATTATACATGAAATGCACATATTTTTAATAGTAAATGAACATTTACAGTGTAGACATACTCTCATAAATACTTGGAAACCTGAAAAATAGCAAAGCTTTCACACTATGGGATAATAAATGATATTTCCAATATTCACAGACCATTCATAAATATTTATCATATATTATTATAAAGAAATGATTAAAAGATTTTGCTACTTATCAATAAGTGGGTTTGCTGAATATTTTTTATATTAGAGGTCATACAGTTAGTAGAAAATGATAAAACCATACACCAGAATCCTACACAACTATTAAAAATTATGTGGTATTAAAATATTTAATGTGGAAAGAGATGCATGGTATAATGATATGTGAAATGAAACTTACCAGATCATGTATTCACAATATTGATAATAAATGTAACATATATAATGTGTAGAAATGAATTTTACATTCTGAAAGTATGTTCATAAAATATAATACAATACCATACACGGTGAGATTATGGGTAGCTTTTACTTCTTTATGTTCACTGACACTTTCTATCTTTTATTTCTAGTACTTTCTAACCTCAAGGTACATGCAAAAGTTTTTCAGTTGAAAATTTACATCAATACAGACAAAAAAAAAAGGGTAAAGAAAAGATATGACAAAGTAATAGTCTGTTGTACAATGTTTTGTTTATTGATACAAAGAGTAACTTCCCTGCAAGTGAAGTATTTTAAAGTTGTACAGTACTCTTATAACACATTTGCTTTAATCTACTGTTTCTGATTCAAGAGATAAAAAGTTTGGTGTCTTTACATTAAAAAATGTAAAACTTCTTGGAGTTGACTCCACTGGACATTGTAGCTCCTATGTAAACACTGTTCTTCACACTCTGCAAATACTACACATTAATCATTGCAACGTATATTGAAACCATGGTGATTGTAAAAACTGTGACTTACCAAAATCTGATAGTCTGTTGAATACCAAAGATTGTCTACAACAAATGCGCAGGAGTCTTGGGAAGAATTATAAACTACTTCAGACTTAGAGTTTTTAAGTATGACTTCCAAGTCATAACTCAAATGAGGGCCTCTTATATTATTAGGACGGCTACAATTGACAAACACACTATTATCTGATGTCTGGGTTACTTTCAGAGACGTGACCGGATCTGGACCTATCAAAATAAAGACTGGTTATTTTAATCACGTCCTGGTGCATATTTAAATTACTGAACAATATGCACACAGTATGTGGTATTTAAAGAGCTAGTTTGGAGATATGACAGCACATAAGTGAACAAAAGTATAACAAAACACTTAAATATAAATCACCTACTCATTCAGTTAGTATAAACATATAGGTTGTACTTTAAACCGTGAGAGTTCATGCAGTCCCTGACAGAGGCTGTGTAGCATGAGAAAGTGGTGAAAAAGTGGAGGGAGGAAAAATGGTAAACCCATAGGCCTCCCATACAATTCCAATCCCTCTTTCCTGAAGAACCGACTTTATTCTAGTATACACTGGCAAGATCCTTCCAGAGCAAGCAACAAACTGTCTTTGCTCTCTGTGACATCACTGAAACTCAGGAAGACAGCAAAAGCACTGAGCTCCAGGCCTTGGACTCTTCAATGCATAAACTAAATGACCTGGAGAACATTTTTACCCAAGCCAAGATTAACAGGTGCTACTTGGGATCTCTAGAGCTGTAGATGCAACCACACTCAAAGCCATTTCTTCTTCCCTGTCCTGAGTGAGGTTAAGAGCACCCTCGGAGGCAGGTCAAGCTTTGGGCCTGGAAACTATCCAGACATCACACACAGGGCGAAAGCCAAATGCCCCTGCCACCTCCAGTAGAAAATGTGACATGAAATAAAAAAATAGCTAGTTCATTGTAACTGAAAGAAGAAAGTGCTAACAAAATATTGTATATTGTATGCTGCTACTGTTCTATTTCTTTGTTTCTCATTTACTATGCTCTTTAAAATAAAAAAAAATTGTATGCTATGAAGAGTTTTATCAGGTGAATACAGGTTAACTTCATGCTCTGTAATACATTGATTGTTAGGAGACCTGTTAATGTTTTTAGATAGTAAAGTCAACAACAGGCATTTTTTGAAATTCTAAATTAGACACTTAAATGCCTGAAATCTCACAAACAGTAATGAACTTCCCTCATGCTTTTTCCCTACAATTGTATGATTATATCTAAAGCCTACAGAGAGCCCAGGTATCAGATTTTCAATTTTTTGTTTAAATTTATTATAAGCCCTCTGTTATAGTGGATACATTATGTCAACTTGAGGAGTCTAGAGGCTTGGCAAAGGGACTCAGCAGTTCTGCATCTTGGGTTGAAAAGGACACGCCCTTCCTGCTCTAGGATGCTCTTTGGTATTCATCCTGAGCCCGTGCAAGAAGAGGACACAGAGATGGTGTGGGCGTGGCGGATAGCCAGCACACAGGATAAGGGAGGGAAAGAGCCTTGCTTCCCCCCTAAAAGAGCCTCGCTTCCCCACTTTCTGCTCTTGTTGCTTTTGCTCTCTTGTGGTGCCTTGAAGTGCTGCCCCTGTGCCATGTCACCCTGCCTTGGACCCAGTTGATTATAGACTAAAACTTCCACAAACAGTGAGCTAAATAAACCTTTCATTCCTTAATTTTGGATGTCGGGTATTTTGTCTCTGCAATGAGAGAAAAGTAACCAAGACACCCTACATGCTAAAAATGTCCCAGTCATGAAATTTCCCAAATGAAGCATAAAGGTAGATGAACTGTGAGCTGAAACATCCATTCTTTCTCCCTCACCAAGGAGGAAAAGGAGCATTAAAGCGTGGAACTTACGTCCAGATTTTGTTTTTAAAGCACAAGTCACAGCACTCCCGTTACGTTGGAATTTCACTTTTCCTTCAACAAAGGCAAATAACGATACAGTGTAGTCTGTATAACTTTCCAAAGACTTCAAAGTATAGTTGGTCACATTGCTATTCAGATAGAAGCTCCGTATTTTTCCTATGAAAAAACAGAAAAATTTAATCATTAAAGGTCAAGATCATATTTAATGTACTGTCTACATGGCATCATTCCAAACTAAAGAGTGATTAAGAAATAAGAATCTCTTTGACACTCAGAAGTGCCTAAAATTATCAGAAAATATATTTAATACATTTAATTATTATACATAAACTCATATATTCAAAACGTTCACTACTTTGGAACACAAAATATTTAACAACTCCAGATACATTTCTGCACTGGATAGGGTACAGCTCTCAAGTTCTTTTGTATCAAATCTTTTCTGAAACTTAGCCTCTGATCTTTGAGATAAATCTGAACTAGTGTTATGTTTCCCCCTTCAGGGAAGAAAACCCTTGTTCACCAATAGCAGGATGTATTACACGACACTCATTTGAACAATTAAGTAATTCTTAGAGGCCATGAAATTGAGAGAAAGCCACACTCTGGTGCTGTCCAGTGAGAGATGAGTGCAGAGGGAATTGGTAAAGCAGAAAAGAAAACGTTGCATAGGAAAGAAAGAATGTACCGAGATTAGGGACAAAGCTGACAAAAAAAGCTGACCAGAGAGGCATATAAGAGATGATGCCTTGTTTAAGTATATCTTAACAGGTAGAAGAGTCATCATTCATCAAGGGAAAAGAAACACTAGTTACTGAGATTTCTGAATAGACAAGTGACATGAGAAAAGATGAGTTAAAATTATGTCACTAGCCTGAAATTATAGTAAAAATTATAACACAAATAATGATACAAAAATGAATCATTCACTCCATGTACCAAGCACTGTTTCTAGAATTAAGTCATGTAACTTTCACTACAGGCCTATATGTTGGCACCCTTGATATCATTTTTATTTCATAGATGATACCAAGTAATGTATGTAGAACCTCACAGGACAGGGAGTGTGAAGCCTGAATGGACCCCAGGCCTGATATTTCCAAACCTGTGCTTCAGTCTCCACTATTTCACATATTGCCTGAGGTAGAAAAGTGACAAGTACCCACAACAGGGCAAAGCTTCACCTTTTGCTTGGACCTCATTTCTCTGGTGCACCTGGATCTGCACTGGACTTGTAGAAGCAATGTAGGAAAAGATCTAACTCATGGCTTATTTCTTATCTTAGTTCTGTACCTGTAGAGCATATAGTAATACCTGCATATCACCGTGGGAGTATAACTAGTAAGATGATGTAGCTGTTTCAGCCTAATTAAAAGGTCTTTTCAGAAATCCCCAAGGCTGGGGTTAATTGAGGTACATGTGATAGCTCTGTCTCTCTGTGTCCCTTGTGAGAATTCTCTTTGAAGACAGAAAAGATGTGTGCTCAAGACAGAAGCAAATGGGGCCCTCTTCTTCATGATTCCTGGAGCCTCATTATGCGCATATGCAGCCTGGATTTTAGGGCAATGCATGGCTTCTTACAGGCATAAAATCCAATTTTCAAGGTACTATTTTTAAGAGCAAACTGGCTTCTGTTTAGTGACTTAGTTATGGGTGTTGGCTTATACAATCTCACAATCATTCTGTACCAAAGTAAGTTTCATTGATATAGTTCCATCAAGCTTTTATATTAACCAACCTGACAGAACTCAAATTGTTGGTTTTATTTTCAAACAAAGCATTGTTCAAAGACAATGGAAGTTTTTTTTTTTTAAATCAGTAATTCATCAACATATTCAGAATTTAGAAAGATACTTTGGAGTGTTCATTTGGTTGAAATGAAGACCCACCTGCATGTGGGTAGAACTGTCCAATAGGCTGGGAGCCCAGATGGAACAAAGAGTGGAAGAAGGGGGAAACTGCATGCACAGAGGTGCAACTCTTCTTGAACAGGTCTGGTTTTTGCTGGTGTCATGGCCCACAGAATCAGACTCCCTATTCTTCAGCCTTTGAGTGTGAATTTGCACCTGTGTCTCTCTAGGGACTTCAGGGACTTCAGGGCCTTCAGCCTCAGCCTGATGTACATCACTGAGCTCTTGTTCTCAGGCTTCCAGTTCCTGAGACTAAACAGCCAAGTATTTTCTCGGTTCTCTCACACACGGACAGCCACTGTGGAATTATCCAGCCTCCGGTTATGTAAGCCAATCTAGTAAGTCCTCTCCACTGACTCCCTTCCATTCTCTTGGTTCTTTTCCTTTGGAAACTTTGACTTAGGCCAAAAATAATTTACATGCACATTCTTTGGGACACTTTTTCCTCGGGTCTCTGACATCAGAATAAAGTATGTGCAGCAAATAAAGGACGTAATTTTTATAGATTTTGAACTTATCCATTTTTCCATGAGGCAACAGAGACATGCTCATCCTAGAAGTTATGTGTGTTGCAGTGGAAATGCTGACAAGGACAGTGACTGCTCCACTGGTGCTGTGTTTTACACAAGTCACCTCAGTTAATGCACTAACAACTTCCTGACTTGTACTACTTTAAAGGGTTCTTGGACACTATTTCAAATAGACCAACCATATTGACACCTAATGGATTTTGTACTGCCAAATAAAATGAAAAGTTAATTTTTCTTTAAAAAGAAGCATTATATTAAGTAATTTCCATCTTCATCATTGTGGTCTGGAATGGCACACACTGGTTTCAATAATTTTTGAAAAGTAATCCTTTGAATATCATAAATCTTCAAAGACCTCTTCCCCAATTATTGGGAAATCTATACTGTCACTTAACAAGTTAGTGGCATCAACCTGAAATTTGTTGAGCTATCACATGCCAAAACATGACCAGCACAATGGCAGGAAGAGCAGTGTTCAAGCTGTTGAATAGTTGCTAAGTTTCTTTAGCCTCAGTTTCTTCAAATGCGTTATAAAGATCTGCATGCACCTCTCCCCTCTCAGTTTTTATGAAAACCGTTAAATAGAACAATACAAGAATGCCTTACAAACCAAGAAGACTAAATAACTGCCAATTGCATTTTTCCTTCTCTTGACATCCCTGGATTCCAGAGACACTAAAATAAATTGTGAAAAGATGAAATGTAATATCTGATTAAAAAGCAGCATGAACTACAAGTTTCAAAGACATTTTTGGCATATTTTAATATTGATTTTTATTTGAAATAATGTGAGTAGTTAATACTTGCTTTGACAATATTGTAACAATGGTACAATCTGATTGGTGAAATGAAAGAGGATCTCATTACTGTAAGATGATTTTGGTTGCTCTCAGAGATAATACACTACAGGCTGCTGCAAAGGGTCTTTAAGAAGTCAGTGCATGTCTTAGAGTGGATGTTGATTCAGCTACCAGTTAGCCGTTTCAGAGAAAGGAAACATACGAAACCCTCTCACTTCTTCTCTTCTACTTGTGCAACCATGCATTTCAGTGACAGTAAATAACAAGGCGTTATACTAGTTGCAGACAAACAAAACTCTTCATATTGCTAATAACTGGGGGCTGGGGATTTAGCTCAGTGGCACAGCACCTGCTGGCAAGTGTGAGGTTGTGAGTTCGATTCCCGGTACCAGAAAAAACAAACAAACAACATATTGCTAATAACTAATTGGATGCATCCTTCTTATCCTCATTATGTAAATACAATACAAATAGATATTTGGAAAAGTGCTGTAGGATACAAAGGAGCAGTGTGCATGCTACATTCCCATCACACACTCTGGCACCTGAACAACTCTGTGGTAGAGAAATTGTAGACACTGAGAAAAGCACCCAGGAAGAGTGAAAGATTTAAAGAGGAGAACACCACTTCTACCTTTTTCCTATCTTATAAACTAAACAGTTGAAATTATCAGAAACTCAAAAATATTGTACGTATTTCTCCTCTAAGTATTTGAGCTGAAAATTTCATGTGTATTTAACATTGCTTCGGTAGTCTGATTATTAAAATTCAAAAAACTAGAAAACATTAGCAATACATAAGGAAATGTAATACAACGGTGGTTTTTTAGTCTTCAAATTATAAAATTTATGCCTGGCACATTCCCACCAAACATAGGGATGAAATTGTACAAGTTGTTCAGTTTCCTCCTAGAGGGAAAGGGTTAGAGCAATGAGGACCACCCTCAAGGATGGAGGCTGCTCTGTGATGATCCTTTGATCCCTGCTTTTTTCATAAACATTTTATATACTTTAAGCTGTTCAGGAGATGTTCAACAAAATAGCTTCATTTGAAGGTTTCATAATTGAGCTAGTCATAGCACACCTTGACTACATTTATTATTGCAGAAGTCTAACTATGAACTAGATTGTCTAAGTGGCTAAAGGGGTCCATGTTCAGCTGTATTCACCCAAAATCTGGATTCATTTTTGAATTTTGAATTTTAATTGGATTCATTTTTTGAAAGGTGTTCACTTTTGCTTCGGTTGCTTAAATTGTGACTTCCAAACATAGGAACTCATCTGTATAACATTTGGAAGACAAGAAAGATTATTATCTCTCAGATACTTTCTTTCACCAAGTTCTATACTGCAAAGAATAAAAAGAAAATCTGGGAGATGTTCTGTGATTTTTTTATATCTAGGGCTAGAAATCCCTTTATGAATAGAAACTGCTCAAAAATCAAGGCAAACAGAATGCCTTCACAGGGCATTCATGTCAGAAGTTGACTGTCTCCCTTGTTCGATCTACACTTCTGCTATTTTCACTTTCTTCATTTCTTTCTCCAGATATGGAAATAAATTGTATAGAAATTACCTGAGATGTTTAAATAAGAAAAACAAAATCCAGATGAATATTTTGGGGGAGCCCAGATAACTTCTGCAGTAGATTCATCTTTAGCTTCACAAGTAAGAATCTTAGGTTCTCCTGGAACTGTTAAAAGAATAAAAGTATATTAAATGAAAAATCAAGCATGGTGATAGCAGTTCTTATAAGCACACACTATTAACAGCCGTATTTCACTAGTTATAAATTAATAAGTAAATTTAAAGAAATATACTGAGCTTATTAAATTTGTTTCAGAACAAACAACTTGAACAAAGTAAATGTCACTCTTGAGTGGCACAAATGAACCTGAGCAGACATCTGAGAATATCCTACTGCTGAACAGATATCTGAGAATATCCTCTTCTTCTAATGTATATTATTTTTCAGATAATTTGAGAATTCTAGTTGTTACTGTGCCCAAAACCTCACATTTGTGGCATTGGAAAATTTAGTAGTCATTCAAAACTGAGATGAAGGAAGTCATAAATGTTTTTAGAAGTTCTGAAACATAATTCACATCAACATGCACGCATTTGAAGTGCAGCATAGTGAGTTATGACAACTGTATACAGCCACATGACCGCCATCACCACCAAGACTTAGCACATTTCTATCACCCCCAGAAGTATTTTTGTGCCATTTTCCAGTCCACCCAACCCGACTCATCTTCAAATATGCTTTCTGCTATCAGAAATTAAGTGTATATTTTATCCATTTCATGTAAATAAAAATAACCTAAGATTTACTTCTAGCATGTTGCATTTAACATAACATTTTAGAGATTCATTCATATTGTTGCCTCTCTAGGTAGCTAGTTCTGTTTTATTAATCAGTAGTGTTATAGTTTGGATATTGAATGTCCCCTAGGCCCACATGTTAAAGACTTGGACCCCAAGGTGATGCTCCTGGGAGGTAGTGAGACCTTTAGAAGTGTCACACAAAGAGAGATGCTTAGGTCATGGGAGGCGTGTCTTTGAACAGGACTGAGGGACATCAGGGTCTCCTCTTTTTGCTTTATGGCTCTTGAGGTTAGCAATTTGCTCAATGGTGTGCTCTCCACGATTGGTAGTTGGTGTTGCATCAGAAGCCAAAGCTATAGGATCACCCAATGTTGGACTGAAACTTCTAGAACCATGATCTGAGCAAACTTTATCTAGTCATAGATTAATTACCTCAAGTGTCTCATTACGGTAATGGAAAGCTAACAAATACAAATAATGTTCTTTTGCAAAGGTAATTAATCCATGTTTTACCTGTGCTCAAAAGCTGGTGGCTATTTGAATTGTTTCCAGGTTTGGGGCTGTTGTTAATGAATTTACTTTGTCTTGTGGGCAGAATATTTTTTCTATGGTAATATCTGGAGTGAAATTGCTCGATTATTACCTCTCACCCTCACCAGAAGTTAATACTGCCAGTCTGTAATATTACCTATTTTAGTGGATGTATAATACTACTTCATCAGCCTACCTTGACTTGGATTTCCCAGATGGCTAATGGTGTTGCATATCTTTTTATACATTCTTTAGTTATTTGCACATCTTTGTTTATGAAATACATGTTCAAAAAGTCAATTTTTAAGTAGGCTCTTTCATGCTTTATTTTGTAGCTGAAACATTTCTCTATACATTGTGGAAAATCTTCCTTTATTGAGAAAAGTAATTGTAAATATTTCTAACAATCTATGGGACATTTCCCTAAATCATTTCATTCAAAGGAGAGAAATGTTTGATTCTGATTATGGGCAATTTAGCAATATTTAAAGATTATTGCTTTCTGTGTCCTATGAAAGCTATGACTAAATATACAAAGATATCTTCCTGTCTTTGATTAAAAATTTTATAATTTTAGCTTTAAGATCTACAAACCATTTTGAATAAATTTTTGTCTCTTATAAAGACTAATGTTCAAATTTTCTATAAAAATACCAGATTACTTGTTGAAATGATTATCACCTTCTCTTACTGAAGTACTTTTGTCCTTTAATCACATATAAAAATTAGTTAGCTATTATTTCTATTTCATTACATTGATTTGTCAAAATTGTAATAAATTTCATGCTTAATATCAAAATACTAAACTTTTCTTATGCTAAGGGTATACACTTCTGTGGTTTTATTTGTTTTGTGCCTATATTATCTTGGCAGTTTATAGGAAGACTTTGGTGTCCATTAGTCCTGAGCTATCCCTTCGATAAATAATTTAAAATCACTTTGCCATGCTCTGTCACAAATACTATAATTAATAAATCACTTCTGAAAAGTGTGAGAGTACAGGATTAACACAGAAAAACAAAAAAAAGTATTTCTATATTTTATTGATGTGTGATGTGAAAACAAAATTGAGAAAATAATAATTTTATAAGTAGGAATAGACAAATTAGGAATGACTCTAACCACAGAAATACTAGATCTGAAAACTCCAACCCATTTTAGATATAAATTAAAGAAGACCTAAATTAATAGGAAGACATTCTATGTTCATGGATTGGAAGACTAAGATTGTTAAATGGCCATTCTTCAGAAAGTCATCTCCAGATTCATTGTAATTTCAGTCCATTTCCCAGTGGGAATCATTATAGAAACTGACAAGTTGATCCTAAAACTCATGTAGACTTCATAGGGCTTCTGTATATTCCCAACAGTCTTAAGGAAAAGGAATGGAATTTAATGAAATTTTTCAAGTTCAAAACTTACTACAAG
Source organism: Chinchilla lanigera (assembly GCF_000276665.1). Taxonomy (NCBI): domain Eukaryota; kingdom Metazoa; phylum Chordata; class Mammalia; order Rodentia; family Chinchillidae; genus Chinchilla; species Chinchilla lanigera. The sequence continues at coordinate 35,075,394 of NW_004955406.1, read as the reverse complement.
TCAGCAGTAACAAATGGTCTAGTACTGATTAAAGGTACGTGCTGACAAAATGTAAAGAAACTAGGACCTTCACACATTGCTGCAGAGAACATAAAGTGATGTATCCATTTTACAAAAAGGGTGGGAAGTCCTTCAAAATGCAAACTATAAAGCTGGCATATAATTAAAATTTTTAGCCTTCAGTATATGTTCATGAGAAATGAAAACATTTCTCTACATAATGCTTGTGTACAATGCCATCTCTTTTTAGTTTGGAGTAGTTATTAATAAATTGTCAAACACACAATTAACTCATTTTTCTAGCAAATTTTAATTTAGTTGGAATCTTCATACTTTTAAATAATAGTGGAATTTAAAAACTTTTTTCCCTCTCTTCCACTGTCCCAGATGCTATGAATTTCTGTAATCTTATTTTTCAGTTATATTATTATCGTATTGTATTACTGTTGTTATTACTAACACTGATGGCAATTTTAAAACACTAATTACTATTTTGCTGTGAATACTGAGAGGTCCTATACCCTGCTTTATGAGTTTACTTTGCTTATTTTATTCCTATCAGAGTCAGGAGCTGATAAAGTAGAAGGTGTAAAAGTACAAACCAAAGAGAATATTATATATATGTATGTATATATATGTATGTATATATATTTTTTTTTTTTGTTTGTTTGTTTGTTTTGTTTTGTTTTTTTTGTTTTTCTCCGGTACCGGGAACCGAATTCACAACCTTGCGCTTGCCAGGCAGGCGCTTTTGCCGCTGAGCTAAATCCCCAGCCCTAAAGAGAATATTATAAAAGGAAGGGTAAATACAATGTAAAAGAGAGCAAAACATTTTACTTATCTTGGTTTTATTTCTAACAAGACATAACAGGCATAGCAAGGCATAAAGTTTTACCCTGAATAATGTATTTTTAAATTCAATTTTAGAATTTGTTCTCTAAAGTCTAATCATTTTCTGTAATTCTTCAAAATTAAAAGAACATGAAAGGCTATTAAATTTTACTTACAAATTTGAATAATATACTCACCCCCCAAATCTGTTTCAATATCTATAGTTTCATTTCTGTAATGCTGGCCATTATACTTTACTTGTGAAGTACAACTATACTTTGTGTTGGGTTGAAGATCATCTTTTTCAAATAATTCATTAGGAGATTCTGAAATATTTGAAGGACCCACTGAAAGAAATAAATATTACACGTGGTATGTTAACATATAAATTTCTTATTTGTATAGAAATACAAATTTATTTTTCCTCCCCTCATTTATAGTACTATAATATTCATTAGATTAAAATGCCAATGGTCCAAATAATGTCAAAGATCTTGAATATGATTTTGCTATGCTTAGTTGTCAAAAAAAATTAGCAGGTATAACTTAAGACTGACTCTAATTTGACTGATAGAATGAGGCCTCAGCTTAGGATTCTGTACTCAAAAATTTAAATTACGTCTTGGTAGCCTATTATGGTCACACTTAAAATGCTCCCCCAAGTCGCACATGTTCAGAAGTGGCATTTCAGAGGGTGACCGGACCACCGGGGCACGACGCACATCAGTGGATTAGCCACCCACGAGTTCACAGCTCAGTATGCTCTTAGAAGAGGGAGCTTCTTCAATGAGGTAGGTCACTGAGACTGTACCTCTCACTGGCTCTTCCTTCTTGCTTCCTGGGTGCCATGAGTTGAGAGGCTTTCTTCTGCCATGCCCCTTTGCTGTGCTCTTTCTGTATTGGAACTAATGAAGCATGGACTAAACTCTCGAAAACTATGAGTCAAAGTACTGCTCTCCTCCTTAAACTGTGAGTATCACACATTTTGTCCTAGTGATGGGAAAGCTAACACATAGCCTTTGCCTAAAGGGATTTTCTAAATAGATCATTTTTATTGTCAGTCCATCACATTTGTACTTACTTTCCTTATACTGCTTGTAACACAGCCACATAGCCTCCTTAGCACTATGATTACAACCAATGCCAACTTCACCATGTGTGTAAACATGTATATTTGTTTATGTGTGCACATACATATCTGTTTATCTGTTTTGCCAAATGCAGCCTGGCTTTATGCTGAGGTAGGAGAGTCTATTCCATTAAATTCCAAAACACTGAAAAAACCATTTTATCTCAATCCAAAACCACATTCATTCCTCTTAGTACTTGCTCTTTATCTATTAAGTAAGTGTGCACAAAACTGTGCATGAATTCAGCTGACAGAAGCCTGACAACATAAACTTTGGTACCAATAATCTTACATTTACATTTTCTTTCTAACAGAGTGTATCGCCTTTCTATATGCTGATAGAATGTATGTTGTAACATCTTTCTCTCAGAATCTCTTCAACAATACCTAGCATATGAGTCATCCAAAAATTCTATAAAGTAATTAACTTTTACTATTTCAAAATTGACTTTTCAAATTTGTGAATCTGTTTGAGTGGCTTAAACAATAATTATTTGGCTTCAAACATACCAGAGACCAATAAAAAACAAAAACAGAAGAAAAGAAAAGACCATAAAGGACATCACCTAGTACAATTTCTACCACAAAAAATCTGTGATGAACCTATGTCACACTCTTACCACATTTATATATGTATTGAAATTCTTTAATGCAACGAAGAGTTTCTGTATTTTTCCATTGTAAACAAATTGAAGTATTTGCTTTTTCTCTTGTTGTACAATTATATAACTTAAACTTTTCATATGCTGTCAAGAAGATATAGAAATAGACTTGATTAATAGTACATAATATGCACATTTCTCAACTAAAGTCATTGACACAGAATTTGGCAAGCATCTAGAGTGCTTTTGAAAAAATGTAATAATTCTCAAGGTTTATTCACTTCATTATTCTTACGCTTTATTTTTACTTGACACATAATTGTACAAATTTGTGGTGCAAGCAAAGTGGTATTTTGATACATGTATACATTGTATAACAATGATCAAATCAGGGTGATTAGCACACCTATCACCTCAACTATTCAAGATTCATTATGGGAAATAGTACTATATTTATTATTGTTTCATTATTATACTTTTCAACTTCATTTAGAGTTACGCTACTTTTCAAAATAAAACTTATGCAAACATCTAAATACAAGTTTTGCACATTGTAAAATATTCCATTTTGATTTCTTAATTATAAACCCTTTTTTGTTAACTCTTTGATTCTGTTAACTATTTTGATTGATCAATTGTTACACAAAATACTAGAGCTTTCTCTTTAGGGAAGGCCTTTTGAAATATTAACATTTTCTGTATTTAAATGATGACTTATTTCATGGTGTTATAGGGAAATAAATGTTAGATGGATTTTTTTCAAAATGCACCAGAACTTTAAATATATCAAGTGTGAATAATTTTTTTGATAATCCTCAATTTTTAAATTGTATAAGATACTTTAAATAATCACAGTCTCTGAATCCCTTTTGCAAAATGCGTCTGGCTAAGAAATGCTTCAGTAGAGACTGCTTGACACCTTCTGTCCATTTTCTCTTCCAGCAGGGGATCAGTTGGCAAACCAGCTTGATTTCCTTAATGTCACTGCGGTTGTATTTATGTTTTCATTTTTGTTTCCTGAGGTAGGGTCTCTCTATCAAAGTAGAGCTCACCTTTAACTTACTACTTACTACATAACCCAAGCTGGCCTCAAACCAATGGTGATCCTACTGTCTCCGCTTCCCAAGTGCTGAGATTACAGGCATGCACCACCTTGCCTGGCTAACTCTCCTTTTCTCTGAGTGCATTGTGTTTCTTTCCATAAACGTCAAATCCTTAGCTTTGTGTTTCTCTCTAGCACTGATGACAAAGTTGTATCTAAAAGGACAAATGAGTACCTACATACATAATGACCTCAGTTAAGTAGACAACAAAAAAAGAAAGCCTGTGTACACTCATCTAGTAAGACAAGTTATATCGAATCTACATGAACCGCTCTGTAAAAGAAATAAGAGCAGTAACCATGGCATATAAAGAGAAGGCTTATATTACTTCATAATTTTTACTTGGTTAGGTAAGCAGACAATTCCACCATCGACTTTCTTTCCTTCGGTCCTGTTCTCTCACCATCCTGGTTCCTGGGATCACTAGAACAAGCACACATGGAATGGCACTGTTACTGCACACACACAAACAGAAATGGTTTGCTATTTACCTGGTGGCACATATAACTCCAAAATTGTAGGTGGAGAACATGATCCATCGGCTATGTGAATGGTAAGATTTGAACATCCTTTTAGATTTTGCAACACTTTTCTACAATCCTCAGAATTACATGTCACATTACGAGGAACATTTAGTTCTGCTGTAAATGATGTATCCTTGTCATTTTTGTATGTCACAGAGATAGTACCATATTCTCTATCTGAAAGAAAATGAAGATGAGAATTATCCTTCATTCAGAAAGAACATACAGGTCTGGGGATGTAGATCAGTGGCACAAGCGCCTGCCTGGCAAGCTTGAGGTTGTGAGTTCTATTCCTGGTACTAAAACAAAACAAAAGAACAAACAAAAAAGAACAAACAAACATACATTTAATACAAATGCCTTAATATATATTTTCAAAAATGTCAAATCACTAAAAGAGCTTCAGAAATACGAAAAGTACATGTACATGAGGTGGCTCCGTATCATTCTTTCATAGTTCACTTCACTTTTCAAGAACTTTACCTACGAAATTTATATTATTACATCCAATTTTTGTCTTCCTAAGTGGATTGTAAATTCCATGAGAGCCAAAACCAGTCTATTTACTTGATAACTGCCTTAAATCCAGGTCCAGAATAATATTTGTTATTAATAAGAACTCAATAATTGTTTATTGATGCAAACAGAAGAATGAAATAAAAAATAAGTCAGGTGTGATGGCACATGCCTATAATCTCAGCACTTGGGAAGCTGAGGCAGGAGGCTTGGCATGAGTTTGAGGTCAGCCTGGGTTACACAGTGAGTTCAAGACTAGCCTGAACCGCATAGTGAGACCCTGTCTACAAAAAATAAAAAATACACCTAACAAATATCCTCTTCTTTTTCTATAGTCTGCTTTGTTTTATGAAATATTGTTCTGCATTTCTCCACATTCTTGGAATGTTAATTTTCCAAGACAGTAGGTCCTCACTTCAACCTTTAATTAATGTAAAATTATCTTTAATAATAATAAACACCTCCTAAACTTTATTCATTGCAAACAACTTCTACTGTGTGGTAAAAATACCTTTGAGCAAATATTAATTTACTTATTCATTTATTTAACAAAAATATTAAATCATTGTGATGTTGAAGACACTATTCAAAGCCCCAGGAGTACAAAACCAAATCAGACATGATCAGCTTTTTAAAGTGCAGTCTAACTCAGAGCATACACAGACTGAACTGCAGAGTCAAACAATGGCAAGGTTAGCCCAAAATAACATGGTGATAAAGAGGAAGAGGTCTATTCAGAGTGGAGGAATAGAAGAGGGTTTCCTGAGAAGACGGGTTCACGTGGTATTTCAAATGCAAACAGGACATATAAAAACAAATCCAGCGACCAGAGAAGGAGGGAGGACAATTGCAAGGATAGAGGGAGAATGCGAGCAGACACAGAGGTGGGAGAATCTGTGTTTGGAAAACTGCAGGTAGATTGCTTAAGTGAAGCACTGGAGGAGGTAATGATGCCGAGGAGAGGGTGACAGAGCTGAACATCAGGGGATCATATTAGTAACATGAATGTATGAAGACTGATCTTTGCCCTAAGGTTATGAAGAGCGGCTGAAGGCAGTGGCTTCCGTGATGAGATTTAGAAATGAACAGAAGGATATGCCTGAGGATGTCGAGGACCTTGCTTCTGTTCAGAAGAGAGGAAGAAAATGAATAAAGGACAGATATGAACCATTTCAGGTTTCAGTGTTGAGCCAGCCCTGAGACAGAGACAGAGAGGCAGAGACAGACAGAGACAGAGAGAGAGACATGATACAGACAGAGACACAGAGAGAGACAGAGAGACAGATACAGAGACAGACACAAATAGATTTTCTTTCTGATAAGCTTTCAAAATATTATCTATATTTTATATTAATCATTAAATTGAATCCTCGCCCCCACCCAAAGCAAACTTGCTGCCATATTACTTTACAGATACTTCAGTTGTGGTTCAGCAGCTTCAACAAAATTGTCTAGCTAGTGATTTTTAATGCAGGTACTTAAAACTGGACCTGAGTATGAAAAATCTGGCCACCAATGAACACTGGCCTTTAAGAGCTGGGGCCAGCTATTGTTGAGAAGTCAGAACCAGGGAGCCTAGCGCGAAAGCTTAGAATGAAGAAGGAAGCAGTGCAGTTGCGAAGGGATTTTTATTGCTTCTAAAACAAAACAACAACAAAAACTCACCGCATGGTATCTTGGTTGTAGTAGGAACTGTAACAGAGAGAAAAAAAGGAAAGTGAATCATTAAAATTTTGTTTTAGTATATATTTGGGGAAAAGTAATTTACAACATAACTACCTGATAAACTGTGGAGTCTATCTAGTCTATCTAGGTTGGTCTAACACATGATGCAGAGTTTCCAATAATCCACTACTATGAAACACTTTTATAAATTAATCCAAAAGCAAAATTTGCACAGCACGAATGTTTTGTTAAACACCTGATCATGGTGTGGCACCATGCCTGAATATTCATGCTGGCAAAATTATTAGGAAGGATGGATTTCATCTTTGTTGATCTAAAAGCAGATTTATACATCTATAACCCTTATAAGGTTTCTACTTTTTTAAAATAGACAGTAGGTAAGGGGTGCCTTGTTCTCTATCATAATTTTTGCGAGCAAAAATGCTTTCTGAACAAATAGTGTCACGTGCAAGTCCCTGCATTTAACTAAAGGATGCAGAAGCTAACAGGTCTCTGCTGATCTCAGAGTTGCAAGGACTCAGGGGAGCAGGGTGGACGTGGCTCTGCCTTCCTGACTGATCCAGGTGCCACCGTTGCTGTGGGCAGTCAAGGGAGACCCCTGTCCTTTAACTCTGCATCTCTCCCTGTGTAACTAAAATTCATCTCTTAGAAAGCAAATCCCCTTTGACAGAATTAGTCCTTTCCACACCCACTTCAGCCCAGCATTAGAGAAAGAAGTTCTAATAGTTTAGATTATTTCTCGTACATGTTTTCATAAAGTACACCTCTCTTGGGGGAGCTACTGAAATCATGTGGAGTGGGGTACAGGAAATTCTTGTCCTAATCTCATCAGCTATTGCTACCCAGATAGGGTAGCTCTAAGAGTTCCCCATCTTTTAGGATTAAAATACTAAGTTGAATTTCTCCAAGAAAGCAGCCCAAGGGAGAGCAAGTGGGCGACTTTCTGTGAGTGCAGATCCCAGCCCTGGGGTGATGTGACTGCGTGACTGGGGGTAAGGTTGTCACCTATTGTTGTGGTTGGAGGGAGAGTGCTTGCTGCAGGGTTCTGTGTGGATGATGCAGTGGATATAGAGTTGGAATCTGCAAGGAAATGAACAGAAGAGTATGTTAATATGTGTTATATTGGAGAACAAAGGGAATCCTCTTCAACTGAGAGGATTTTTGCTCAGGCAACCTCATTTGAATTGATACTTGCCATCTGGAAAATAAACCAAAGACTTATCTACAAATTGCTCTCTCAGATAAGTAATATTTTGAGGAATTGAAATTAAACATTGTCTATGTTAAAGGAAAATTATTCTTTCCTTGGTATAATTCTTACCTGATGTGCAATCTTCCTGAAACTATTCTTTTCCCTTTCAATTACAACTGTCCTTGTTTGGGTGACTAGCATGGGTAAAGGTTACTTTTTCAAAACTGTCTATTGACTATCTGGCTTCCTGCTTATTCCTCTTTGCATCAATCTTATCAAATGAGTATAACTGTATCCATCTTTATAGAAGGAAAAGTACCAGTAAGTTGTCCTAACTGGCTAGAAAATTGAAGAAGCTGGATTGGATCTTAGAACCACATGCTATTAAAGCTTACTGCCCATTCTTCTTTGCCATGAACCTTGTGTTTACTTTATACAAATAAAATAAAATATGCCCCAGAAAAAGCTGACTGGTAAGTTTATTTTGCCTAATTTAGCATCGAGATATGAAAGTTTATAGAACCAGAAACCTGAAAATACTTGGAATAAAGTAAAAGAGCTATATTGGAGTCTGGAATTTCCATTAAGGTATCTGTGGCCCGAGACACCTGGCCTCCTGGTCAAACCTGAGGCGTTATCGGAGGTGCTGGTGTTGGAGGCGTGTGTGAGTGAGGCAGCAGTGCTGTTGCGTGCAGGCCTGAGGGTATCTGCTGGGGTGAAGGCTGTGTCTGCAGGAAAGGTGGTATTCCTCTCTCCTGGGGTACCTGCAACCAGAAGGGCCATCAGCACTGACTCCAGTCCTGCCACATGAGGCCAAAGATCAGACAGCCAACATACATCGCTTACTGAAGCTAAGACACAGCACCAAGTGATCAAGCACATCTATTGTACCACAGTGTATATATTCCACAAAGCTGTACTAAAAACGTGAGGACCTATGGGAAAGATGGATTTAGGGGCAGAAGGTGGGGTCCTATGAAGCTCTCTATATAATCAGACCACATATAGCTCAGCCAGCCCAGGGAGCCCAAGCCTCCTTGCTGAGTGCTGCCTTGGGCAATATCAAAAAATTCATCAGAGCTGCAGAGAGAGGGTTTGACCGGGTGTTACCGAGACCACATGGGCTGAAGAAGAACTCTGAGGATAAAAGACTGTTAAGGCTGGCCCAGGAGGAAGTGGGACCTGGCACCTGTAGAGAGCCTCGCATGAGTGGGTGCACCTCCCTGGGGAAGCCCCCAGTGCAGGTGCTTGATTTTAATTTTCTTAAAATAGGGCTGGATGGGCTCCTGCCTGTGCAGAAGCTGAGCTCAGAGTTCTTTTCTTCCTGGCTCAAGGTTACAGTTGGGTTTTCATTATGTACTCTCCCTTGCCAGGAGAGAAAATCAAATTGGTTTGGAACCAACAAACTTCGCATTGTACTGACATAATTCCCTCTTTTCCAATCACATATGAACTAATCAATACAGAAGCTAGCGCTGTAGCAGAGGAAGCTGCACACTGTACTTGGTTAAGACTTCACATTGTCAAGCTTCAATTCCCCTAATGCATGTAACATTTTCCCCCAGACATCATGCGCAGAATCACAGCACACACACTTCACGAATATTCACTGTGTGCCTACCGGATGAGTAGTTCTATGCTAGCTGCTATGGAAAAAACAAATCTGAGCTATCATGAGCCTGAGAGCATCTTTGGTTATTTCACACTGAAGTTACCTTTTTGGTCCTCAGCTCAATGATACACAATAGTCTTTCATTTACAGTCAGAATCTGTGTTTCCACAGTGAGGTAGGGGGGCATGTCTGTAAACATCTCTGCTATGAGTATGCAGGCATGTACCAATTACAGATGGATTGCAGTCCATAATGTAGCACGCTTTTCCAATAAATTGGAAATTAATTTCCTTCCCCACTGAGTTAGAGTTTTTGGCTCATTCTTCTAAAGTCACTACAACCAAATTTAACTAATTCACTCAAAAGAATGAGTAAAACTAAGCACAGTTCATCAGTTGTGGGTCCAGAGTAGGACTCTTAAAAAAAGCATTCATTTGCCTTTTAAACAATTTATTTAGACATAGAACTGGGCCTTTTAGAAGCAGCCAGGTTTGTCTTCAGGTTGCTGCACCTCTTTTTCTATTCTGCCACTCTTTTCTCTCCTCTCCCTGACAAGTGCCCTTGTCCCCAGAACTGTCCTCAGTCCCCCATCTCACCTTCTTCAGGTTTCAAGCCTTCTTAATGCCTCTGAAACTCCTTTCTCTTGTTAAGCAGGTAATCTCAGCCACACTTCAAGAGTGGCATTTAAATTTTAATTAGGTTGATTAATCTTAATAGATCTTTAATTAGTGGAGTTAGCCAGTGAGAGAAAGAATTCTTTGATCAGTGCAGAACAGACTATGGTTGTGTGACAACCAGCTCTCAAGGGTCTGTCCTCCTTGGTTATTTTACAGCTTCCTCCTCTCCACAGCTTTTAAGCCTATGAATTTGCGAGAAGTAGCACATTTTTTTCCCCAGTGATTCCCTGGTAGTTGGAGATGGTGGAATGAAAGAAGAGGTGAGGCAGCTCTTCTCCTAGTTTAAAGCGTGTGGATTTTCTGTAGTGATTTTCATGCTAAAGGAACAGCGGGAATTAAATCTCGAAACAAGCATTATTCTATCTGATGTGCTTGACTTTCACATTTTCACATATTTCACATACCTAATGCAGGCCAAGTAGGCTTTCAGGTTACAGGTGAACTTGGGACCTGAGAACGCCTATACTTGCTTTCCCGCGTAAAAAGAGACCCATGTTGTGATTTGGACAGTGACTTCGGAAAGACAGGGAGGTGAAATTTTGCATTTTTACAATTACAGAGATGCTAAACTGAAAGCTCCTTAATCCTTAAGAGGGAAATACAAGCCTCTCTTTGATAATCGTACCATAAATAACAATTATGTCGTGGTTACAATCTCTCCGTGCTCTTCATCGATAACAGTCACTCTACTGCTATTCCTAACAGCTGTTTGTTGATTTGAGACGTTGGGGCAAAGATTCTGCCATGTTATTCTTTATTGCTTACAAAAAACAGAGCTTTTCACTGTCTAATTGCCCAAACTATAAGGAAATATAGAGCATCCTTGGTAACTGTTTCTGCCAGAGGACTTTTTGCTGTGTCCTAGTTGTCATTATTGTTTAGTCTCTCTTAAAACCTTTGTTATGTAGTTTCTCATCCTATCGGTAACTATGAAATTCAGTTTATCAACTTGTTCAACACTGAACAAGAGCCTGTTTTTTTTCTTTTCCACACCATTCTTCAAGGCAGTCAGTCGACATGTACTCTTCACATCTGCACAAGTCTAAGGGTCCCGCAAACCTGTTGGTTCCGGCCCGCCTGAGGAGGGCTTGAGTGTGGTAAGGTCAGCCTTGCTGCTGAGTGTCTGCGTGTCAGCTCCTCCGGTAGAGGGCGCCTGCGAGTCGGTGTGCGTGCGAGGGAGAGGCGTCGGTATGGTTGCGTTTCCTGGGGTAGGAAAGTGAGATCAGCGCATCAGTTCCCCGCAACTGCATTTGAGAATCAATAGGAAGCACATTGCAGTCACAGTTTACCAGGCTGTGAATCTACTAAAATACTGAAGCTCTCTGTGAGGGAACTGACGCCGTGGGCTCCGCATTTACGGATTCCCGGGAGCTCCCAGGGCTGCGTGCGGCCTGAGAAGATTCGCATTTCCAGATTGCACTGTGACTTCCAGATCACTGCGGTTTTCCAGAACACACCACCCACTTTACAAACTGAAAGTTGGGACGTTTCTTTGTAAATCGAGGAATAGAGGAATCTTTCAGAATGCTATCGTCTCTTACAAAGGACTAGGAAAATCGACACGAAATACAGCAGGTGTCTAATAGGTAGAATGGCCTAAAGATATGCTCAACGTTAAGAAAAATTAAATGTAAATCGGCATGGGACATATATTGTCGTGGCACTTTTAACACACTGATATTATCTGACAGTGGAGAAGGTGTGGGAATAATGATAGGCGTGTGTCTTACACACACATGGCTGCACACACCCACAGAACCATTTGCTAGGAGACTGGAAGTCATTTAATAATGGTTGAAATAAAATATTAAAGGAACAGGATTCAAAATGTTATTTCCAATGAGCATGTAAATTACATATAAAATATTTGTATTTGTCTGTTTATACAGATATATTTCCATATTAATACTTTTAAAACATACATAAATGATTTTTATAAAAGTAACATTCCATATGTTAGTGTGGTGCATGTAGATGCTTACTGTAATCATTTTTAAAAAGAACAATCTAAAAGACTTAGAGGAGACTTAGACTAAGACATTCCCCTTAGAAAAGTGAATGCAAGAATTTTTTCCTAGGTCTATGAATAAACAAGGAAAAGCAGAAGAAACTTTCCAAGCACATCTCACCATCAAGATATTATGGCAGACTAAGTCAGTATTTTATCATTATTCATTTTTATTTCCAACCTGTTCACTTTAAGTCTGTTCTTTAACACAGTCTTCCTGCAAATCTATGGTTTTAGTATATTCAGGTAGAAAAATGTTTTGTGTGAACAAGGATTTAGGAATATTGAACGTGTATATTTGTGCGTGCGTGTGTGTGTGTGTTTGTGTGTGTAGTGAAATCTAGAACCCTTAAAATGGAAAGCTGAATGACATGACTTAGGCAGGGAAAACCTCTATCACAGGTGTGGCAAATCTATGGTATGTGTACCGCAGTGGGATATGAGCCAAGTTGCTCCAGCACTGCCCCAGCAGCTGAGCACTGGATAACAGTGCACACAAGGGCAGTGTTGGCACCTTGCAATAAATAAATAAGTTTTGAGTTGTAGCTTGGGGACTCCATCTTTAAAAGTTTCATCATCACTAGTCCAGCATGAAATATATTGCTTATCCACAGCATTTACTTATCGTGCTTATATTCCTTTTATAAAAACTTCAGGCAATGGAGGTGTTTAGATATATTCTAAGACACTAGTCTGCTATGGTACCATGGAAAATGAGGTGAAGGTTTAATATACAGTCCTGTAATCTCTAAAAGAAGGCATTATCCATTTATTTAACTGCTTACAAAAAGCCAATAAAATACTTGAAATACTGCAATGCATTCTAAACAAATGATATGCATGCTTGTTCTTCAGAAAAAGCTAAATGCCATTGTCAGGCTATCAAATAGTTCAGTCCCTTATAGTATTCTGTAAAACTATTTACCAAAGAAAATGGCATAATAGTACATCAGAAGTGCCTGGCCAGCCACCATGTGGGTAGATTGGTGTAGGAAATACACTGGAAGTGAGTTTAAAATAAGCTGAAGTCATTGATACATGGCCATTGCAAGGAGTATCAGTGGTCTTTGCTAGCCAACGTGCCTCCCATATCAATCTGAAATTTTACTATGGACCTGATTACATTTACTCAGTTTCCAGTATTGGGTCTCATAGCTGATTAATTTGAAAAAAATTTAATGGCAATATCTCTAGAAGAAACCCATATAACAAAACTAAGTTATCAAATCTCATAGTGAATGTTTAAAAATGAGTGGTCTAAATTCAATACTTTCCTGATAATGCTAACCCAGAATAGGATAAGGAAAAAGGAGGATTCTAGTGTAGGGGGCTTGCAGGGCTGAGGAAGCCCTGAAGTAAGAGCTCCAACCTGTCCACGGCTATGGGGAGCCCCTGAGAGCAAGGACAGAGGGAATGATGCACGTGAGAGGACAATGGCACCCTACCCCATGCAGATGTTCACAACACAGGCCGATATATGCATGCCCTGAACATCCCTATTGAAGGTGGGCAGACACTCCAGTGAATGCAACCAGACCCATTCATTTCATCTAGCAGATATCCAAACACTGAAAGCTCTAGCGCCGTGCAGTTACCAGCAGCACTTTCGTTAATATTCTGCCATTTAATATTCTGAATTTTCGTTAATATTCACTACTGTGGGGAGCAAGGCCCAAGTAATATGTCAGTGTAAAAACTTCAGTTAGTACAGCAGAGCATATTTGCCTTATTTAGACTTTTCACATAGACATTCATGTGTCTCCTGCCCTTATCTTTCCAAAGAACTTCATAACACATTCTACCTCAAACTGCTATTCACCACACAGGCCTGATATATGTGCGCTCTGAAAATCCCTGATGCACTCCCGACTTTACCTAGTTGGTCATTCCTCCTCCCTTTCCTTCTCCCTAAATCATGCATGCATTTCTTTAGCCAGCCAATTTTTATACACATGTAACGTTTCTTAACTTTATTCCCTTGAATAAAATCATATCCATAGAAACTGCACACTTGCTGTCAAGAAAAACCATTTTGGTTACTTTAGAACTTTTTTAAAAGAAAAGCTTCCCCCAACACCATTTTGATTAAGAACATCTCTGTGCCAACCTGTCACATTTAGAGCATTAGCATTATCCGAAGGGTCCAGGGAGACATGGCCTGAGGAGTCACTGGGACTAGCAGGAGGTGTGGTCTCTGAGGAGTCATTTCCTCTGTCAGAGATGCTTGCGGGTGAGGATGCATTGGTGCGAGCGGGTAAGGGGCCACTAGAAGGCAGGGCATGGGGCTTCTCTGGTGCAGTCAGTCCTGTTATATTAATGGGAAATTGGAGGAGAAAATAAATGTGACCATTACATCGTGAAACGTGTTTTTCTGTGTGTGCTCTCTCTCTCTGGGCTCTGAGTGTGTCTCTCTGTGCGCGTGTGTACGCGCGCGCGCGCACACATATACATACACACACACACTCTATGTATGTGATACATGGTGTGGGTATAAATTTGTGTATACATATATGCAAATATAGATGCAAATACAAACGTAAAAAGAAACGTATATGTAATATGCAGATATAGATAATAAATCAAGGTATAAGAATGAAAAATGGGAAATGGACTTGAAGCAGCTATCGTCTGTCCTCTTGCCATTCAATCACTGGTTTCTCAGCTATCTAGAACAGTTGACAAGAATGGACCCCTCTGGGTAAAGATGCTCACAGGACAATTGATAAGACTTACTAAATTATGGAGGAAAGTAAATTCAAAAAGAATATTATTATGTACTAGGATTCTAGGATTTTAAAAAATAAGCCACAAAAGTTCTAGGTGCACAGGTTGACGTTTTAAAATCAAATACGAACCAAGGGCAAATGAGTAAAAGCCTGGAAAGTAAAACGCAGAAACAGGTATAGAGAGGACCTGTGCTAACAGAAAGAGCAACTTCATACTCACAAAAAGTACATCATATAAGATACTGAAGTAACATTTCCATGGCTTTAATTCACTTTAAAATGAGGGGAACATGTGACCGTTGTAGTAAAATCGGTACATGCTTAGATGATATGGGTGGACAAGTGGCAGAAGTTTTCTGCAGCACAAATTAGCACCATGTAATAAAGGACTTTAAGTCTGGTTTTGCTCTTTTACTCAAAGTGTATTTTTTATGGAAGAATAAGGAAATACACCAGGTTTTATGTACTCATCCAATCATTGGTATTTAAATGTTTTTTTATCCTAAATTTTGTTTGACGTATATTACCTTCCTTGAACAGTATACATATTTAAATATTGAATTAACCAGAGGCAATATCACAAGTATTTTAATTAATCCAATTCAACAAGATTAGGTAAAAGAGAATGGCAAGAAGGAAGAGGAAAAGCAGGGAAAGCTAGAAAAGAAGTAGAAATAATTCAGACACAAAAAAGTTAAGGAAATTGGTATATTGAATAGAGAAATAAGAAAATGGAAACAAAAACAACACAAAGAAATCCTAGCTTCACTGATTAGTGCTGAAGGCCAAATGAAATTACTTTTTACTAAACACAGATAAAAACAGCTTGGATGGCATTGAACAGCCCCCATGTCCATGCGGATGATGTATTGCAGAACTAGCCTGTGATTACAGACATCTGGAGGGATAGTACAGCTATGACGTGCTTTTCTCCAATGAACATGTTCAATATCCAGACTTTTTAACCAGCTAGCTCATAAATAGATCCAATTAGCAACAAGCATTCACTTGTAATCATATGCCCACATAACCAAGTAATAGACAAGTAGCTACCTCCAGCCTTTAGGGTAACACAGAAGTCTAACTGTAGTATTCTCCCATCTGATGTGCATTGACTGACTAGGATAGCGGGTAAGAAAATGATCACAGAAAGAGACCAAGAAAGATGAAGGGACAGAGACAGGGAGGGAGGGGGAAGGAGGACCTTAAAATTCTATACATTAATGCTAATTCACTGTCATCATATAGACCTAATAATTATTAGTTATTTTTACCTTAAACCAACTGTAGTTTTAGCAGGTTTCCAATGTAGGTGCCTCAAGCTGGCTTTACCATCCATGCCCACTCTTTTGTTACATTTGAATTACAACAGACTTTAAAAGGAGAATCAAGTGAATAACCAAGAAGACAGTACCATGCTGCCTGAAGGGTGGCACTGCTGCCTGCTTCATCCAGGAAAGCATGTGGAAAGGGTGTTCAGAGAGCTGCTCCCCTATACACAAGCCTGAGTATCCTTGTACTCACTGAAACCCTCATTTCAGAAATGAGGATGTAAGACTATAAAGCATGCTTCAGCATCAGTCGTCAACTTCACATCGTCCCTTACTTTGGGACAATGGCTTCCTCTGATGGCATTCTTATTGGCAACATTTGGGAGAAAACTCTCTTTTGCATTTTGGGTCATAATTTCACTTACCTGCTTCCATCATTTGGAGGTGTGGTATGACAATGCAGAGATAAAGGAAACTCTCCCAATAAGGTGATGAGCTCCATGCCACTTTAATATGGACCACTCTTTCTATGCTGTACTCACCCCTCTTCAGCAAAGCTACTCATTTATATGAGTGAGACTAATTTACTCTTTTTTGAAAGAGCTACCTTTTAAAAAGTGGCAGGCAGGAGTGGTGGTGCACACCTGTAATCCTAGCACTCTGAGAGGCTGAGGCAGGACAATGGCAAGTTCAAATCCAGCCTGGGTAACTTAGCAACTTAGAGAGACAATGTCTCAAAAAAAAGACCCTGTCTCAAAAACAAAGAAAAAAAATTAAAAACAGTTGGGAATGGAGTTCAGTGCATAGGCTTTGGGCTTGATCACCAGTACCACAAAAGTAAATAAATAGTAAATGCTTATACCAGTAACAATGCTATAAGGAATGACTTTCATTTACTTAAAGCATTTTTTTATTATTGCATACAATAAAACTATGAAATTGTAAAATTAAAGCCTTTCCAAAAATAAAGAAATATGCCTCTTGTGCAGATTTAGGAATGGTTTTTATTAGTATTTGCACAGATATTTTGTTGATGTTCAACATTTGAATGACTTTTATTTAAGGACAAAAATAATTTCTATAATTATCCAATTGTCAAATGTGTCTCATTAGAATTGTCACTGCAATTATTAAGTTAGAATTGTCCTAATAGTTTTATTTATCTCCTTAATGCATAATGTCAACCATATAACCAAATAAAAATTAAATAGTACATTTTCAATAATAATAATATTGAAGTCCTGTGATTTATTTTTATTTGTTTGGTTGTTTGTTTTGGTACCAGGAATCAAATCCAGAGCCTTGTGCTTGCCAGGAAGGCATTGTGCCACTGAGCTACATTCCCAGCTCCCACTTTGTGATTTATCTTTGATTTATCTTTGTGATTTATCTTCCTTCAATTTAATTTCTTCTATTAATTTGTGTTAATATATATGCATTTAATGATGGCATCTTTGTTATTTATATTTATTTACCTTATGATTTGGACACTTTAAGACCATTAATTTAGTTGTAATAGGATGATTTGATAATAATTATTACAAACTATTCAACATTCAAGGCTTTTGCATACTTTTTGAAAGGTAAGAATTAATTGAAGAATTAATAATATAAATAATTAACTATAAAATATATGTTTAAATCTAAATACAAATGAATTATAAATATAATTAATGCACAAAATATATATTACTAACTCTTAAGCATAAGATTATGTTTAGCTTTTACTTTCTCAGATAACTTTTAACTCATTCTTAAATATAGAGTTTTGTGATGTAACTTTATTTATAGTTTTCAAGGGAGTTTGGAATCTGTCATGTTCTTTGCCTTCAAGGTTAAGAAAAGTTATTGTTTATACATGATTATATAGATATATGTGTGTGTGTGTGTGTGTGTATATGTATATATAACAATGATATATTCAGGTAGTTATCAAACTTTATGTCTTTTAAGCAGCATTTTTAAGAACAAATGAATGTCAAGAAACATTCAGTTTCTTAAAACAATTTATGTAAATAATAAATAGAAAATTTATATCTTCATTAAATATATAATCTTTAGGAGAAAATAAATAAATAAAATGCAAATATTAACTCTTACCAGGAGTGGAAGTAGTAAAGTCTTGCCCTGTAAAATGGAAAACAAAAATCTTTTAGATTGCTTCAAATTTCATATGTGCTTATAAGTATATAGCAAACATATATACACACATATATATGTGTATATATCATGTCTGTGTTAGAACATTAACAGTTCAGCAATTTTCTGTATATTTTGACTCAATGAAACTTTTCTCTCTCTGAATGTCCTGTTTACAAAGCCCAAGTATGTCAAAATCATGTCATTATTTTTTACTTACCAGGCAAAGTAAGAAAAATGATAGAATAAAGAACTATTGGGATTAATTTCAAGCCTGCAAACGTCTTTAGAAAGACTTTTGGAAAGATGTTTTTCAAGACCCATTCATTTATTGATATGACTTGAGTCTTTACTATATGGTAAACATTATATCACATGCTAGGAGTACATGACAAATATATTAAAATTCTGAGCATTCAGTGAGCTCTGTTTAGTCTGAGAGGTAGAAAACAAAAGATTCATAAAATATGAGGCAGACGGTGCTATAAAAGTCTTTAAAGAAGCTTATCTTATTTAGATGTGCAGAGCAGGAGACTAGCTAGTGGAGAAGTTGCTACAGAAGGATTTCTCAGATGCGTTTAAGCTGTGGCTTAAGGGAGTATGTATAGAAAAATAAGAAGTTGGAGTTCACCTCCCAGTTATTAAATAACTGTTGGGGTGATGCCTTTAAGGAGAGGTCTAATGGAGAAGCATTTGAATTTTAGATCAGTCTTCTTTTATGAAATCGAAAGTGGATTAATAAAAAAAAAGAATTAAGGCATACTATGTACAAGGACAAATTTCCTGTGATGAATGTGATCATTATGTTTGGCAAATATGTATTTTAAAAAACTGTAGAAGAAAAAGAAAAAAACCTTTAATAGACGTTCTTAGGGGGAAAAGAGAAAATGGATTAATACAAGCCAACCTGGGAGCAGAAAATCAGGGCAAAGCAAAAGTAGAAACGACATCCTATTTGGACAAAATGTTAAACCATAAGAAAAGTAAACAAACAAAGAGTACCTGAAATATTTAATCAAAACTTTTTAAATCTTTGGAAATGAGAATTGGGGAGAATGACTGGTAAAGAAAATCTTTCCAACTAATAGACAGTTTATTACACCAAATAAATTTTGAAGGTTTCAGAGACATCAATTTAATTCTAAGAGACTCAAAAGCAATGCATTTTGAAAGGGGCTATGTGACAGAGAGTAGTTTTTTCTTTTTATTTTATGAAGAAATGAAACAAAATTTCATAAACAAATAATAAGAGGGTAAAAATAGTTTCTACACTATGTATCGTTATCTTCAAAATAGTTACTCACTATAAGATATAAACCAAAAAGATCCTTACCAGAAAAAAAAGGGTAACAACACAAACTTTCCTTTCAAGGAACTAAGATAGATAGTATTACATACATAGATTAGATAGGTAATATTAATACTAAAACAATATTAGTATAAGTAAAACAAATTAGCAAGTTAAAACTACACTGAGATACCATCTTACCCCAGAAAGAATAGCTATCATAAAAAAATCTAATAATAACAAATGCTGGCAAGGATGTGGGAAAAAAGGAACTCTACTGCATTGTTTGCGGGAAAGTAAACTGGCCCAACCACTATGGAAATCAGTGTGGAGATTCCTCAAAAAACTAAAAGTAGAAATTCCATTTGACCCAGCTACCCCTTCTAGGTATCTTCCAAAAGGAATTAAAATCATCACATCACAGTGATATATATAATATTTTGATCAGGGTTCTAAAATGAAGGGCAAGAAGTAAATAATTGAAGCAATAGATAACTTTGGGAGATTTATCTTTATTTAAAGAATAATTTAGAAGTGATATCATTTTGTTATTATAAATTGCTAATACCCATTGACTACTTAGTGGGTTTCATGCCATCTATTAAGCTCTTTGCTTGTATTTTCACTCTAAGGGTTGCAAAACCCCTCTGAAGCTTAGAAAACTCAAGTATCTCAGACCAGACTCTTATGTGCTCATCCAGGCTTGAGTCTGAGCGCATCTGTCTCTGAGGCTCTGCTCTGGATCCCTCAGTATCTCACTTCCCTCAGCAATCTGGCCTTACAGTCTTTTCTTTATCTAAACTTTGCAGTATACAAAATCTTTTAGCCAGTGTTAGATTCCACAGAGAATATGTTCTCATAAACTACCTGGGAGTGGTGGTGCACACCTGTAATCCCAGCATGCGGAAGGCTGAGGCAGGAGGATCGTTGTGAGTTTGAGACCAGCCTAGGTTACAAAGTGAGCTCAAGACCAGCCAGAGCTGCATAGTGAGAGAGACCCTATCTCAAAAAGCAAAGGAAAAAAAAAAAAAAAGGAACTCCTGAAAGCTCATAAACTAAAGTGCATCTCAATCAGGACTTAACTAGAGAGAAAATTACTCTAGAAATGTTAAAAATGTTTAAATAACTAGAGCTTAAAACTTACAATTTGCTCAGTGTTCTATATGTGTTACAAATATTAAAGAAAATTCAGGGAGCTGTCAATTTAATGTAATATAGGATATTATTTTGGTTGGAAAGCCAAGCACACTACAGCAACAAAACAAGTATTTGAAAGTATTACAATTCACACACCTTTTGTTCAGCTGTGAAAGGGTTTCTAAAAGCTTAAGAACAGAATAGCATGTATTTCTGACCTAACTGTCATTCCATATTCAACAGTTCCACAGACCCTTTAATCTTTGATGCAACAAAATTTAATGTCCCTGGATAACAACGTAGCGTCTAAAGATCTATCACATTTGCCATTTTCTGTGTTCATGTTTACTTCCTCTAAAGGCTTCTCAAGGTAAGCAGACATTTTCTTCAATACTCATTTATTTCTGAATGTGATTTTGAATTCCTCCACTGGGTGGCTATGTTATAATAAAATAATCCATGTTTTGCTTTATTTGCTTTCTATGGTATTTCAAGCATGCACACACATACATACAGACACCCTTTTGTCTTTACCAAAGAAAATCCCAGGATGTCTGCCTTCCTGTTTAGACTCAGAGTGGTCTCGTGGCCTTAACATCTCTCTATTTTCAGTATTAGTAACAATTTTATTCAACATGATCCAGGATATGAAAAAAAATTTGATATCAAAAAATTTATAGGACCACTTTAAAGTAAATTTTTAAAATTAAAAACCATTCTAAAATTTTAATCAATGACCTTAAGAAACTTTTCAGGCATTTCAGCTATGTAAAATAATTTCCATAAGCCATATCCACTAGAATACTTAAATGTAAAGTATTTTCAATTATTTTTTAAATGGTAGAAAAGCCCTACAAATTTCAAAGCAGGAACACAGTAAAGGTTGCTTTCATGAAATAACTTAGTTTGAAAAACCTAACATCTTAATGACATTCCTCCCCTCAAAATCATCTAAGGCCTTCCATAAAGGCAGTCAGTACACAAACAAAGTTTCTGTGTTGCCTGGCTCTACGTATGAAATAAAACGGAGTGTAGGAGAACCACATTACTTCAATAATTAGAAGATAGAGGCCCACCAACAGCTGAGTGCACAAAGAAATGTGGTATTATGCACAAGGGAGTACTACTCAACCATAACAGATAAATTTGAATCATCTGTCGGAAAATGGGTACACCTTAAGACCACAATGCTGAGTGAAATAAATCAGACACGGGAGGTGACATATCGCCTGGTTTCTCTCATATGATAAACTACAAATACAAACAATTTCAAGGGAAAAATGAAAGGGGATAGGATGGAGGGAGGTGGACTTTTTGGAGATATTAAAAGGACTTAAACATGAGGGGGAGATGGAGAGGATGCTAAGGGGAAGGAATCATGAGTTAGATACTCTATGTATATTTACCAGTTCCCCAAGGTGAATGTCATTATCATGTATCACACCCACACACTAATAGAAAAGATGCGAAAATATTTAGAGGAAACTACTACAAAGTGTCTGGAGTAACATTTCAATATCTCTGACATTTTGAAATTCTTTCTAAATTATGAGTAAGGAGTTCACCTGTCTATTGTACTTGACGTATGCAAATGTCATCAGAACATTACCAAATCATTGGTAAACAACTGTCTTGAATCTTTATTGTGCATGCTTTTAAATGCTATGAACACATCAAACTAACAAAATAGATTACAATAGTGCACTTGGTGTTTCTATATAGTAAAAAAACACTGTCTTTAGTCTTCTGAGGACACAATTTTCAACATTTTTTTCACCTACATTCCTTGTGTCTTCATTAAGTGGGCAAAAGATTATTTAGGCATATTTCAATAGGTGGCACCATAGCCCCAAAAATCTGTAAATCATCTCACCCAGAGCTCTTTTACCCATTATAATCCTGTTGCGAATCACCAATGGAATTGACCGGATACATTAAACAGATGAAAATGTAGATAACAGAACACTTGATCTTCAAAGCTGTGTTACTCTAACACGTGTATTGTTACTGAATTTATCTTTCCCAATATGTTTCTTTTACACCTCAAAATGTTTAAATGATTGTAAATCAAAGTTACCTTGAAGTCACACCCCTAAGTCCCCCATCACAGATTTCAGAAAAAGTAGGAATCAATTTTGAGTGAAAGTGGTATTTCAAAAGAAACACTAGGGCTTTAAATAATACCCATTCCACCCCCTTGCAAAAAAGAAAAAAAAAAAAAGAAAAAAATGGAGCATCATCTCTAAGGGGATTTAAGCCTGTCTAGTTTGCAAATCAGCGAAATGTACAAGGACAGAAGAGAGAAACAGAATACATGAAATAAATACTCCCTCTCAGTACTGAGCTAAAAGGAATGATGGCATGTTGTAAAGATTTAAAATGCATACCTGACCTCCATAAATATACAGGCTGTACACAGTTGAAAAAGTAAATCAAGACAAAAAATAAGGGCTGACAAGAACTGATGTGTATGTCACAATAATAATAAAGTACATAAGTAAAAAATAAAGGATTTTATTTTTCCAACTCTGGTATAATTATATAATCCAACAAACAGTATCAGATAAATAGGGATTGATAGGGTACACATTCTTTGCAAGTTACAAGCAAGGTGTTAATAAAATTTCAGAGAACCCATTAGCTTGTCACTAAATACAATAATGACAGTGAGTATTTACAGAAATACAGTTGTGCACCAGACACCATGCGCACTGCTCTTCATAGGTATTTTGTATTAACCCATCTCAGTAAGTCATCCCAGAAAGCAACTATTTTACATGCTTTATAGGGAATGAAATTGAGAATTAAAGTCAATTGCTCATAGTCACATAGCAAGAAAGTTTAGATATGAAGTAGTGTCTGTTTAATAATTTGTACAATTTACACAGACTTTGTGTTAAAACATTGGTTGTATCATCATTACACCTTAAATAAAATAGTTGCTTTCAATGCCAGAAAATAATTCCCAGGAATTCTGCGCACACAGAAATGCAGGATTACAAGTATTTCTCTTTTTTTGGTGGGGGAGGTACCAAGAATCAAACTCAGGGCCTCACGCTTGCCATGCCGTTCGTTTGGTAGATAAGGACGCACACTCAGAGCAGACTCGCTCGTAACTACAAATTGACACCCTGGATACACTGGGCCAAAGCCAGTCACAAGAAAAAGGTCAAGAGCCAGAAGAAGGCAGGAGAAAAGAGAGGATACAACCCACAGAAGAAATCACAAAATCCAACTATAATTCTACTCAGAAATCCGAAGACTTAGGGCTGGGGATATAGCTCAGCAGCACAGAGCCTGCATGGTAAGTGTAAGGTACCGAGTTCGATACCTGGTACTCCCCCCTCCCCCCAAAAAACAGAAATGAGAAGACTTTGTGCCCATGAACAAAGAATAAGAGCGTGTAAACAGGAACATTTCAAATAGAGAGGAGGTTGATAATGGACAGTCATTAAAAGGCTTTAAAAATGAAATAAGACAAAAACACAATACAATAAGAAATATAATTTCTAAATGGCAGAATATCTGAAAATGTTTGAGTTAGCATCTGAGAAGTAGGTTCCCAAAGGTAGGAATTGGGTTGAGGCAAAGAACTACTCTTGTTTACTGCAGATCATTATACTATTTTAATGATCTATTCTAGTGTGTGCGTGCACACACACACACACACTTTTTAAAGAAAGGTATCAGTATGTAAAATAGAGTTCAGAATAGAGGGCGAATGTTTACAGCCATGGAAAGGAATACAATCAAGTAATTCATTATTTATAAATATAGCAACCAGATCTTACTTTTCTCTGAAAGAATTATCATACACAATCTCACAAACACTATTTTTTCCTTGTGCATGCATATGAATGTGCACACACATAAACTTCTAAAATTTATCATGCACTTATAGATTGCTTATACTTGACTTCAAGAACACCATATTTTCAATTTCAGGTATATTTATTAACTAAACAAATGAGAACAAAAAAATTATAAAGGCTAGAGGACCATGTATGAGAAATCAGTTACATTCCCTTTTTTCTGTATTACAATATTTATCTATAATTCAGAAGGGGAATAAAACTAGATTATCACTTTTTCCATAATGAGGGTGAAACTGAGGTCTCTGGTTTAGATTCACATGTGTCAAGACATTCATAGTCAAAATTTTCCCAAAATAATTTGTGCCCCATTCTCCAAGCAAAGAGCTACAAATTGTGTTAACATACTAAAGACATAGGGAGATTGGTATTATTTTGTTTAACCCAGAGTCTCACAAAAAATATTTGCCACAAACCCATGTTTTCCACAGATATACTGTAGACATACTCATGAATGGAAACACCATAGAGCTGCAGCATTCTTAGGAACACAGTTTATAAAATTCTGGTTCACGTCAGTTATGTACATTCCTGTGTCTGTATGAATTAGTATATCAATAGTATAATCTCGATTAATACAAAATATCAGTCCTCTATTTGCTTTATTCCTGGCTCTGCATCAAATTAAACGTACAGATTGCTGGACTCCACCTATAGAAATCCTGATTCAGGAGAGTGGTAGTGGGAAGTGACATGGGCAGTAAGCACCTTTTCAAACTCTAATGATGATTATGATGGGCAACGAGGGTGAAGGACAACCGGTGAAAATATTTATACTTTTCTTTTTACTCACATACTTTTTGAAGACATTTTTCCAAAGTTAATTGACCTTTTAATTCTTTTTGGTGTTGTTGTTTTCTTTTGTTTTGCTTTGTTTTGTGAGACAAGGTCTTACTTTGTAATGTAGGCTGGACTTGAACCCCAGGCAATCCTCCTGCCTACGCCTCCCAAGTGCTGGGATTACCAGCATGAGCCACCACACCAGGCTGAACTTTTAATTCTTACAAAAATATTTTCATTCATCTAAACCTGAGGATATACTGTACAGATTTATATAGTGCTGTTTCCACCAAAAATAGGACCTAGCTAAAAAAAAAAATTAGCTTTCACACCTAGAGCTCAAAAGTACTAGCACCAGTCAGCCTATCCTTGACTCACCTGCCGTCACTGTTCTCTTGCTCTGCCCCATGGCTACTCTGACAGGCAGGTAAGGTGAGGCCAGACTAGCTGGAGCTGGTATGTTTGAGCTCCAGTTTTCAAGGCTGATGATTTCCCAGCTAGGATGTACTTTGGGGGGGAAAAGTGTACATGTCAGATAGCAAAAAAGCATTGAATGGTAGTAATCCCTGAGTAAGGGTATATTCTTGTAGTTCTTCTCTTCCTCTATGATAGACTAAGATCACAATCAAAGAAATTCAAGGAATCACCAAAGAATGTTGGTCTAACTGGTGAAATTCTTTGCCTAGTGCTTTAGAACTACTAACAACAGTTATTATTAAATAAGCAGCTCCTAGGTGGATAGTGCTGATTAAATAATTATGTATTATTTACCTAATCATTACAGAAATTGTACAAAATGCATAGCAATATCTTCATAGATGAAGGTTCAAAAAACTAAAAAAATGTAAGCGAGGCTAAAGAAAAACACACAGTAAAATAAATTCAGATTTAAATGTGGACTTGTCTGATTCTAAAAAGCTCAGTGCTGTTCAATGACTCTGTGCTCTAGGGGGAAAATATTTAATGCAAAACCCAGTATTTGTACTAATGAGCTCTGAGGGATTCAACAAGGAGTAAAATACCATGTGGGAACCATCAAAATGGGCTTTAGAGTATCAAGCATTAAAGTTTATTGTTGGGGTGACGATGGAGCTCAGTTGGTGGAGTGCTTTCTGAGGAGTGTGGGGTCCTGGGTTTGATCCCCAGCGCTACAACTAATAATAATAACATTAATCATGATGATTATTGTTAAAAGTGCAAATTACAAAACAGTGACTATAAAAGTGGGAAATTTTTATTGTTTAGCAAAAAGAAAAAGAGGAAGTGAACCAGTGTGTAACAGAGCAATGGTACAAAGTTGTCTGTCCTTCAGTAATTTTTACCCAAATCTTTAAGGAAGGCAAGATTATGTCTGTGCTTCAAAACAAAACAAACAAACCAGTAAAAGGTTTCTGGTGGTAAAATGTATAACTTGTAGGAGGAGAGTGTGAACCAGGCTCCCAGAAACGAAACTAAAGAGGGAGAAGTTATGTGCTCCTCATCTAGTCCGGGAGAAGAGGAACCCGTCGCAGCATCCACAAATCTGTCCAAAAACCGGGAGGTAAACTGAAAGAGCACTATTTTGTGAACTACACGCGAACTAAACACATGGCAATAAACAACAAATACAAAGTAGGCGCTAGCTTATGTGGAACCCACCTCACAGACTAATCCCCTCTTTCACTAACTGGATCTCATCTTCTTGCAGGCTGCTACATTTGCAGCCCCTTCACACCCTGAAGCTGAGGATAATTAAAGAAAACGCTGACAAATGCACTACTAATTTCTTCTCGTTTCCCTTTGGTGAACACATTGATCAGAAACACCGGATTGGCCCTGAGAAGCATTAAAGGAACCAGGCATAATGGAAAAGCTCGCTCTCAAACAGAAGAGGTTTTCAATGTGTTGTTTTCACAAGACTGCTGTTTGCACAGCTAAAAGCTCACAGCAGTAAAGACTGCCCTTGTGGTTTCTCCTCCTCGCATACTTCTGTTTTTTTTATTCTAAGTCTTTATAGGAAAGGAAGAGGTGCAGCTCCTGCGGTTAAGCACACAAGCACTTACAAGTGGTGCAACCGGTTGCCATAGCACTAGCATAATCAGCCTTATCTGGGGTGAAACCACAACTTCTCTAGCTGGTGTTGAAGCTGCCTGAGTGTACATTTTAGCAACTCAAAATACTGAATTTTAGGGTGATCCAATTTTGCTTTAATGAAAATGTATTTCCAAGATGGAGCTGATTTTCAATATATTGTTTTATTTTAGCAGCATTTCATTTATAAAAGCACTGATACTGATTTTTGAATAATGAAAAAATGTAAAGCTCATCTTCAGTAATATAAGCAATCATCTTCTCTTAAACCAGCAATTAAACTGGATTAAATAATTGTAAAATGAAACTTGGAGAGAACTTGTTAACATGTAAAAAAGTAAGAAAAATTGAACTTTTTAAATTGTAAATAAAAGTCATATTCCTTTTACCATACATTTCTGAAATCATGAAATGTAATTAGGAAAGGAGTTTTCAAATTTATGGAGTATTCTCTTTCGTCTTATGAGAAATATTTACCAGTGGGAAATACAGCAGCACACCTTTAGCAAGCAAGTAGACTAAACTTCATAAATCAAGTAGCTTCTTTAATATCATATTTGATAGCCTCATGAAATGCAAAGCCTGAAAATACAGATGCGAAAACATAGACATTTCTCTGTCTGGCCATCATAACTGATACCCTTCCGTTTTGGTGAGAGATAACTTCCCTAGCCGAAGATTTCTACCAAATGTGTTATATTTTGACTAAATCATTGTTTCATGATACAGAAAATATTTAAGTAATGTAACAAGATCTATAGAAGATCTTTGAAAGGATCATGAGAACTTCTTAGAAAAGAACTTCTTAATTTCTTTAGAGAACTTATATTGGGCCTTTCAGCATTCCATGCTTATTGGAAAAATTTTTCTCTATCTTGAGTAAAAAAAGAAACACATGTTGAATACATGCAAAAAAAAAAAAAAAAAGACTTGCTGGTACATTATCATATATAATCTTTTTAATATCCTTGTGTAATAAAAAGTTATTACTTTTTTATAAGTGACAAAAGCCCATTTAAGTAAATAAAGTGACTTTTACCTTATAAGCAACACAGCCCACTTAAGTAAAAGAGTTTCAAGCATAGATTAAGTGCAAAACCTCATTCCCAGCCAGCCAGACTCCAAAGCTCCTGCTTTTCCTACTAACTCCATGATGCTGCCTCTGGGAGAAGAGGATTCTGAGAATTCATTTCCCCTCATCCTCCTGACCTTTGCTACACAGTTCTTGAATACCTAATGTCTGTCTCTTGCTTCCTTTTCCTCTCTTCGGCCTTTGGCCTCGTCCAGAAACTTACCACGTCCTGGTCAATAACCTTCACATTCAGTTTCTTCACTGACAGCTCCTCCACCCCTTCCCCATGCCTACGGCACACAGGTGCCTCAGTCCACTTTTAAATGGGCTGGCATATTTCTTTCCTGTTAAAATATTTTAGTAGAAGTGCCTACAGCTCCATAATACTTAAAGCTTGAGCAATATAATTTTGAAAGTCACAATGAGAAATGCAATGTGTAATTTCTCATTTCATAAGATGGCATTGCATTTCCTCTTGGCATTTCCATGTATCTTGAATTTTCATACATGTCTACATTTCTGCTCAGGTAATGAATAACAAAAAGCAAAACTATACCCCAAAATATACATACCTCTGCTGAAGTAAGAGTTTGACTTTGCTGTGTACTTAACTGACCTGGTTTTGAATTCTAGCTTAGACAGTTAGATCCTTGTGTAGGTTAAATGTCCTGAAATGCCATGAGCATATATATTCCCCAAAAGAAATGCCATGACTGTGCTGAACAGTCTCATGTTCACTGCAGGGCCATTGGCAGTAGATAGGGAATCAACCCCAAGGTCCATCAACAAATGAAAGGATAAAAAGAATGTGATACCTATACTATGCAATACTATTCAGCCATAAAAGGGATGAAATTCTACTGTTTGCACCAACATTGGTGAACCTGAAGGATATTATCTTAAGTGAAATAAGCTAGATAAAAAAGACAAATAGTACATGATCTAGATCATATGTGGAGTCTAATAAAGTTAAAACATAAGAAAAAGAGTACTGAATAGTGATTACCAGAGGCCAGAGAAGGAAGAGAAGAGAGGGGCTTAACAAAAGGTACAGAGTTACAGTTAAATAGGAGAAAAGAGTTTTGGTGTCTAAGGCATAGTAGGATTAATGTGGTTTATAATAATGTATGTTTCAAAATAGCTAGAAAAGAGGATTTTGAATTTTCTAAGTGTTTGAGATGATGGCTATGCTAATTATGCTGATTTGCTTATTTTACACCTATACATGAATCAAATCATCACACAGTGATGCATAAATAATAAAATATAAAACTACTGTGAGCTTTAGTCTCCTTGTCTGTGGTGCCAGCATCATAATACTTAGTGCCTGCATGGTTGGATATGTGAATTATATAAAGCAATACTTGCAGAGACTTAAGCAATTAGCAAGTCCATAGGTTATTGAATGAATGTTTTTTACAGCTTATTATTTCAAAAAGCATAATGTGAACTTGGAATTAGGCATCTAAATGTTTCTACTGTCTTGAGTTCTGATTTCTTTGTAATTCTTCTGTGATTAACAGCTCATGTTGAGCAGAACAGAAAATCAACTTAACGTTCAGAGATTATTGCACTAATGTGCCCTGAGGTATGAATGTACTTATCACATTCAATGCAATATTTTATCATGTGTCTTTCATATTTCCCTTCAATTCTCAAGGGGCTTTAAAAATGTTTTTATCAAAAGCAAGTTTTATGGGTGGCAATACAGGTATCAACCCTGTAGCCATGTGATTTTCCAATGACCCGTCACGTGTGGTTCTTTCTCTGTGCAGTGGGAATGGCGGCCTCCTGTGGTCTGTGAACTGCAGAGCCCCCTTCCAGTGTGTTCAGAGCAAACGATGGTGCCAGGAAGGCTCCAGGATTGGAGACTGTCCACAAAACTTTCACCGAATCCTCTCACTCACTGACAGAAATCTACCATCTTTTTCTTCAGTTTAAGAACTCTACAACAGAAGTTTTCCACAGTTAGATGGACAAAGACATGGCCTCTTTTCATGTTCATTTCAGCTTATTACTCCTCCTGTCATGGGCTGACATACTCCGGAAGGTCAAAGGGACAGCCCACACTTATTTTGAACCTATGCTGCTGCTTACATAGTTGGAGGTTGAAATCTCAGAAACAGGGCTCATTTAGATCAGGGCCCTCGTAGTGTCCAGAACAAGCACTCATGAGTCGATGTATTGAATCCAAACATTCGAATGGAATTATAAAAAACAGTAGTTATGCCTCATTCAACAATTTAGAGAGTGAGCGCCTACTAGTTGGAGTAAAATTAATCATTACTGGTTTCCTTTTAATTCATTTTCTTCTATGGATTTTTAGCCTTAATATGCACATTTTAATCCCAGATAGGCTCTATAGCCTTGATTTTAAGGAATAGCCTAAGGTAGGAATGATATTTTGGTCATTGGCATTGTTCAGAAGTAATAATTTCTAATACTGATAAATAAAACAAGTTCCTCCAACCATTCCAGTAATGTAGTTAGTGGTTTGATAAAGCTAGATATTAAGAAAGGGATGGTTGCGTTCCTTTTGTAATAATGAAAACCTTCCAGGGGAAAATGTTTGCAAATTATCAATTTAGTATCATAACTAATTTTTAAAGAGAGAGAAAAAAAATTTTCAGTATGATCTGTGAAAAGGAAATTCAGTTCTGCACACAGTATGCCACTTCATGGCATAAAAGGAGCAAATCTGGGCAGGAAATTCTTATGGGGAACCTTATGAGGAACTCATAGGCTCTTTTCTGTTTTGTTAATATTTTATTTTCTTATAATCTATTCCTAGCTGCTGGGAAAGTAAAATCAGATAGGTTTGTACTGTTAATAGAGAATAATCAATGACATATGCTCCTTAAAAAAAAAAAAATTTAAATGTTGGTGATGAAGTTACACATGAGCAACATGTAGTAAGAAAGGTGTGGGATATTTCTCTATAATAAATATCTTCTTTATAGTCAATCACCTCCCTCCACAAAATTACATTTTCTTTGAAATCTAGATCTTTGTTTCCCATCAGAAGTAATCCCATGTTGAAAAACTGTAATTACTTTATTTCATAAAGTGACTAGAAATCAGAAGTATTTAAAATTTCCCAAGGATGACTACAAAAGTGACAAGGAATGTAAACATTGTCCATTGCAAATAGGTATCCTCCTCTAATAATAAGGATCAAGAGCTGGATGGAGAGGGGAGGGATGGGCTGAGAAAAGGAAATTAATGTGTTATGTATGTTTACTAACTTCCCACAAGGAAAGTAAACACTGTGTACTACACACAGGTACTAATAAGAAAAGAGAAACCATGAAACAGTTACTATAGTCATTCTTTCCTTCAACTCCTATTAATCAGACCTTCAGATATATGTTAGTTAAAATTCATATGATATTTCAGGGCTAATAACTTTTTAAAAGGATCATCAAAGTAATAGGGGAAATGATCAGTCTCCAAGTCGAGGTAAGGTCTGTAGAAGAATTGAATAATTTTATAACATAGAATATAGTCTTTGTCTATAATTTAAATATAGACACTTTTGATGTCTGCCTGTAGAAAGAAGTCTAGAAGTATATACAACAATATGTGGTCATTAGCATATTAATTAGCATTCTCTAGCTAACTTACATATTTGTTATTTAAATTGTTATAATGGACTATAACAATTTGTAACTGGAAAATATTTGTAGTTGGAAAATTAATTTTGATTGCAAGTTTATTTAAAGGCACCTTTTACCCTTAATAAAATGAGACTAGATTTTCCGTTTATTGGTATTAATACAAGGACTGAGAAAGGAACGGAGACTATATTTTTGAAGCAAGAACCATCATGTCCTGAGTCCTCAATTTGGGCATGCTTAAATAACCGGCCGACACATTTATAATGAATGAGAATACTGTACTAATAAGAAAAGAGAAACCATGAAACAGTTACTATAGTCATTCTTTCCTTCAACTCCTATTAATCAGACCTTCAATATAACAATTTAAATACTCAGCTGTCCCAGTGAGTATCTTAGAGTATATGGTGGAGACCAGTAGCATGTTTTAAAAATGCATAATTCAAAATGGCGGTATTAGTAAAATGAGCAAATACTCAAAATTGCTTGGGGGTTTCTTATTACAGTAGAAATAGTAGTAGTGATAATACTGACAAGAGTTAAGCTTTGTTATCCTTTACCAAATCCCAGTGTCATGTTGAACTTTCTTAGGTATGTAAGCACCCCTGTTATATAGCATCATGTCCCTCCACACATTCTTTGTCTAACATTACCCAGTTCCTTGCCTTCTTGCTGTTCACATTGCTCAATCCCTTATTGCTTCAAGATAACTATTCCCCTAGACTACGTCCAGTGAGAAGGTAGGAAGCTTATTAAAACTTGGAGTAGGGGACTCCAAAGTTTAAAACCTTGATGCACCTCCAATTGCTGCTTGAAATAGGCCCTAACAGTGAGCTTTGCCTTTTATCTGAAAACTGGTTGGGTGAATAACATCTCTCCTGCTATGAGGTGGAGAACATCAGAGATATGCCTAAAAGACAGTCAGAATAATAGGCAGTGATCGTAATTGCCAGGAACACCAATTTCAACTAGGAAATGACCGATTGGAGAAAAGTTATTACAAATCGTGGTGGAAAGCTTTACAAGGGATTTTGCATTTGCCAGTATTTGAAGGAAGGAATCTATGATATATTTTCAATTACATGCATTTCATTGTATGTGCAATGTGAATGAAGACAAAAATCTCTGCTACTGCTAGAAGTCAGGGTCTCTAAGTTTCAGTATCATTGAGAAAAATTAAATAACATGATGTAAGAGGTGGTACTGTATGCTTACCTACAAAGAAAGTTTTGAAAGAAAGTTTTCAAAATCTTCTTGAAAATTATTTTCAATTAACATCCATACTTATGAAATAGCATAAAAATTCAATTTATACAGCAGACAATACCAAATTTAGAAACAGTCTGTATAACTCTTTAAAAGGTTCAAGGTCATGAAAAACAAAGAAATACTGGAAAAGTATCACAAATCATTAGCAACTAAAGAGACATGATTAGTAAATGAAACATGGTATCCTGGATTGGACACTGGAGTAGAAAAGGACATTGATAGAAAAACAGGTGAAATCCGAATAAATGCCATGGTTTAGTTTAGTATCATTTTACCAGTGATCATGTGTTAGCTTTAGCAAGTGTGCCCATTGATAAATATTACCATTAGAGGCTGAAGGAAGGGTAAATGGGACACTGTATACCAGTGGCAATGAACCCTTGGCATACATGCCACAGTGGGCGGTTATCACTGGAAACTCTACAAGGTTCATCATCTTTGCAACTTCCCTGTAATCTCAAATGGTTCACAGGTTAAAAATTTCTTCTTAAAATGTGTCTTTGTAAATAGTTCAGAGAACGATGAAGCAATTCTTTTTTCATTGCGTTCATGAGGCAGATCAACATCACCGAAGACACATTTTATATCCCGACAGGTACGAGGAATCATTAGCTGGGTGTTGGGGTGCACACCTATAATCCCAGTGCTCTGTGAGCCTCGGGGAGGAGGAGCACAAGTTCCACACCCTTGGGCAGTGTAGCAAGATCTTATGTCAAAATTAAAAAAAGAAAAAAGAAAAATAGGAAAAGGAGAACTAGGGCTGTATCTCAGGGCAAAGGTTCTGCATTCAATCCCCACAACCAGGGGAGAAAGAGAGACAGACAGACAGACAGAGACAGAGACAGAGCGAGGGAGAGATGGACACAGAGACACAGAGACAGAGAGACAGAAGAAAGACTCTCACGTCTCCTATGGCTTGACATCATTCATTATGTAACTGGGGGATAAACATCAGCTGTTGCACCCAGGGCTCCTAAAAAAGGGGATGTGGTCCCTAGGCCAAAGAGTCACTTCCACTGCCTATGAGAGGAAGCAACTGAAAGTCAAAAAAGGCCTTTGTTTTAGGAAGATGCATCTAGTTGAAGTGAAAATAGATAATTATTTGTCTCAAAAACGTTTGCTCCTTTGTCGCATACCAAAAGAACACACAAACATCTAGTAGCTCAAGAAAACTTATTTTTTAGGGGTTTTAGCTACCAGTTGGATACAGGATTACTTGTTTGGCAGAAATAATTTTATTAAAACCATTTAAGGGAAGGCGTATACTGTTAATGGCACAGTATGTCAAATTCTTAAAGGTGGGTTTACATTTAGAAATTCACAAAGTTAAAAAAAAAAAAATTCCAGACCAAAAGTATTATTCTGCTGCACAGATGGAGCAATTTTGATTTACTCTGAAAATATATTATTCTTCAGTCTTTTATACCTTGGTTATTTTTCTAGGAGATTGTTTTCCTTAATATCACTGGGTGGGCGATAAAAATGAATTTCTCCATTTCTAAACACAAAACTGAAGATAGGGCTACTCCTCTGCCACAAAAATAACTAAATCATCATCTTTTTGCTTATTTAAAACAAACTCTTTTCTCTTTATTTACTGGAAAATATTTTCAAATGCCTAATATCTACAGGATACTATGTTTGATACTGTCGACACACAGCCCTAGGCCAAAAGCAATTTACACCCTAATAGAAAAACAAATCACTGTCATCATAATAACAAATGTGTACAGACACAGCGCTCACTATGTATCAAGCACTCTACTCAATTGTATTGTACTCAAAATCTTGAGTGATTGTACTCACTGCAATCGTATGAGGTATGTGTAGTTATTAATCATACTTCAAAGACAAGAAAAGCGCAATAAGGCAGCACAATAAGTAGCTTGTCCAAGATCACTCAGCTACTGAGTGGCACAAACAGTGTTTGAAATCAGACAGTAGAATGAACTCTTAATTCTTTTAATCGTTAAACTATTATCACACTACGAGGCACCAAGCGCTAGAGTGTGCTACCTCCTATGGAAGCAGCGAGCATGCTTAATGTGGTCATGGAGACTTCCTGAGAAAGGTCCTGTCTGCATTAAGAAAGGCATGTGGGAGTTAAACAGGAAGAGAAGACAATTCTGAATGAGACGGTATGGCGCAAAGTTGAGAAGCTAGTTCTGTTTCAGAAAGTAACAGTTGCTCTTCAAGCCTGAAACTGTAAGACGGAAAGATATTAGAGACGGTTCTGAAAGGAAAATGTGATTCTGGTGACACAAGCCTTCCTATTATAACTGAGAAACTGGACCCTTATCCTCATGCAGCAGGGATTTTGGCAGAACTTTACAGAGCTAACTCAAGTGTCGTGTGCAGAGGGGAGAGGAGAAAGGGAATACTGGAGATGAAGACGTAGATAAGCAGACTAAAATGCTCTAAGACTGCTATGAAAAGCCTTCCCCCGAAAGTAACAACAAATACCACAGGTTAAAATGAAGGAATTTATTATCTCACAAAACTGGATTAAGGCCATGCTCAGTGATATTATTAGGCCCAAGAATCTTTCCACAGTTTTACTCTGACATCCAGAGTATGGCCTCACTGCACTTCTGTTCTCAAAATGACCAGCAGCTATACTCTGATAAAATGTCTACAGAGACGAGAGACAGGTTTTGTGTTTCTTTTTGCCTCTTTTCCCTCTTGTTGAGGGAAAAGTTTCCCCAATCCACTTCATGTTTCATTGGTCTAAACTGCCACACTACCAAAGGAAATGCAGACACTGTGATTCACTTCGACCAAACAGGATCTAATTTTAGGTCACTGGGAAACAGCAAAAGTCAATTGAACTCAAGTCATGTGGAAAAGCTTACCTAGCTAAAGAATTAAAGAAACGAAAAATAACTGTTAACACTGAAGATCTCATTAGCAAGAAAAACACAAAGGTAGAAGAATGACAGTCTCAGAAACTACTGTGGAAATGCATGTGGCCCAAGTCGCAGTTATGCCAATAGGGGTAGGTGAGAGTGAAGATGTTAACAGACACACACAAAATCTATAAAATTAGCACTTTATAACTGAATACTATATTATATAACATAGTATTGATAATATGTCCCTCAATTTTCAGGATAGACAAGTGCATAAGTGGATAAAATTTACTGGTACAGGAAATGTGGCAGCAAGGCAGGTTGATGGAAGAAGATTTTGAACTCAGTTTTGACAAAGTTGAGTCTATGATACCAGTGGGACGTCATCTGGAGGTGTCAAGCACATAGTTGGAGAAATGGTTCTTTCATACAGAAGAGACAGCAGAGCTGGACGTACAGATGGAGAAGTCATTCTCTGCCACCCATGTTAAGAAACTGGCAGAGAAAGAGAAGCCAGAGGCCTGGGATAAATACGAAAGCTTAGAGAAGGTAGTTTCAAGTTTCAGGGAAATCAAGAAAGGAAAGAATTTCAAAAACGAAACAGTCAAAAACGTCAGGTGCCTGTGAGAGGCAAAGTACAATAAATGCTTAATTTCAATTCATCAAATAAAATGCAGCTGAATTTGTCAAAACCTTGGGGAAATGAGAGATGATGTTGGTCTAAGTGGTTTCAAGGGTGCTCTGGGAGAAAAAGCCAGAGAGTTGCAGGCAGACAGTGGATGGGAAACAGGAAGTGAGAGAGTATAGCCTGAGATTAGAAAAAAAAATTTAAGTTTGTGAAGTAGGAGAAAGAGCTGGAGAGCAGTAGTGAAAAAACATCTTGGAGCAGAGTATTTTTTTAGAGTATTTGTGTATTTGTGAATCGCACTGTCATTATCATTACTTTGCTGAAAATTGTGCTTTGATAATAACATACGTGTAGGAGATAGCTTTGGGATCTGTGGAAGGAAAGCTGTATGTTTTAAAACAAATGACTTAATTTTGGAATCTGTGGTATACTAATGCTATTAGATGATTTTTAAAATTACATCTTTGCCTTGATTTTTATTATGTTTTGATTAGTATCTGTTTGTGACATATCACCATGGCGTTCACCCTCGGAAAGCAGGGCAGGTACGGACTGCAGTTTTTCATTTCTAGGCCCTTCCCACACCCTCCTCCTCTGCTCTTCCATCTCCTCCCTGTCTCCTACTCTCTCTCTTTTTATTTTGCTCTTAAAATTATTTATATCTCTGGTGTTACATTAGAGAAACCGTGTGATATTTAACCTTCTGAGTCTGATTTATTTCACTTACTACTACGCTCTGAAGATCTATCCATTTTTGCATCGATGACTCAATTTTACGCTCTATTTTAAAGTGCTGGATGTGCTCAAGGTTGTTTTGTGTTCCAATTTCTTTGTGTTTATTCCATGGTGTTTTATTTCATTACACATCTATAAACTCCAAACAAACCTTCCTTTCAGGAAGTTGAATATAGTTTTCCCACCCAATAAGCACATACAAGAGTATTAAACAGCGATAAATATTTCATCAGGTAGATTTTGATTTCCGGTACCTCTTCTTTAAAATGTTATGGAAAATTAACGAAGGAGCATTTCTATCCCATGTTTCAAGCCACCATTTTCATGCGAACCATAGTCATGCTACACTAAGGGTGTGTCATTCATGCCCTAACTTAGAAAACATCTATATCAGTATCAAAGCACCTGAATCTGCCTGCCCCGCCAAGGCCCTTCTCTCCCCCAAACAAATGAAGAACATATATTTTCATCAAAGAGCTATAACTGAAAACTTATTTAGAGAAAGGTAAAACATATTAAGTAAACAACTTGTAAACTTTAAAAATGAAGGAAAAAATATATTTTTATTTGAAAGAGAAAAAAACTAACAAAATAACAACAATGAAGACAACAGCCAAAACAATACTAAAACAGTAAAAACAATACAGGATTTTAAAACAAGATGATAAGAATGAACAATGGCTGTTATATTACAAATGTTATCTTCAGCGAAGTTGCTCAGATTATAAAATATAGGAAGACAAGATGGATCAAACAATTAAAGACTAGCAATTTTAAAAAACGTTAGAAATGATACAGAGCTTCATTAAACAAGGTGGTAGGAATTCACAAACTGTTGGTTTATTGAAAGGAACAGTTAATGCTTAATTTTTTTTCTCTTAACCAATTTTGCATGCTTATATCTGGTAATTAGAACAACTAATTTGAAGACAAAAACATGCACTATAACAACCATTGAGGAAAAATATTTTTAAAAGAAATACCTGAAATTTGAATCTATTTTTTCAAAAGAGGTAGCTTAGGGGGAAACTGCCGCTGAGTACGGTGGAATACACATATAAGAGAGGAAGGCAGAGCATAAAAGGAAGACCCCGTGCAGGCAGGAGGGAGTGAGTAAGGGAAGAGGCTGGCAAACAACCAACGTGAACACAACCAGTGGCAGAAAAAGAATCTTCAGCGAGAATCTGCAGGCAGGGAAACAACTCTAAGAATTAGTCATTTCCAGACAATACTCTCAAATCCACCGCAGTTTGAACTCTGAAAATAAATGTGTCCATTTTTGTGGTTACTATGCAACCATTTAGGTATCTCTTTGTAATTGTGACTACTGTGCTAGCTTGGGGTACTATCTCAGCCGTATTATGTGCACCGAAGTCACTCGTTTGAAACTACTGCCATTAACCGGAATTATATCAGATGGTTTTCTGGAGCTGAGCGTTGATTGAATAGCATCCATTTCAGACGTCTCCGCGTATGTGTTAAGTGGCACATTTACGAAAATACCTTCCAGGTAAATGTACCGTAGCCCTCAGGTGGCCTTGTTGCGGCTTGCATGGATAAACGACAGGGATTTTTTCTTTTTTTAATGTTCTCTTAATTTCTCTTAAATATAGACCTGCTCCCAAGGACTCTTAACTCTTCCAAACAGAGAGAGGGATTCCCCACTCAAAAAAAGCACAAATATTCACCTACGAACTTTGGGGTGTGAAATATCTACGATCCCATGTTTAGTTCCTCCTCTATCCTTTACAGGGTACTTGTGTTTTCTACTTCTTTATTTTTCCTCTCAAATATCCATCTTTCTCACCTAGTCTCAAAAATCTTTTATTTTTTCCTGTTTTTCTTTTAGCTGCTGTCATATTTTTCTTCTTCTTTTATTTTTAGTCCACTTTTCTGACAAAGGACCTTCTCAGTTCCTTCTCACCCATTCTCACCTTAGCCTTGACCACCTATCTTTGTTCCAAACCACACAGTTGCATTTTGCATTTTATTACCTGCAGTTGGCATCTACTTCCCACATGCAACGACCTTTTGGTAAGTCCTCAGCCCACCTTATTTTCTCTAATACCATCCATTCTTGGTAGAGATAAGAAAGGCTCTTGGCAAAATTAAAGTGCTCAGTTTATATTCAAGCCCGTAACTCGGAGTCTTAAACATCTTCTAGTTTTCCTGTGCGCTATGGCCTTCCTGTCTTCTTCATCTAACTTTTTTTCCCCACTCCTGGGACTAGAACCCAGGGGCATCTTACCTCTGAACTGCATCCCCAGCCCTTCCTTCCTTCCTTCCTTCCTTCCTTCCTTCCTTCCTTCTTTCCTTCCTTCCTTCCTTCCTGTCCGTCTACCTGCCTGCCTGCCTTCCTCACTTCCTGCCTCCCTCCCTCTCTTTCTTTCTTTCTTTTTTTTTTTAATTTTCTTTCTTTTATTGATTTTGAGATAGAGTCTTCTGAAGCTGTTGTGCTGCCCAGGCTGGGTTTGAATTTGTGAACCTTGCGTCTCAGTCTCCCAGAATGCTGAGATTATAGTTGTACCCTACCGTGTCTGGCTTCTAACATCTTGCCATCCTCAAATCCTAAGGCAGATGACATTAATTTTTGCTACTGCATCACTCTGTGTATATATTTATATTAAATATCACACTGTGGTGGCACCTTGGATTTGAGTATGTAAAATGCTCTTCCCTTAGACAGCCATAGAGTTGGTTTTCACTGTTTCTGTCTCTTGCTGGATATTTCTTTATATAAGATCATCTCTGACCACTTTAACAATGGATAGTGCACTATTGAGACATTAGCTGTTAGCTCTCACCTCAGCATTCAGGGTCAGGTACAAGCTAATCCCTGTGCCAGTCTTCCTCACTCTGCAAACAGATAAAGAACAAGTAACCTCACTCTTGCCTATGCATATTTTTATTATCATTTTTTCTCATGGTAGACGTGAATCCTATGGTAGGTTTTCAGTCTGGAATATCTACAACAAAAGTACTACCTATTCAAATCTTAGATTTTAACTCCTGTCAATTACATGAAAATTTTTCTGAACATTTTCTCTTTGACAAATACCTATTTAACACGTTTCTATGGCACATTGTGAGTTGTTGGCTTGTGTACAGGTATACTGGTTTGGTCCTATGAACAGAATAAACAGGTTTCCAAGGAACAGACCTTGATTTTACTTACTGGACCCTCCCAAGGGACTGGCACTGAGCTTTGCAGTCAGCGGCTCTTCAGTCACATAGCTAAAATGACTTACTAAAGAGGGGCCC
Organism: Chinchilla lanigera; assembly: GCF_000276665.1. Classification (NCBI taxonomy): domain Eukaryota; kingdom Metazoa; phylum Chordata; class Mammalia; order Rodentia; family Chinchillidae; genus Chinchilla; species Chinchilla lanigera. Next base: position 35,034,800 of record NW_004955406.1, on the reverse strand, counting down.
CCTCTTGTTGTCCATCAGTAATTCAATCAAGGAAAAATCTTGGCTTTCATATGCATATTCTCAAACAAGTTGACATACTTTAATCAACAGTTATTCCCATTAGAGGCAGACTTCCTATTTTTTCTCTTGTTTTGAACATTGGGCAGCCTGTCAAATAAAATGATCTCATGTACATGGAATCACATGCAGCTATAGCAGCTGGTGGACACAATACATATTTCATAACCATTCAGAACCCCATTCTTCCTTGGCTTATTCCACAACAAAGGCTGAAAAGCTAAAATATTTTATTTCTTTGTGCCTTGGTCCCATCCTTGACAGCAAAGAGGCATCATAGGATTCACGTCTGACCCAATAAGTATAGGCAGAAGCCTCTGGATGTTTCTATCTCGGAATAAGGAGGCAAAATCATACTAGGTAAAATTTTCTCACCACTTTGTCCTTTGTCCTTTCCTGGAATACAAGGGAAAGGTGTGGGTGCACAGCACCACATAGGGTGGCAACCCAAGGGCACAACCCTGTAGGATCGATGTAGAAAAGGAGCAGGAAAAAGCATGCCTTGCTCCACTGCCCCAGTCATGGACCTAATGCCTCTCGATCTCTAGCTATAGTGGTCTGACATATTTGAACCACTAGTAATCCTATTGTATTTTGTTTGATAGCTAAATATAAAGATGTCTGGTATAGTAACCTACAGGATCATTACTGAAGTTATTGGAATTTGAAAAAGCTTTCATTTAACCTACAAAGAGAAATGAAAATCAACCTACTAAATTAAAAAAATATATATGGTGGAAGTACACCTTAAAAAGAATGTTAACATTGCCATGCCCTTAACTTGTGTATATGGTGGGATAAAATCTGTTCGTTGCTTTTTCCATTGTAGTCCTCTGCATATTAAAAGGTTGCCCTGATATCACAGCTTCAGTCAAGTTAAAAAATGAACAGATTCTTTAGTTTTTTCATCTATACTGCAGCATATATCATACCATGTTGTACTGTAGTATATGACAGCAGATGAGCATATGCTTTTAAGCATTTCCTCTCTTTAATAAGACAGAGAAGTATTACAAACTATCAGTAAAAACTTGGCCCAGAAAATATCTAGTAAATCCACAGAATCTGCTTCACAGCCCTATGATCAGTGAAAGAATCCCTTCATCCTGTCTTCCCCCCTTTTCCTCCATAAATGAGACGTACACACATGCACCGTCCATACATACACATGGTCCTTCACATGGTCCTTCCAACAGTGTGAACAGATGTCCACAACCCTGCCTATTTCTTTAAGTATGAATACCTGAGCAGACTGAGTGATAATAATCTGTCTTCTGTAGGTAGAGATATGTTAGCATCAGTATATGCACTACATACACTTCTATACACTTAAATTATCTTTCTGGCATAAAGAATAGACTCACTCATATTTCTCCATGTTATCATTTTACCTCTATTGTGCAATCAGAATTTGGCAGCAATTTGTTAAATATACCCATCTGTTTGTGTCACATTACCTATTGTACTGACCACAGTCAATGTTTCTGTGTGTTCACCGGGCACATGGTAAAGATCCAAGGAAGAAAGCTCTGAGTACTAGGTTCATAGTTCATACCTTTTTTGAGGCACTTATCTAGGTAGAACAGTTATGGCTATAACTATCCCCGTTGCCTAAAGGTGGCAATCTGGCTCAGACCAGCTTGGGGGCTGCGCTGCAGAAGAACTCTGTGTGCCCTTGGAGAGCTATCTGTTCCCTTGTTTTGCTCTCACGCCCTATATGCTAAACCCTGAGTTTCACGACTTTGGTTTTTTTGGCGATTTTTGATGTCAATAGACATCCATTATAGTCAAAATACTAATGAAAATCATTCATCTATAAAATATGATTATCAAATAATTTGCTAAATTGCTATAAACGTGCAGTAATATTCCAAAAATACCTCCCCTATGTCTCCAATCCCATTCAGATCCAAAAATGCTTTCCTAAATGGGAGACCTCATAGGGATTTTATTTTATTTCCCCCTGAGTATGAGTTTTTAGAGAAAAAAATTGCATCTTATTTCTGTTTTCATTATAAACTGCTGTTGATATTTGACTATCACAATGGCAAGAGCTCTTAAAAATGTTTTTCCAGAAGAGACCTCATGATAAATGGAAGCCCGAGAGCGAGTGGAGAAAAGTACTTGACTTGCAGTCTGGCAACTATCAGAGTAACAATCAGCCTCCGAGAAGAGATTTTATATCCTTCCCAAATAGCCCATTCCAGAGCCTTGCATGCCTTGCTTGAAGTGGACATCTAAGACAGAAATAAAAGCATCTCCTAAGATATTTAACTTAGAATTTTCCAGATGTTGATAAAGCATTCAGTAAATATTGAAGATCACTTTACCTGACTTTTTCAAGTAACATGATTATTTTTTAAAATGCCCATTTAAGAAATATTAGTTGACAGAAAAAAGAAAACAGCTGATGTTTTCTACTGAGAAGTAGGTAGCAGTGTCCGGCCTGGGCCTAGTAAATAGCTATAACTTACAGGGACATGTCACACACTGAGACATCTTCTCAGAAGAATTTTCTCACACGGGACATTTTAAAATCCCTTTTCTTACACAAATAATTCCTTCAGCTGTCAAGACTTCAAAATTATGGCAGAATTAACAGAAGAGAGCCATTTCAAACATATATTTCCCTTTTTCTTATAGTTTCTTTTCAAATATGAGAAGATATTCTGTTCCTTATTTCTCACAGCTAGTCATAGATGCAAAATGAAAACCCACACTCCTCTCAGTTACCCATATGCCAATTTTCTGAGGATATATACATATATATACATAAAACTATATAATATATATAAATACATATTTATATATATCTGAATATACAGTGATTTCCCTTCCTGGTCACTCCCAAATATTCTTATTAGACACACCTTATCTTAGGTGATCAAAACACATGTGAAGTATTAAAAAACTGCATGGTGTGAAAACATTCAAAATGTTTATTGTGATGGTTAATATAAAAAAAATTCTTGTGATGCTGTTCTTAAAATTCTGTGGGTGAGCACGTGCATGACATCAGACATAAAGGAATAAAAATAAAAAAGAATAACAGCCTAAAGAATGGTAATAATAACTGCTAACATGTATTCAATACTGTTATGTGCCGATCATTTACTCTTTGGTACTTGAGAGATAGACACCATTTGCAGATAGACAGAATTGCAGAAACTGAGAACAAAGAGATTAGTCAACTTTCCCAAAGTAATTCTGGAAGTGGCAGAGCTGGGATTGAAACCCAGGAGGTCTAGCTATTAAAATCTGCATTACTAACCACTGCAAAACTACCTTTCATGACAATGCCATGCATTAAGTTCAGCAGCTCAGCAATGGATGGAGGGAAGTTATGTGTCTCCAGTATCCACACCAGGATGTTGTTCATTAGACCAGGCTTCTCAATGAAGTCTCCTTCTACTGCTTCCAGAAGCCTACTGGTACCTCAAGTTAATCAGACTCAGGATCCGTCCTTCTGCTTCTCCAAATCCACATATACCCTGTTATACTTTACAAGAAGTTTAAAGCTTATTTAATTGCATAAAAGAATAGTATAACTTAAAGTGCTCCTGAGAATTCTACTTTAAAAAAGAAACAAGATGAAAAATTAAAGACCATTATTACTCAAACAATTAACACTACCAGCCTGATTAAGCTTTGGTAAGCTGAGGAAAACAAAATTTAGCAGGGAGAGAACAGAGCAGAGTACTCAACAGGGTGGAAGTCCAAGGATTTCAGGATTACACAGAAGTTGTTTAAGTTCAGTCCTGCCTACAGCCCAATTGTATTTGGAATGTGTCTTTCTCTACCAGTAGGGTGATCATAGCTTTAGGAATGTTTTGCCCTTCCTAGGTGTGGAAATCTGGCAGGTAGGACATAGGCACTTGATCAGACAGTGGCCCAATAACTCAAGCATTCCCTCCCACATGTGTAAAATGGACACACAGCACAATAACAGCAACTGTACAAAGAAAATGGTTGATCAGGACAAGGGCTCCATAAAGGTCCTCAAAGTCAAAGGAGAAACCACAGTTTTCATAATTTCTATGAAAACGTCTGGATGTAACAGCTACACAGGCAGACAGGTTAAAAGAAGAAAATCATAAGTAGCTAAAGGTGTCTACAGCATCTGCGTTGTCATCCTAAGAAAGGAGAGGGGAGAGGGAAATGGATCAATGTGTGGAAAGTCATTGGTGAATTTAAAGCTCAGTGAAAAGGCAAGAAGAATACCAACAATTAGGAGAGGAATACACTTTGTTTCTCAATATTTATAATTAATTTTTCCTTTCTTCTTTTACTTTCCATTCTATTCTTATTTTTACAGAAATCTACTCCTTTTACAATATTTCAGTTTAAAATGTATATCATGGTATAGATATTGATATTTACACCAATGTAAACGGTGTAAATATGTACACACACACATACACACATACTCACACACACATTGAAACACACTGTTCCAAGAAAAATTCCAAATCAGAAAGACTCCAGAATCAAGTTGTTTGGGATCAAATCTTGTCTTCACTCTCTAGTAACTATGTAGTAGCAAACAAACTGCCTAAACTTTCTGCTAAAGAATATATGAAATGATGATAAGAAATTTATATACATAAGTAAATTATTACATACATGAAATATAGTATCTCTTATATTTTGCTTAAAATTATTATTTTGATGATTATATTTTTGTGATATTATTTTTATCAAAATAGCCATAGTACAGCATGAAAGAAACACATTACCTAAATCTGGTTAGTTTGACTTTGAGATTTCTGGAATGTATTATAAAAATTATAGAAGGAAGAAATCCTACCATTTGCAGCAAGATAGATGAACCCAGAGGATATTATGTTAAGTAAAATAACCCAGATACAAATGCAAAGTGATCTCACCCATTTGTAGAATCAAAAAAATGTTTCCTATGTAGAAGTGGAAAGTGAAATGGTTGTTACTAGCAAGTGGAGATGGAGGAAATGGAGACAGCTGGTCCATGCTTACAGGAAGAGAGGAGAACTAAGTGCTACTGTTCAGTGCATTGTGGGATGACTACAGTTACCAGTACACTGGGTATTCCACAAATAATTGGAAGAGAGGTTTTTGAGTGTTCCCATCATAGAAAAGATAAGTGTAGGAGGTGACAGATATACTAACTATTCTGATTTATTACATACCATGTACATGTATCAAAATCATCCCATTGTACCCCATTAAAATGTACAATAAATGTGTATCAATAAGAAATGGAAAGTAGGACATGGCCATCTCTCAACAGCCAATTTTTGAAGTACAAACATTTGTTGATTCAAGGTGCCAAGTCCCTGAAGTAGTTTGTCCAGTCCAGGATACCATACATAAAAAGTAAAATTGAAATCCAGGAGTATTCAGAAGAGGCCAAGAGAGGGCTGGGAAGTGGGGAAGGCTGCAAAATAGCATGAAAAATATAGAAAATTTAAGGCAATTTAAGATATTTGTCCAAAGAAGGAATGGTGGAAATGACAATATTATAAACATATTTTAGCACTTAAAGTATTATTATAAGAAAGAAGGTGTAGTCCTACTCTACACTGCTCTAAGGACGAGAATTTTATGCTGTTTTGGGGCTGGGGATTTAGCTCAGTGGCAAAGCACCTGCCTGGCAAGCGCAAGGTCATGAGTTCAGTTCCCGGTACCGGAGAAAAAAAACCAAAAAAAAAAAAAGAATTTTATGCTGTTTTCATGAGTCAGGGGTATTTAAATTATGTCCTGGAGATCAAAAGTGATTCCTAAGAACCTTTCATGGAGTCTCAATGTCAAATAAGAATTACTGAGTATTGAAAGTGTTATTTTCATAACTTTCCTTTGTCTCTCTTATTAGTAGACAATGGATGTTTCCAGAGACTATATGGCATATGATATTATACCAAATAAAACACAAAAGCAGATATAAGAGCACAGCTTTCTTGGTCGGGAATGCTGAAATATACAGTACTTGTAACTTTAGCACTCTGGGAAAGTGACAGGAAGACAAATTTGAGCCAACCTTGGCATATTAGCAACTTAGTAAGACCCAGTCTCAAAATACAAAATTAAAAAGGGCTACAGGTCTAACTCAGCACAAAGGCCCTGAGTGCAACCTCCAAAACATCCCTCCTCCACACAGACACAGATAAGAATATAATTCTCTTCTATTAAGAGATTTATAAATCTATCAAAGATAAATCTATCTATCGGGTTTTATAACGCACCCGACCTCTTCCCAGGAGGATGGAGCTGTTGTCCATTATAGCCTTAAAAGTCTATGAGTATTCCAGAAACTCATAGTTAAGATCTGTCAAAAAGAAAGATTGATAGAATACACACCACTCCTTTTGATTATTTTGTAACTGACAGCCTTTTAACTTCTATTCACTATCACAGTTCTATCTTTTGTGTTCCCCAAGTTTTACAATCATCTTCCATTTAACTTCATATCAAGTTTTAAACATGACAACATAAAAAATAAATCTGAAAATGATATGATATCTTCACTGAAGAGGAAATACAAATGATAATACGCATATAAAAACAATGAGCTGGGAATGTAGCTCAGTGGTAGAATACGGGTTTAGAGTGTATGTGCGGTCCTGTGTTTGATCACCAGAACTGCAACATATCCAAAAATAGAAACAAACAAAAATCCCAAGCACAATAAAAATAAAATTAAATGCAAAATAGTAAATTTAAGAAATTGTTTCCCTATGAATTTAACACATTTGGAAATGATGAAATTAAAGCCTCGCAAACCTAAAGCACTGCTTGCTAACCTTTGATGCAGAAATTCCAAGTCTCAAGCTATCTTAAAAAATGCTCATGTAGCCGCACAAGTTCCTGCCTCCAAAGTGCAAGGTCCTGAGTTCGATTCTTGATACCAAAACAAGCAGGGGCATTGGACATGGTGGCGCATACCTAGCACTTGGGAGGCTGAGACAAGAGGATTGCTACAAGTCTACAGTCAACCTGGACTACAAGGTGAATTTGAGGCCAGCCTGAACGACATAATGAAACCCTGTCTCAAAAAGACCAAAAAAAAAGGGTCAAGGGTTTCTCTACAATGATACATATACTAACAACAAACTACCAAAATACTCTTCTTTCACCACAAACTAATGAACTAGTTCTACATAAAAATTAAGAAAAGAGTCCTTCAAGGCCAACTGATTTGGTCTTTCAATATGCACTGTCCATTTCTTCAGAGAGCCCCAGAGTGAGGCTTACATACGTTCAGTGGGAGGGGTTTCTTGTCTCTTACCCACGTATTTCTCTTTTGCTTCTTGGAGTAGAAGGATGCTAGCATTTATAGAATGTTTACAGAGAAAACTGAAGTTTTTCTTATAAAGTAAGCAAATGCCTGCTGTGAAGTAGCATGATCCAAATAGTGACCGGAAACAGAACAAGACACAGGTGAAAACCCGACAAAGATGGCGGCTCCTCTCAGGCGTAGGCCCGGGAACCTCCACTGGCCCATTCATCAGCCTTTGAGCTTCTTACTGTAAAGAACTGTGAGTTCATACCTCCGAAATCTGACATTTCCTGAAATAATTTGCTCCTTAATTTTAAATTCATCATTAAGATATTTGTAAAATGTTTTAAAAAATCTTATCTGGAAAGAAAATTGTTCCTTATTTGTCGCTACAAAATATACTGTGAACCAGTGCAGACATTTTCTGTATGTATATCTGTAAGGTAGAATTGTATTGTTTGTTCAGTTCAACATTCTTAAATGGCTTGATGAAAAATTCTTTTCCTTTTAAAAAATTTTACTACAAAGGAGAGAAAGAACTAGATTTCTTTCCTGATTATCTTAAAGAGTCACCAGAAAACTGTGACTGTTTTGTGGTTTTTGAAGGGGACCTGAATTATAATTTTTCCAAAACATAGGATAAGAACAAAAATGAATTTCAGCTAATTTTGTCATATATATGTTACATTTAGTATTTCAAGTCACAGTTCACACAGAAATATATTTTCTCACATAGTAAAAATTCATGTCATAATAAATAGTTAAGATTCTCCATATCATTGTCCCAAAGAATTAAATAATTTATATATTTTGTTTCTTTCATGAGTGCAATTATTGACAAAGCACACTGCCTTACTTTATTCCCTCCTTATATAAGAAAATAACATAATAAAGTAATATTCAGCCTTAGTAATTTGCCATTCTTACTATCAGAAAATCCATGAATATCAGTCTATCAATGCAAAACTGGCTAAACTATCCCCATGATAGCAGGTTATCTCAAAGAATCATAAGGGTTTACTCATTCACTTATTTTATTAATTCAACAAATACATGTACTGAAGCTACTCTGTAATGTCAGATGTTAGATATATAAAGGCACATGAAAGTCTCTCCCTTAGAAGTGTTTAGAGTAAAAAGAAACTAAAAAGCAAATAAGAACAGTCTCTCCAATCAACAAGACAGAAAAAGACATGAAGTGCCTGTATTCTCTGTGTTAAGCATGTCTCTTCTCTGGAAAATTGAAAGAGACAGAGGAGGAACCTTCTATTTCACAGGCTTGGAGAGATAGTTGAACACAGTTTAATTGCGGAAGAGATGCTAACAGAACATATTTTTAGGGGGTACGTGAAAAATCAACAGCAATAAGAAACCTAGAAGTTGTGTACATCCAGGAAGAGTGCAGGGATATTAAGAGACCAGAGGTAATTCTGAAAGGTAAATAACGACCTGCAGGGGATATGCAGCACTCAGATGGACATTTAGCAAAAATGGACTTTTGCGGACTTCTCGTATTTCCATCTGGGTGGAAACTGAAGGAAAAAACAGAGCAGAAGTTCTTTCATAATGTTTTGCAACTTCTGCTTCTGGATTCAGTCAAATCCCAGAAGAAGCAAGAGAGTTAAAAAAATGAAAGCATATTTCTATAATAATTGATATTTCCCTCCACAACACTTAATTCAGGCATGTTTGAGATTTCAGATGACTATTTACAATTACTTTATGTGACTTAAAGTGGTTTGTTCTTGACATATTATATTTTAGCTTGTAGAGAAATAAAAGCTGTATTTCTAATAATATTCAATAAGAGAAAAAGTTGTTTTCTTCATTCACACTTTATCTGTAAGTAAATTTAGAAAAACTTTATTTTCTAAAAGTGTCAACACTTTGATTAGCAAAAACACATAGTTTTCTTTGCTCTAGTAACTGTTTTCAATTACAATATAAACTTTGCTTTACTGAGAAAAGATACAGCAAATACTTAATCATGTATGCATGTTTTTGATCCTATCCTATGGCAGAGTTTCAGTGTCCTATAAACACAAAAAATGGATCTTATGTCTTAAGGGAAATTGACTCACTCTAATTTAGTCTGCTTGTCTGAGGCTCTTTACTATTACTCCCAGATAAAAGTCTGCCTAGTTTAACAAATTTTAGTCGCAAGATGTAGCTGTCTCCATGTTCAAGTCCACCTGGCAGAAAATAACCAGTTTGTCTGAGCTCTCAGCTCCCAACCTTACAGCAGCTGTACTTTCCTGTACTCTCCCCAACCGCAGCTTCATGCCACGCATTTCCTGTAAATAAAACAGGTTAGGAAACTTCCTCAGAGAACTTGGAGCCATGTATAACCACGTAAGTAATTCTGGTGTGTAGAAGAGAGTTCACCAAACTAACTTCTGGTGTGGTGCCAATTGTCTGGTAGCTCAGTAGCGTGTACACAGCAGTGCACTGTGTCTGAGCTCATCAGACACCTACCTGTGGGCATGTAACTGGATCAGCAGGGGTAGGGGGAGGATGGGGTCAGAGGAAAGAAAGAAAAGGAAGCAGCAATCCCTCTTAAATTAAAAAATTAGCATAAAGGATTTATACTTCTTCCATGCTTGTAGGATGAATGTACGTATAGCTTCAGAGTAACTGTTTTCACTCTGGATCCCTTAATGTTTCTTCTAGCAAATCTTATCAGAAGCAGCTCCTTTGCCCCGTTGCAATGGTCTCAGGAAAGAAACAGGGCGTGGTGAATGCCTATGATTTTCAGTGAGTCCTAATTATCTCTGAGTAATGATCAAATTCTCATCTTTAGTAGATACAGCTGAGAAATACATAAATAATTCTTACATGAGAGAAATGATGCCTCTTATTAGTGAATATATATTATACTCTTTTTTAACCAACTAGGTCAGAATAGCATATTTTCACCATTGGAACATTCCAAGGAAATTATTTCACATAAGTTAGTAGTTCTTAGTGCTAGTGGTGAGGGAAGCCACCTTGACCTTGAGGACATTTGGCAACACCTGGAGCTATTTTGGTCGTCACACTGGGTGGGGGGAGGCAGTGCTTCTGCCTCTAGTTTGTAGAGACCAGGGATGCAGGCGAGCATCTTAGCCTGCCCAGTTCTCCTACTGAAATACCAAGGGAGTCAAGGTTGAGAAACTGAACTATGCCCTATATCTCATTAAAACGAGAATGTAGGCTTTAAAATATCAAGAAATTTAACTCAATAACACAAAGCAGACTCCTAAGTATAATGAAATAAATTAGTGACTGAGTTAGGATTCAAAATTTGTCCCTAAATGTCTAATCCAATCCTCATTTCATTTTATCAGGCACATGGATAAATATCTCAAAAGACACTGGAAGAATTCTGGACTAAGTTCCTCCATTTTTAATAAAACAAAAGATAAGTCTTTGAACATTTTTGAACTTTTAGTGTTCTCAATTGTAAAATAGAAGAGTTGCAATAGACAATTTCTAAGGTCTCTTTTTTCTCTCTAAAATTGTGTTATTGTGTCAAGAATGATGCCTTCTTTACTTAGTAATTTCCAAATGCCCTTCCTTTTTTAAAAACTTTCTTCGCAGGAATCCTTACTCCAAAAGGCAAGAAATATTATGGCTAATCCCCAAATATAGTTTTGTGAACAATATTTGATTCTCACTACATTGTAGAGAATTTTTATTTAAAAATAAAGTAACGGGGCTGGGGATTTAGCTTAGCAGCACAGGGCCTGCCTGGCAAAAGAGAGGTCATGAGTTCAATTTCCGGTACCAGAAAAATTAAATAAATAAATAAATACTAAAAGTAAAGTAACATTTGTGATTATTTAATGGAAAAGGAAGTTCTCTGATCTTTTTATCCTGTATAGTAATTAATTCATTTTATCTATATCTGTGCAATATAAAGACTAAAAATGAAAAGAAAAATCAATCATGTGAATAGCAAAGTAGTGTTATGAAGTACTTGAACTGGTTTGACAGGAGTAATCCATTGATGGATTTCCCGAGATGAAAATTCCCTAAAGTATTTGTGGATCTGTAAGGCATTCTTTGTGATTTTAACATGGAAATAATTGATGAATATTTAAATTTTGCATTTCAATACTCATTCTCTCCTGTGGAAAAATTTAAATTGTATTTTTGTTAAAATACATTCATGAGTAATTCTGAGAAACTTTACACAATTTTCTGACACTACAAAGCATATTATTCTCATAATAGGGAAGCACAATTAAGATGAGGCAAGGATCAGTTGAAAGGTACTGAAGGGACAGAACCAACCAGAGTTGCTTGTTACATGCTGTATTTTGTCAATTGAAGGGTTCAGCAGATTAATTGTAAAATAGGAAAAAATGTATAACTGTCCTCTCTTCACGAAGAACAAAACTAGTACAAGTACCAGCTCCACACAGGAATATAAACGTTATGTGCTGCAAACATGTACCACAAAAAACAAAAGGTGATCAAGAGATGGGTGGAAGAGAGAGGGAGGGAAAAGAAAGTATAAAAAAAGGAATTAAGGTATGAGGATGTGTTATGTACATCACGTACATGGAGCAGCTTCCCACAAGGAATGTAAACATTCTGTGCTACACACGTGTACTGATAAAGTAAACATTTTTAAAAAGTGAAAAAGACTGGTACTCATCACCTGTGTACATAAAATTTTAATATACCACATGATTGCTAAAGTAAAATTATTTTTCATAATAAAACAAGAAAAGAAAATATTAGCTATCACTGTCAGTTAGATCTACTACTTCTAGTTATTTCGATCAGAGCAGGTTAAGGTATCATTCTATTTATTTGCACAAAAAGAATTTTAATCTGACCCGTGTGCTGTGTTGTTACTGTCTGGCTATTTTAGGAGCATTCTGATGGACCTTCAGCCAATGAACGCTGTGAAGGAAAACATCTATGGCCCTAACACTTCCTAGAGTACTGCTTAACGTTCCTTTTATAGGGAGTTTAAAATATATTTAATTTTAAAAGCAATTGAAATTTCCATAATTCATTGTGTGTTGAAAGAGCAGATATTAAAATCATGTCAATTTTATTAACAAACATGAAGCACGTTTATCTGTGAGAGATTATTCGAAAAGCCAGAAGAAGAATATATGTTCTTTTCCATCAAATCAAGATGTTCAGTTTGTAAAATGGAGGCCTAGAGTAGAAGGCAAGTTAGGGTTCCTGGTATCTGTGGGAAGTGTAACTTCTGAGGAAATTATGGATAAAACACATTTTTAAACAAATTATGCTTTACTTTTTTGAACTCCTACCATTTTGAATGGTGAAGCTCTGCATCACTTCCAATTTAAAAAGAAAAATTCTTTTTACTTGTTACCGTGCTTAATTGTTTGATTAATCTTACATTCTTATGTCTAATGGACTGAGCAACTTCATTGAGGATAACAGTATGTAATATAGCAACCACTGTAAATTTCTATCATTTTGTCTTGAGGTCATGTATCATGTCTGTTATTTTTGTGTTGTTTTGATTTTGTCTTCAGTGTTGTTTTGTCAGTTTTTTAATTTTTAAAATAAAAAAGAATAATATAATATTTTGTATTAAATATGGAATAGAATAATGGGTGAAATAAAATAAAAGGCACAGAATTTTTCCACATAAACATCTTCATGTGAATATTTTGTCCCAAAATATAAAGATTATTCTTTAGCAGAAAGGGACTCACGATAAGCAGTTTCTTTCCTTTACCAACCAAAGCTAAAACAGAGACAATGTTGCACCAAGTCATGGCTTTATGAGTTGCATATTTGTTTGTTTTTTCTTTAGTGAGTGCTCTGTAGCAAACCCAGATGCTTACATAATGGATTAATTCCAGAATAGGATTCCACATTGACAATGATTGTACATTTCATATTTCTATATATTGATATATCGAGTAAGATGTGACCAAGTTCTAAGTTTGTAAATCAAGATTTCAACTTTTATCCTATTTATTTATTTATTTATTTTTGGTGCCAAGAATCAAACTTAGGACCTTGTGTTTGCTAGGCAGGCGTTTGTGCTGCTGAACCATACCTCCAGCCCCCTGCGCTAAGTATTTAAAGTGAAAAGAACAAGAAAAAAAAAGAAAAGAAAATTTACTTGTAATAGTAATAGTAATTTCTGCACTCCATAGTTTTCTAAATGCTTAAATAATTTGGCAATCCCTTATTTTATGACCCTTCATTACAGTTTATGAAGTATTTTCATGTTTATGTTCTATAACTACTCTAATTTATAACTATATATTAAAATTTAATTTAAGAGATGACATTGTTTTGAAAATAGTAAGAATTCACTTGCAATTCTTTGAGCATGATGCATTTTTTCTCTTGCAAATGGACTGAGATAGATGGGACAATATAGAAAGTTTAATTGATATTAATAGAAAATATCTGCAGTTTTACTGCTCTCCTGGAAAACAGAATGTGACAAAACTGGCACCAATTTTATATTTGACAACCAAAAGTATTTTTATTATTCTTATTTCCCTTGTCTTTGAAGGGCTCCTCATGTTGTATCTGACTAGTTCCACTTCCAGTGTTTTGAGGTTCTGCTGGCCTTTGATCTTTCCCTCGCCATTCCTAACCGTTCTTTCATCCAGCTTTCTCCCAGCCCTCAGCACTGCACCAGTCTATTCTTAGAAAGGGGGAAATCTTCTATTTCAAAGGCTGTGGTGATTCTGCCTTGTAGGTCAACCTAAAAGCATCTTTCATCTTCTTCAGTGTGAGAACCTCTCTTGATCCTCTGGGTGGACTGTGGGGTCCATCTGTTCCACAGTTACCGTTTCGCAAGGGGCCACCACAGCTGTTCACATTTAAAGGAAGGATATTCCTCTTTTATTTCAGTGGAATGCTGCTTCCTTCTTTTAAACTTTATCCTCCAAACTTCTAATAGGGAAAAGTGCTGTTTGCTCATATAACTGGGCTAACGCATCTTAAAATAGATTAGTTGGATTTATTAAGCTTTTATCTTCCTACTGCTTACACTGGATTCCGCTGCACCAAATTATGTTTCTAATTCACAGTTGACAGTGCCTCGTGCATAATTATCTATCTCTTACACACTAGCAACTATTTGCACAAGGTTGGCATTGATGTGCTCTCCCTCAGACTCCCTCTCCTCCCACTTTTTCTCTCACATTTGTTCATTCTTTCATATTCATTCATGAAATGGGTATGCTTAACTCCTTCCACATGAAATTAAGCAGTGTCAGGAGGAGAAAACTGTTTGTCTGTACTGAGCCTTTTCAAAATGATTTTACCATTAAGATCATGGTAAACAGCCGGAAGATCTGATGTGCCCTTTTTCAACCCAAGGAAAATGCCATAATACAAAAGAATTATCAACAATATTTAGATTACTTATTCTTTGAATTTCAGCATTGTTTTGCTTTCCTCACTGAATCTAAGACCATGGAACTGGGGCATGTGGCTCAGTGATACAGCACTTGCCTAGAGCATGACTCTGGGTTCCAACCCCAGCATTGCATAAATTAATTAACTTTTAATCTTATGTAAAACTAATAACCCAAATTGTCTATCCATTGAATTAATAATCCTAAGAATTAGGAACAAAATGTAAAACCAATTCTAAGTCTAAATAACATGGCATGCGTAAAGCTGTTTTGAGAATACAAGACTGTTAGAATACAACACATTATTCTTAGAATGTAATGCCAACCTTGTGCAACTAGTTGATTAGTATGTAAGAAACAGATGATTATGCACATAGCTACTATCAACTGTGAATTAGAAACATAATTTGTTGTAATGCACCAATACGTACAAGAGACACTCATTGTCACTTTCCTTTCCTGATATATTCTTCCTTAATTATTGTATTTAATATTAGAACAAGGAAACTTAAACATTTCTTTTTAGGATATGGTAACAAGTAATCTTTATGAAAAACTGCAAACAGAAGTGAACAAATTTACATAGATGAAGGTAACTGTAAACTACCCTTCAAACAAGCTATAAACTTAAGTTAAACGATATAACATTTATAAAATGCTGAGACTAGTGTCTGGCCCATGGTAAGTATTATTTTTTAATTAGCTAATTGTCTTATTAGCTAACTGCAATTCAGTACAAAACCAAATTATTTAAAAAAGGAAACACTGTTTAACAAAGTTTGCTAACTTGGAACTCAAAATAATATATATGCATATCTACCCTCATATATATTATTATACCCACTAACAGAATTATTTCTATTTGTGTACTGTGTACTTATCAAGGATATTAATTCCTACCTCATACCTGCCAAACTGATAATCAATTGGTTTACAAATTTCTCAAATAAATAAGTTAAAATTTGATTTATAAATATATCTTTTATGTAACCAAAAATTCACAAGAAAACTCCAACCTGTCCAAGGGCAGGCTTAAAATAAACACTATTTTAATTATTTCTGTCAATATACATCAAAATAATATATAGGCCACTAAGTAACTCTACAGAGCATTACCTTTTTAAGACATTTTCAGCAAAACTTCTAATTCATTAGTCTCTGTAATGCTTGTGTCTAGATGTCCCCCCTCAAAGCCTCATGCAGTCATTGGGGCTGGGGATTTAGCTCAGTGGCAAAAGCGCCTGCCTGGCAAGCGCAAGGTCGTGAGTTCGGTTCCTGGTACCGGAGAAAAACCAAAAAAAAAAAAAAAAAAAAAAAAAAAAAGCCTCATGCAGTCATAGGTGGGATTTTTCAGAGGTGGTTGGATCTAGAGTGTGTGATACTGGGATTGATTCATGGTTCAACACTAGAATCAAGGGCACTGGGATTGAGGGTGGGAGTGCTACCCGCCCTAAGTAGCCTGGATATAATATAAGGGATAGAAAGAGCTGTAGTTGTCCCTTGCTTGCTTGCTTTTCTGGCTTCTGCCTTCCATGAACTGTTTCTCTTCTGTGATGCCTGTCTGCCATGCCACCTGAGCCACCTGAGCCACCTGGAGCCAGCCAATTATGGACTGAAACCTCTACAAACTATGAGCTAAATAAACCTTCCCCTCTTAACTTGTGAGTGTTGGGTATTTTGTCTCAGCAATAAGAAAAATAACTAAAACAGTCTCTCAATATATCTTACAAATTCTATTAAATTATGTACATCTATGGCTTGCTTGCTTTTAAGTAACTAAGATAGCAAGTGATTTACTAGTGCAAGGTAATTCTTCCAAATATTATTATAAATCCCTTTATAATACTTTCCTGACAATATCATAGTTAAATAAGGATATTTTCCAGTTGTTAGAATGCTCACAATCACTGTTTAACCTTTCACAAAGACACATAAATTGGGATTCTTATATGGAACTCACCATAGTCTCACTGTGTGGTACCAGGTGTACAAAACCCTTTATGCTCATCAAGTTTTTCAACAACCACAACAAAATATTTGTCTGTCTCTCTTCACTGCCTATTCCCTCTCATTTTGTTTTCCCAGCTCCTCCTCCTAACCCCTTTAAATGTGAAGTGTCCCTAGAGGACTCAGAATTAGCTCTTTTGTTCTTCTAGCTCTAAATTTCCTCACACTGTCAGGTTTAGTCCCTCAGCTTTAAACTCTATCTGCCCACAAGAGTTCCAAACTTTGTGTCTCCAGTTGAAACCTATGTGATGGGCCCACATACATCTCTAATTAATCTCCTGACATCTCTGCGGGAATGACTAATGAGAATTCAGCTGTTAATGATGGACAAGGCAGAATCTTTGATTGCTTACCCCTAACTTACCTCTTTCCATTCCAGTAATCTAGGGGGAGGGGTCACTCTTGGTTCTGTCTTTGTCCCTTGAAACAATTTTTCTTGATTCTACATAAATCTCTTTTTCTACCTCCTCTTCCCACACTTAGTCTAGATTGCTATCCCTTTTCTCCCTTCCACAGATTCGTCTGGCTCCAGCCATTGATTTACACCAAATCTCTTCTTTTCATAGCAGTCAAATTGTTTCTCTAACATGGAAGGATTAGGTGATTCTCTTCTTTCAAATTCCACATCTGCAATCCCAACACTTTGGAAGACTGGAGAGGAGGATAACAAATTCTATCCCACTCTGGGCAATTTACCAACACAGCAAGGGCTGTCTCAAAAATAAAAAGTGCTGGAGAGGTAGCTCTGTGCTGAGGCCCTAGGTTCAATAGCCAGTAAGAGAGAGAGGAAAGGAGGAGGGAGAGAGGGAGGGGGAGGGAGGAGGAAGAGAGCAAGAGAAAGAGGGAGAGAGAGAAAGAGAGCAGAGAAATTCTAAATGGCTTCATCTCAATGCATTCAGTATAAAAATCCAGATTTTGTCCATTTCCAACTAGGCCCTGAGGTGTATATCCTGCTTATCTTTCTAGCCTCAAATTAACAAATTTAGTCTTCACATCCCATGCTACAGGTGCCTGACCTTCCTGTAACTGTGGCCACTGATTTGTTTTTTCATCACAAGCACTTTGCAGTTTCTCTTCACTTGAATCTTTATGCTTTTGTCAGGAAACAAGTGTCTCAGTAGCAATCAGTGCCCACTCTTCTTAGAGAAGCATGCACCTTGAATCTAGCCTGTCTCTATCATATCACCCTGTTTAATTTTCTTCACAACACTCATTATCTGAAGTCATCTCAATTACTCTTTGGCTAGCTCTCCTTGCCATGATGTAAATTTCGTGAAACTGGGTAATTTCTGTTCTGTCATTGTCCCAGCATTTAGGAAAGCTCCTGGCCCATGCTAAAGACTTTATCAACAACTCTTAAGTCAGTAAATAAATCTACTCATTGACTATTTCTTGTCATTATTCCCATTTTACATCGAGGTAACTGAGGGTTCAGAAAGTAATCTCCTCACTATTTCATGACGAGCAGGCTCAAATGGAAACTAGGTGAGATTTCAAACACTGACTTCTTAAGTATTTTCAAAGTAGAACTTCTTAGTCCAACATAGCTATCATCATCTCAGTGACTTCGAGCAGCTCCCTGGCCCTTTTCTTTGCCTAGCTACTTCCCTCATATCACTTCCTCTCACATCTAGACTCTGAATTTGCCTTGTTCCTTGCATGGTTTTTCAGTCATTACATGTTTTGATCCTATCTAAAGTATCAGTAAGTAAATTCAGAACATAAACACACAGATCATTGAAAAGTAGAAATACTTAGAGCTTATTAAGGACAAGTTAAAATCCAATTTTAGAAACCAAAATCATATTTGGAAATCTAAGTCAAAGCAGAATATTTATCTTCAATTATCTGGCTGGAAGTCCACATTCATCATATTAAACAAACAATCATGATACAGTATACAGTATACAGTATTCCTTTCTCTCCCCTCCCTGACATTGTAGCCAACTTATCTCTGGAATAGAAAAGTGTAAGAAGGCTTGAACAGGTTCATTTACATGCCTCTTGGATATCTATGAAAAGATTATCTGTTATCTATACTTCCTTGAACAAGAGGAGAGGGACTGGGGATTTAGCTCAGCGGCAAAGCGCCTGCCTGGCAAGCGCAAGGTCGTGAGTTCGGTTCCTGGTACCGGAGAAAAACCAAAAAAAAAAAAAAAAAAGAGGAGAACCTCCTGTGTTTTCCATGATCAAAGTGTTTAACAAAGGTCAAATTACTTCCCTTGTCTGCAAAACAAAAGGTTTAGATACCTTGGGGCATTATTCAATGGCTTTCACTTCATGTAATACCAAAAAACCATGAAGTGGGGGGAATCCATTCTTCCCATAGTATCACTCACAGCAAGACAGGTTCAATCTTGTCCTTTGTTAGCCTCCTTTTCAAGATCATTATTAATAAATCACTTTTTCATTTTTTGTGTGGTATCAGCACTCATGATAGAGACAAACTAATCAAATATCTCATTCTGTTTCTTATAAAAGACAATCTCCAATGAATTAGATCTTGCCAAAATGGAAGTGGCTCAGAGCTCAATGGTTCATGTAAGTAGCTAAATCAGGTGGGTGGGACTTACATGCATATTTCACACTAACAATGGTGAGAAACCACTCACTGCCCCCTGTTGCTCCCCCTCACAGTCACATCTACAACCACCTGAACGTAAAACTGAACAGTAACAAGTGTGGATCAACTCTGGAAAAACAACAGACCTAGAATCAGAGAGACCCTGATTAAAACACGAGCCCTCGCTTCACCTGAACCCAAACCAGGCATTAGCTGGTGACTGAAAAATTGCCTTGAAAAGCCACCAAAACAACCAGAAATGTCTCTATGTGAGATGACAGATGTTCTAATTTTTCTCTCCAAAGTTTATTTTCAAAATAATTCACAGAGCAAGCAAACTAAACAGATGAAGGTGATTGTCCCTTTTCATATCTCCCACCCATAGGTTTTAGTTTATAATAACGTACATAACTCAGTGGTAGCTCCAAACCTTCTGTAACTGAAAAGTCTTCACAGAAAATCTCCTCTACTTCGGGCCTGGAGCTTCAGGCAATTATAAGGAGAGCAGAGTTTTTACTTAGTATATTACAGGAAGATTGTAAAGTAGCAGTTTTTTAAAAAATCATCATTATAAAAGATTATAAACATTAATACTTATCTGCAAATGATGCATTATCACTTTGAAGAAGAAGCTTTGCACTGATGATGGAGATGGTAAAGATTTCAAATCTTGTTTCCGAGCAACTACTGCCACAAAGAGATTGTAGACTTCTTCAAGTTTGGCCTGGGATGTGCATCCCAGAATATAATACAAGTAAAGCACTCAGCAAAGAGTTGTTCATCAGATGAATTAAAGTAACTGGGTAGATTTTACTGGCCTGAGCATGGGTAATCTGTGAAATTTTACTTGCCTATGTTTTTCTGTATTTCTTAAATTGTCTATAGTAATTAGAGTTTGCTTGGGAATAAACCAAGATAAGTAATTTTACACATAGTTTGTGATAAAAACAGAAGGAGAAAAATAAAAGAAAGACTTCAAAGTTTCCTCTTCTATTTCTTGAGTTTTCCAAATTTTCTATCACATAGAAATTTTCACCTTATAATCCATCTAAATAAACAGCAACAAAAGGACAGAATGAAAATTTTATATATGAACCATTAAATTCTCTCTACAAACAGGGTTTGGTTGCATTCACAGCCCCTCTATTCACCAGCAAATGGGTTGCAAGGACCCTCAGGCACTGGTTAATGAGCAGAAACCTATGCTGAGCTCCCTGAGAGCACCTGCTACTGTGAGAACCAAGTAGAGAGCCCTCCACGGGTTCTTCACAGGGTCACCACAACGGCACAAAACTCTCCGGGTGTGAAAGGTGTGGAAGAGCAGGGGATGTAGTGGGTGTGGAGGGGGGAGGGATGTGACTTTGAACTCAGTTTTGAAAAGTAGTTATAATTTGCTCAACTGAAAAAAAAGAAAGATGTAGAGAAGAACTAAAAACAGCATGGCCAACAGCGTGGAGCAGGAAAATACTAAATGTTTCGGAAAATATAAGGTATAACAACATAATACAATGTGTGTTACAAAGTGGTTACAGAAAAAGCTGAAGAAATTTAGAGGGGGCTCAATTAGAACTGTGTGCGCAGGACTAACTGCTTGTAGTTTTACTAATACGTGAAGGGTGATTTGACTTCCTCTGCCACCATTTTATACTGATAGTAGCTGAAACTTTTACACTGATCTGTCTCTTTACTCTTTGCACCACTAATAAATAAAGTGGTACAGGGTACACATGCTAATTAAAATACCATACAAATGCATACATATAAGAGAATTACATGTAGTAATTCTAGATTACAGAGTAGTCCAACAAGAGTTTCTAAAATCCCTCATGGCTACTTAAGAAATAGTCAAAACTCTGTCTTAGAATCCCAAAAAGCATCCAGGTGAAAGAGAACTTCACTTCAAAATGAATATTTACTGATAGAAATATCAACACAACAGAAACTTTTAAATGGCTAAAATAAATGAATAAACTTGGCAAAAGTGAAAAATTAGAATATGTTATTTCTATGTAATATTGGAATGCAAAAATAAATAGAAGTGAGTAGTAGCTAAAAGAATACACCAGGAATGTTTATGGCTAAGTAGAAGAATAAAAAACGTTTAGAAAATGTAGGTCTTTATTGTTTGGCAAGTAAAATTACCCTTAAAAAAATAATGACTGTGGATTAAAATTCCCAGAGCCACAAACTACAATCAGTACAATTTGCTGTGCATAAAATTGATCCATCTAATAGTACTGGTTAAGTACAGAAATGAAATAAAATTGGCTCAGTAAATTTTTTTAAATGAAGAATTAGTAATTATGTTTTATAAAGCTATATACTATATAAATATTCAAGGAATTAAATTGGCTTAATGGAGGCTTATTTTCCTGCAATTCAAGAAAAGTTCGTTAAGTGCTGGTATACTCTAATGAAGGATTTGTTTTTATAAAAGTTGAGTCAAAGCATCTTTAGTACTAAAAATCACAGGTTTAAAATATTCTCTATCCATGGGGGATCCTTCATGGAGGGATATTCAAGGAGGAGCCTAGCCTTTTTGTTGTTGATGTTGTTGTTGTTGTTGATGATGATGTTTTTTGGTTTTTGGTTTTTTTTTTCCAGTACTGGGAATCGAACTCATGACCTTCTGCTTGCCAGGCAGGCATTGTGCCACTGAGCTAAATCCCCAGCCCCACGCCTAGCCTTTTGGAGAGATTATCCTGGTAATCACAAATATGGGCACAGTAGGGACTGAAGGAAAATAAAACTTCAGGCTACTATTCCCATAAGACATACTAAGAATCCCTAGCTCTCAGCTGTAGACTTACAACTCATTGTAAGTGACACATTTACAAACTATTTAGAAGGTAGAATTTATAGTAGCCTAAAAAAAATCCCTGAAACAGAGATTGCAAAATTAAAAAGAAATCAAAGATCTATGAGGGTTTATGTCTCTGCCACAGAGTCATAAAATACATAAAATATTCCTTTATGCTGTCACAGCATCTGAAATGAAGATGTATGATTTGAAATCCATGTTAAACAGATACCCATTGTGATTTCATGGGATTGCATGAATGAAATATACACCTTGACAAAGTATCTCATAATTGTTAAAATATTTTCACAAATATTGATTTTAATGCTCGCAACATTTTACAGATAATGAAACTATTCATTATTTTTACGTTACTTTAATCAATATGGTCTCATTCATAGAATTAGATTTCCAAAATATCTTAAGTCCAAATTCCATGTTATTCCTCAATGTCGAAGGGCTCCTGCCTTAAGTGGAAATATTTAATGTACAACCGTACTTCACCGCTATTGCATCCCTTTGATAATATTGCTCAACATCATTTTTATTTTTACAGGTTTCTCTAAACCATTTTTTTAATTGTCAGAACAAAGTTTTTAAAGTTAAAACTGCAGAGAATATTTTGTGAAAGAAAATCAGTGAGTTCCATTAAATTTGGTTTACCAAGTATTCATGATTTAGTACAAATAAATACGATATGGAGTTAGTCTCCTCACCTCCTGCTGTCCAGCGTTAGATCACTGTTTTGGAGGACTGATGATTTTCTTCCAATTGCTTGCATTTTAGTGGGAAATAATTTTTTAAATATATAAATAGTGCTCATTTTACCTCAACTATCACTGCATTGTAATTAATAACTTTAGCACAAACACAATATATGTAGAGGAAATTGAGTTTTCAGTAAAATAACTCAATTTAGACACTTGTCTCAAGTTTGGTAGGAAATGAATGTTTTAAACATAAAGGGCTTAGCATTAGAGAGGATGCTAACAGTTCTTGGAGACGGGTTGTGCAAAAAATTTATTAAAAATATTGAAAATCTTGGTGATTATTTTTGTAAAAGGGAACCAAATGTGTGTACTATAAATGGACATAGAAAATGCTTGTTTATTTTGTTGACATTGACTTTGTATACATTCATGCTTGTCACGGGAGACAAAGTAGAAAATCTCTGTGTCTTTCTTTTTTTGCCTTAATTTTACTTTTTGTGATTCCTGCACACACAATTATCTGCTTGTAACAGTAATTACTAAGACTCTTAAAACATACAAATAGAAGTCCAGATTAAATTTTAGATAATATTAGAAACTTTCTAATCTAAATATCGCTTAGGGCCATGTAGACAAAATCCAGTGATCAGTATTATTTTTTCTCTGCACACAGGATGTTATGTAGAAGCAGACATCACACATATCACAAAATGAACACATTGTGTAGTGTTTCTTTCCTCTCTCTCATTCCTTAAAGTTCCTTCTTTACTTAGGTGAAAGTCATAGCACTGACCCTTTGATAACAGACAACTGGAAGAGATCTGGGTGAGGCATACTGATAAGAATACTTAGACTAAACTGAATTTAAATTTAAGCTGAAGTAGAATTTCTATTCCAACTTTTTACTGCATAAATAACCTTACAATCTTAGAGCTGCAAAAACTCAAATGTCTTGGGTGATAAAAATGTTTTTGGCCCCACCCTGAGCTACACACACACATGTTCTGAACATGAAACTTTGCCTTCATCAGCCCTGTGTGTTCACCAACCAAATAAACAACCCTGACTGCACATCTCTACTTTGCATGTGATTGAAGTCCTTTATCCCACTGCCCAGTGAGAAATGATTCCTACAAGTCTCTGCGAACTTCCTGTATGTCCACCACCTCCTTTTCACCCTCCCCAACACCTACATAGCTCGAGAATCAGAAACCTCACCAGCATTTGCAAGGCCTGGCCCTGACTCTGCGTTTCCTCCTGCTAGATGGTGCTTCCCTCTCCGTTCAGTACTTTTCTTCCCATAGACATTGTATCTAAAAAAACGAACACTGAACCATAAGGGACATTAGCAAAACTGTCCAAAGAGCAAAGGAAATTTAGAAACAAACTTCGCAAACTGTGGATTTTTTAGAAGTAAAGAAAATCTTTCCCAACAAAAAGAAAAATAGGAGATAAAAGAAAAATAGAAGGTAAAATCTGTTTTCACCGAGATCCAAAATTAGTTTATGTGATTTTGATGAAATTTCCTCCCCCTGCCATTCTCTGCTATTTTGTCTCATGCTAACTTTTGCTCATTTTCTCTCTGTCTGACTTCTGTCTCTATCACTTCCTCTCTCCCTCCCCCCCCTCAGATTTTCTCCTCCTACTTCTTTATTGCTATATTCTGCAGCTTTATCAAAAATCCATTATTTATTCAGTGCCCAGTAACAAATCAGGTAGAGGAGATATAAAAGGTAAAGCATATAGTTTTTGCTTTCACGTAGGTTACAATGGCAGCAAGTCCACTGATTTTTATATCACCATCCTTACTATCGTCATAATCACAATATTTGAAACAGTACTTGGAAAATGCCAAGGGAAGCCTGTGAAAAGTGTCAGCAGAGATATTTGGAGCAACAGTGACAACAAAATAACCTCACAGAGGAGATGCGGCTTACACAGATCTCACGGCCTTGAAGCCATGTGGAGGAAATGGATGTGAAACCACCTGCTTCTTGGTCTTTTTTAATCAGTCACAAAAGAAAATGAAAGATTCCTGACTAGCTCCATGACCAGCTCTCAACTTATTAGTGGACCCAGTTGCTCTGGTAAGAAGGTTAAAATTTGTACCCAAGGCAATGATAAATATCAGAGGTCTTCCACTTTTAACTTACTGTGCTTAAATTGTAGGTGCTTAAGGAAAGTATGTCTTCAGATTTCTGAGGACGCTAATACAGTATTGTAGATAAAAGATAGTACAGACATGAATTGTGGTGATAGTAATGGAGATGAAGAAGGGGAAACAAGCTTTAGAGACTATTAAATGTGCTTTTTACTATATACACTGGAGTACTACTCTGCCATAAAGAAGGATAGACCACACATTTCTAGGTAAATGAATGCACCTTGAGAACATAATTTTAAGTGAAGTAATCATACACACATATTTAAATATAGCATTATTTCTTTCCCTTGTGTGAGAAAACCAAAGGGTGAATAAGGACTAACATGGAATATAGACATTGCACAATGGGAAGTGTCCCAGTGGGAAGGGGAGCAGGGTAGTGGGAGAGGGGAAGGAAAAGAAGGGAATGGGGGTAAGAAAAAGAGAATGGAAGGAAACAATAGAAGGAAAGTTCTATAAGTGAGAAAGGAAGTCAGAATTAAAGGGCAAAGAAGATAATGGGAAAAGATAATTAAGATATGTAGAAGTACAATTTCCCTATGATGAATGTGATCATTATGTATGTCAAAAACATACCAGTAAAATTAATTTTTTAAAAATATTAAGAAGTAAAATTTTGGGTCTGGATGCAATGGCACATGCCTGTATCTTTAGCTAGTGGGAAGGACATAGCATCACATATCATCACCATAAGCATCACTTGGCCTGTCTCAGTAAAAAGGCCAGGGATGCAGCTCGGTGGTAGAGCACTCCTGTGTTCAGTCACCTGTACTACAAAAAATATTTACAAAGAACAAAATTTCAGGAACTGAAGAGCATGTAAATGTTTGTACTCAGATATAGCAATAGATTTCACATTTCTGAGAGATTAATCTGGAGATGGAAATTTCAGAGCGCCAACACATAGCAGGGAATGATAATCAACCAGTGGTGGCAAACCTATGGCACTTGTGCCACATTGGGCTGTGTGTACCACTGAAAGCTCTAAACGGTTCAGCACCACTGAGCTAGATTATAAAAACAAATGAACAAATGTGGCCAAGGTAGTATGCTCCTGGAATTCCAATATATATTTTATTTTATTTTTAAAAATTTATTTATTCATTTATTTATTGGTACTGGAAATCAAACTCAGGACCTTGGGCTTGCCAGGCAAGGTTGTGCCACTGAGCTATATCCCTAGGTCTCCAATATTTAAAGGGGAAAGAAGTTTGGGGAACCAGCAGGTAGATGAATGATGCGCAGGTGCATAGGCAGATAATAATGAGCACATACAGCTCAGACATACATAACTTATATATGTATACACCTATATATAGGTATGCATATGAGCAATGTAGAAATATCTATATTCCTATACTAGCTATTTGTCACTGATGAAAAGCTATCAAATAGACTAAAATACCTAGCTCAAGTTAACTCCTCTGTCCCCATGCTTAATTATATAGAGTTAGAAAAAAAAAAAAGAAATACAAACCTGTGTCTCCATCTTATCTTTCCCCTAACTGAATGCACTCTTAATGTGAGTAATAATAAAAATTGCAGAAATTTTTTAGTAGGAAAATATGTTTAAAAATCAATAAGTATTCATGATCACATCCAAGAATCTTTTAAATTGTATTTAGCACATAATAGGATAGCTTATCAAATTCAGTAATACTTTGCATTGATTTCCATAATGTGTAAAGCGCGGTTCATGTTGTAACAAGAATTTTTTTTAAATGTAGATGGAAAAATGAGGAATTATCTCCAGGAAATGAGTCTTAACTGTTATGACTCATAATATAACTCAGCATACTTCAAGTGTGGTAATTCAAAATGCTCTGACCTGTTATCCTATGAAGTGGGAGATTTGCCTGTCATTATACCACTAGAAAAGCCAGAAAATGCTCACTCCCCAAAATCATCATTGTCCCCTACAATTATTTAGACATTTTGGACAAAATTTTAGTTTCCATTGGGCATAGCTAAGACAAATAGTGCAAGGAGATTAGAAACTGTTTTGTAGAACTGAGTCCATGATTGCTTTTGCCCTCATAAAGACTGAACTTTGGCCTTGCCTGGACCTGAATTTTAGAGATTTAAGAAAATATCTGAGTTGTGAGCATAATCACCTATGATATCTCTTCTATACTTTACTCTATTTCTTTGTTCCTTTAAAGTATACACTATAAATTTGTTCCTCTAAAATTTATTCTCTAAAAGCACTAATGTTAACATATAAATATAAAATACAGGATTCAATTCATGTATTAATGAATATATAATTTGAAAAACTGATAACTTTCCAAATTATACATCAAATCACAAATGTCTTTTGGTAATTAAAAATATGTTAAGTAACATTTGCAGATACAAATTATTACATTACTGTATTTCTTTTTGAAACATAAGCATATATTCAAGTCTAGTAATACCTTTTAGAAATATGCTTGCTATCAACGTTAATGTGAATGCTAGAGGTAAATGATCTTTTAAAATCAATTTATTGATCTATTCATTTATTTATAGTATACATTGTTCAGCAAAATGGATTTAAACGTTTCTAGATCGTACTTTACTGTTATTTTAATCATTAATTCACAGATTTTCCATATGGTAAAAAATTTAATAGGCTCATTTGAAATTTTTATGGTGATTTGCATTGTGGCTTCTAAAATTTTCATATTTATTAATTTTCATTTTAAAATACATTACCTCAGAGAGAACTTCTAATGGAAATTTGCTCTGATTTATGATAATACATATATATCACCTTCACAAAATTATTATTTTTAATTTGTCTTTAATTTTGATAAACATACAGGAATGTCAATTTGATGAAAAATTGACATTATAAAAAATTCTGTCCCTGTGCAGAATTTTAAAAATCTACCTTATTTATAATGAAAAATAAAACAAAACAAAACCACCATGACCAAAAGTTTAAACTTATAGTGTTCTTCTTCCTACTGGCATATATTTCCTCAAATATAAACCGACGATGTATCATATTCAAGAAGTAGCTACCGCCTTGCCTTTCAGAGATTTTTAAAAAAAAATTTAGAAGGCCTACAGAGGTTCAATTTTCAATATTCTTTTAATAATAAAGTAAAACAAGTTTTGGATTCTCCATCATAAAAAATATTACTTTGTCTATTTATGGATTACATTTAATAATCAAGCAAAATACATTTATGACCCAAACTGAAACTATTCAAGAAGCATCTAATAAATATACCATAAGGGTATGAAGATTTCAAACTTAAAGAGGTAGGAGACCCAAATGTGTTACATTTTTCTGTAGAACATAACATTTGCATGAGTCTAAAGAATTTAAATATTTCTGTCTCGTTGAGGCTGTGATACCTGCTCATCGCCCAAGAAGGGTGATGGCCACATCAGACTTTCCAAAACAAAAATTCAGGAGAACTGTAAGAAAACTAAACTTGATTTAAAGTACATTCTGTGATAAGAATAGGCAGAAAGTTAATATTTTATTAAATACTTAAATATTTTAACTATTATATACCTAAGTATTTAGTAAAATATTTTAATAGTAATCAAAATGGAAGGAAAAAAACTCCTGGTCCAGAAAGAGGGAGTGCCTTACATTCAACCAAAGTCATCTCGTGATTTTTATATAGGATTTATTGTTGTTAAAAGCATAAAAACTAATTTATTTAGCCATTAACCAATTCCTTAGATTTTGTAAACCATTCTTCACCTCACTTTGGGGATGAAGAAACAATGTTGCTTTTGTAACATCCTTGAAGAGCTTGTAAGTAAAGATACAGACAATGTTTGTCTTCTAAATTGTGATTTTTCTTGCAGTGCGGTTTTCAAACAGAAACAAAGTATTCTGTCACACAAGGAGAGCGGTGCCTCCCTGCCCAACACTGACCATTTACCGCAGCCTTATCACTCCCAGTTACCAGCACACAATACATTTCTAATGTCTACTTCAAACCAATATTATGCCAAAAGGGAAAAGATTAAGGAAAAATTAATATTCTCGTTCTTACCTGTAACACATATATTTGTATCCAGGAAGGCAAAGCCAAAGACCAAAAGTTGAAACCACAAATGCATGGTCATATCTGGAAATCAGCCGTATCCCTAAGAAACAGCATGCGTCCTCCTAAAAGGCAAAATACTCGTTATCTTTCTGAAAGTTTTTCTCTGCAAAACTAAATCAAAAATAAAATAAATGAACTCGTACTCTTCACTGTTGTCTTATCAGGAGGGGAACAATTTCCTCCTCTGCTGTCCTAAGAACAAACCACTTGCTAGCTACACAAACTGCTAGGTGATGATGTCAGATTCGGTTTTACTAACTTCTCCAAAAATACTGTAAAGGAACCTCTTTGCAGGAAGTTAAAAAAAAGTTTAAATTTACTGCAATAGTGTCTTACTTCCTTAATTCAAGTAATTACACTGTTAGTAGATTTTTTTAAAGGACTTTGCCCCCTCCAAAGAAATGTTTTTAAGGTATTCAAATAATATTTCTCTACAGAATCCATTATGTGTTTTAAACTGCATTATCACCCAAAATAATCAAGAATTTTCTGAGCTAGGAAATGATAAAACAGATTCAGCATGGATATCACAAAATAGGAACTGGCAAAATGATACAGTAACTAAATTAGTGAAGATCTGAATTAGATTTATTAAGATGACCAAGTGAAGGAATAAACTTCCTATCTAGTTATTTTGGGTTACAAGAATCATTGACCATAGGGTGTTCAAAGCTCTGCAGTAGATGGCTTGAGAAGTTAAACTCATTTGCTATGCAAAGGCATCTCAGAGGGTGTAACAGTTTCCCCTGAATCTTTTGCAGATATCCTTGTGAGACTAGGAATAGAATCAAAATATTGCTTCTACCACAGCAAATCCTGCTTCCAACAATAAGTACTTCTGTGACCTAGAACATTCTCCTTGTTGTTGATGAGGGAAAGAAGAGCAGTGAAAACAAGCTGTCGTCTTTTATAAAATTGAGCCTTTTTTGTCTTTGTTGCAATACTTTCTCAACATCTTGGATAAATCAAAAATTAATATACAATATACTTTGTGTTCTAATAGTATTTTTACTAAGTCCATCAATTAGGAAGGTGCTTACTGGTTAAAAAAAAAAGTTAATATAAATTCAACATTACAATTAAATGAATTGATAATATTATCACAACATCTATATGTGCTTAAAAACAAAAGTACACACACAAACAACTTTTATTTGAGCTATAGATGAACCTTGGGGACTTTGTAGGCAGATAAAGCCCTTGCAGTAACTCTGTAACTCTATGTTAGGAATTATTACAGGATTTGTGTAATTATGTAAATTTTTTTGACAGTTACAAACTTCCTTTTTACTCTTACTTTGACTTGTAGGAACTACAGTCAAATTTACATCTGCCTTTGTGCAAATAGAAATATCTCCAAAGCTTAAACTATGGGTGATAACATTTTTAAAAGATTTTATTTATGATTACCTTTTTATTTTGATTATTACCATTGCTAGGACTCAGCATATTCAAGAATAGTGCTCAACACTATACATATATATATACTATGCAATTTGTATAACACTCTTGCTCGACACTATATATATATATACACATATGTAATTTGTATCACTCTCGAGAATAATGTTATTATTCTCCATTTTACCTATGCTGTTCAGAGAAAGGTTAGGTGATTTTTCTCAGGCTCACAGATAATAGGAAATGAACAATTCTCCAAAATTTTATCTCCAATTCTCCAATTCTCCAAATTTTATCTTACTTTCTTTACTGACCTTACTATCCTCTTCCTTCTCATCTCTTTCTCTGATCTGTTTTATGTATTTTTATAATTGTTATCTCTAAAAGAAAGACCATTAAGTCAGGAAAAATGATCTCTTTTTTCACAGAATTTTTAAATAAGATACCCGTGAAAGTGAGCACTGATTTTCATATAGGTAGACCTAATGAAAAATAAATGTCAGAGCATGTGGATTTGGGTACTCACCTCTTCATCCTACTTTTGAAGTGTATGTACAATGGAATAGTCTTTGGGAATTATCTTTGAATGTATTTAATAAATACTGTGTTTTGTTTGCCTGCTATTATGACAGGATATCTGACAAAACTGGAGGCCAGGAGAAAAGTGCATGACATGCAATCTTTCAAAAGGGAAAATGGTGTGTAAAAATTACTCTATAAAACTGAATTTAGCAGCTTTAAAGACACATTAGAAAAAGACTGCAAATTGTGGCTTTAAAAAAACGGCAAGAGGCTTAGCAATTCTATTCATTTCAAGCAGGTGAGTAGAGAGATTAATTAGCAACAAATCAGTTGTTTTATGTTTTACTTCAATCTGTTAAAGTTGAATTTAGTGCCTACAGGAAATACTGCAATTTTTGGTAGCAAAAGCCGCGCTGTACATTACAACAAAGGCTGCAAGAGACAGACTTTGATGTACGAAGACAATGGTTGAATGGTGATGCCTACAAGTGGAGACAATAGCTCTCAAAGCTTTGATGTCACTGGGACCCAGACAGGACAGTCTGGAGAATCTCTCTCAATCTCTCTCTCTCTCTATCTCTCTCTGTCTCTCGCTCTGATGGGAGATTGAACCCAAAGCCTGTGACTGAGTTATGTCCCCTTACCATCTATTTTTTATTCTTCATCTTGAACAGGGTCTTGCTAAGTCACTAAGTTGCCAAGGCATGGCTCAAACTTGTGATCCTCATGCCTCAGCTTCCCAGAGTGCTGGGATTACAGGCATGCACCATCATAGGCAAATCTCTTTATTGCCTTTGGGCCTGCCATATGGTCCCTTGCCATGCTGAAGTGGAAAACTCTAACAGAAAATAGGAGCATTGGTCCAAGGTGGGCAAATTGGCATGGCCATGTTTCAAGGTAAAATGAAAGTGGCTGGAGATACAGTTCAGTATAGAGCTCAAGGTTCTGTGTTCAATCTCCACTAGCAGGAAAAAGAAAATAGGAATATTTGTAACATACTTGTGGGATCTACTATTACTAATTCCAAGAGAGAATACAGGCACCCTACTGACATACAATGTGACTGAAAAATACAGTGCTTAAATTTTTAAAAATGTATTATAGTAAAAGTACATTGATGTTATTTCCCCTCAAAAAAACTGCTCTTCACTTTGAACACATTTGTCCCATCCTTCTTGCTACTTTCTAAAGCAGTTTTTGAGTCCGGATAAAGAGGATATGGAGATGCTATAGTGACAAGAACAATGATAAGTGCATGCAAAGTGAGGACAATTATTTTGAGGGAGGTTAATAGTGTATCTTTCACAATAATGGAATTTCTTGTTTGAGCATCACTGTAATTTTTTTTTTTTTTTTTTTTTGGTACTGGTAATCAAACTCAGAACCTTGCACTTGCCAGACAGGGACTTGTGCCACTGAACTATATCCCTGGGCTCATCACTGTAGCTTTTTATCACAACCTTGTAAGAGGGTATTTTGTCAGAACAGAGGCTAGGAAAAGGCCAGGCTTTAATAGCAGATGTATACACAGGAAATATAGACAATATTTTAGAGTTATTGGAGACCTTATGTGTTTAAACAATCTTACAGTTTGATAAATAAAATTTCAAAGTGCTTATAATTGACTGCCTTACATTTTGCAGATTTTAAGTTACATAAAGGGTATATAAAGATAGGCAGATTAGGTGAGGTTAACTATAGAAGCAGATGCTCTACCTTCCTTTCTTCTCCCTCCCTCCCTTCCTTCCTTCTTTCCTTCCTTCACTAAATACAAAGCAAGTTCCTTATATAGCACAATCATTTTTCCTGACTTGAGGAAAAAATAATGAGCAAGAATAAATATTATCCATGCCCTCTTTTTTTTGCTGATTTTTTTTGGCTTTTTTCTGGTACCAGGAATCGAACTCACGACTTGCATTCGCCTGGAATGCGCTGCGCCGCTGAGATAAATCCCCAGCCCCCGATCCATGCCCTCTTTAGAGCTCACTGGACAGCATAATCATGAATTATCTGACCATGGACAAGTTAATCACATGGGAAGTACTTGGCGCTCTGATTTAAGGATAGACTAGAATATTAGTCAAGTCCTGTGATGGACAAGTTTGCCTAAAATGAAAAGGACTGAAGGAAGACATAAAAAAATGATCATTAAATAGTATGGGGAGAAATGGAAACAGAAATATCACTATATTTCCCGGAAGAGTATCCAAGGGTGGAATGAGGTACATGTGGCTCTTGTGTAGAAAGGCAGACAGCAAAATGGTGAGGGTAGAGAGAAAATGGTAGCCAAAGCCTGCCAGGCCTAACAATTTACTTTTTTCTAACAATTTACTTCGATCCTGAGAGCCATGGGACCTATTGAAGCGTTATAAGCTTTAGTCTTGGATCTCCTCACCAATGATCTCCACGATGGCAGCCATATGCCTTTACTATTCTTCTGTCCTCATGTGGCTACTCAGAAGCATTAAATACAGTAGGACTTCCTTCCTTTCTTTAATCGTTACCTTTTGGGGACTCCAAAACATCTCCAGTTTTCTTGACACTCATTGGCATTTCCTCAGCAGCTACCGTGTTGCGTATTCCTCTACCTGATTTTATGTACTACCAGTATACATTAAAGCTCAGTTCTAAGCCCACTGTTTCCTTTCTGAGTCACTCCTTCATGCTGACTCATCAACTTGTATCTTTAGTCAGATCTAAGCTTTAGCTCTATAGACATACTTCGTGACTGCAACTGTGACAGTCTGCTGGTTGCCTTACAACCTCACTTATCCATTTTTTACCTTACCCTAACTCTCCAAGTTGTCTCTATAAATGCACCAACATATATACAGTAATTTTCCAGAAACCTAAATTACATATCCTTTTTCTTTTCTTTCACAATCATACACTAATTCATTAACAAACTCCACTTATTCTATCTCTGACATCTATCTTAATTGTGTTCCATTTCCAAAGAACCATGAAGGACCAAGCCACCATCACTGCCAAAACAGCTTTTCCATCTTATCTCCCTTCCATGTTTCCTCCAAAGGAAGAAGTCCCCTGGGATCAGCCTGTGCCACTGCCCTCTGTGAGTTGCCTGGGGCTGGAATGGCGAGAAGAGGTACAAGAGTTAAACTAGATATGAGATTGAAGTGTTTAACTGTGCTGGAATAAACTATTTCTTCCCCAAAGGGCTGGAAAATTATGAGTACTGTTATCTTGTATTCAGAAATGGAAAATGTAAATTCAGTATTCTGTGCCCTATCAACTTAAAGGCACTGTGGATTACAAGAAGCATCCAGACTTCAGCCAAGTTAAAATACAGCGATACCTTGGTTCATTAATTTAATTCATTCCATGAGTCCGGGGAAGATGGCGACAGTTGTGTTTGTCACCCAATGTGGTCCCATTTTTGCAAATGGAAGCAAAATTTTGCCAAATCTTTCTTTTTGGGAACCAAATTGTTTCTGAATAGAAGTGTTTCTGAACCGAGGAATTGCTGGATGTTTTATAAAATGTGTGTCTTAATATTATTAAAATGCAATAGCACAACATACCAGTGGCAGGAAAACAATATAACTTATTTTATATTTGCATAGAACAAAAACCCCTTGCAGAAGTTAATAGCAAACTGAAAATTTCTAAATACAGAGTCACAAAATGAACAGGGTTAGATGAGTTATGGATTGAACCCTGGGAGAATAAAGTAAATACAACAAATTTGAATAGAACAAGAGCTAAACACAAGTGAAGATATATAAATTTGACATAATATATTTTTAAAATTCAGTCTATTGCAAATCTCAACAGTATGACTGTTGGCATCTCAAAGTCATTGCATATTGCTTTGGCCAATGTCTTAGATACACTTAAAAGATTCACTTTCTAATTTGTCTAAAGCTTTTAACATGTAAACTCTACTTACAACTAGCTTTAGAGGCAATCTTGAGTCTCTGCCTGAGATGAAAAAATACAGGCTCTCTCACGTTTGAATCAGCAGCTGGGTTGCCCTGCAGCAATTACAAAGCTGCATCATAAGTACCACTCCTAAAACTTCCTTCATTTAATTCATCACTCTCCCTGTTACTTCCTAAATACACCTCCTGTAAATATACTACTTCCTAAATATATTTCAAATTTATCAATTTCTCTCCATCTATACCAGTTCCAACATCTAACATCTCCTGCAGATACCTGTAGCTAAAACGGCCTCTCAACAAGTTTACTTGTATTTGATCCAGCTAGCATTGCTCACTTGTCAATTCATTCTCCATGATTTCCTAAATGAAATCATGTCTTGTGCATAGTTCCCCTTAAACTTAGGGTTAAAAGTAAAATGTAGAAGAAGGCCCCAAAGCCCAGGACTGATGCCTCCTCTTACTGAAGCCCCAACTTTCATCATCTCTCAGACTCCTGTACCCAGTCATCATGTAGGCATTGGCAGACTCACCTTTCTATCATGCTTTTCTCAAGCAAGAGATTTTGTATATGGCATCCTACTTGCCTTAAAATCCCCCTCCCACTCCCGGATCCTTCTAATAATGTACTTATTGTTAGATCTTTCTAGGATGGTCTTGATTGTCCTTATCTGCAGGAAGTCTTCCTTATGCTTCTCTGATGAGATTAAATATACTTCCATTCTTCTTCCAGTGAGTTTTCCATCTTCTTCAAGACACTTTTTTCAGTGTTTGGATGTCTATATGAACACTTTCTGTCTCTCCCACAAAAACACACAGGCCATGAAGACTGCTGCCCTAGTCCGTAGGCAGAGAAGGACTATAATTCATCGCTGGAATGAATGAATAACCACAAGGCACTCCTTGATGTTTCTGAGCTACCTGCAACTTGCAGGACTTTTTGAAACCGTAGACTGGAGAATAAATTTCCTGGGAACAAGGTTATATTTAATTTGAGTCAGAGAAAATAAAAGAGTGTGATAATTTTGAGCACCTAGCTTGAGGTTACAAAATCTGGTCAGCTAGACTTCTTTAATTTGGCAAATTTATTCTTCTTGGTTAGAGACAAATTCATTTTTGTGCTCTATGTAGGAAATAAGTAGGTAGGAAAAAGAGAGTGTAAAATAAAAAGTATCTTCCAAAGATGCAGGTGGGTTTCAGTGGACAGCGCTTTTACTGTCAGAACTGGTAAGTATAGTCACGGCTGCCTGCAGAAACAAGTGGGCCCTCCAGTTTCCTTCCTGCAGTGGAAGCTTATTTCTCCCTCAGAAAACCATCCAGTGTTGTGTTCTAATATTAACAATGGACCTT
Organism: Chinchilla lanigera; assembly: GCF_000276665.1. Classification (NCBI taxonomy): domain Eukaryota; kingdom Metazoa; phylum Chordata; class Mammalia; order Rodentia; family Chinchillidae; genus Chinchilla; species Chinchilla lanigera. The sequence continues at coordinate 34,998,656 of NW_004955406.1, read as the reverse complement.
TTCATAATGATTCAAGGACAAGATTTTCTCCACCATGGAGATCTGTGATCCCCTGGTCTTTGTGTTGTCTGCAAAGTGGCTGAAGGGTAAGAATGCAGGATAACACACACAGTGATTAAAGCCTTGCACCTGAGGTGATACACATCACTTTGCCACTTTTCTGTTGGCAAAAAATAAAGACATTGTCAGATGTTAGACTCAGATGTGGGGGAAAGGGTGAAGGGAGAACAGGGTGTCCAGCACATATAAGTTAGCAACAAGTCCATACTGTGCTGGAGTATGGCTATGAATTTGAGAAACTTCTAGATATTTCTCCCCAAAGTACTCCGCACTTGCATAAGACAAAGTAGTCCAGAATTACTTGAACACAAGCACAAGAATATTAGAATATTCTTCTATCATATATGTAGTGTATATTATTTCTGCTATCAAAAGTTCAGTCAAGGAAGAGAAATGACAACTGCAAAACTAACTATAGTAGATTGTATGTGACATATGTATAAATAATTACATGTGTGTGTGGGTGTATGTTCAAATTTTTGATGAATATAAGGTAGTTCAAACCTTCAGGATTTGCTTCTGTCTTTTCAAGTCATCCTCGTTTCCTTTTGGATGATTGTCAAGCACTGAGTTTTGTTGGTGTCTGGGGAATTCAGTGTTAAAAAGTTACTTGTTTTATAGAAGAACAGCATTTGTGATACCTTATTACTTGTCAAAAAATTTACACTATAGATTTTGATGGAGTGCTTAAATATTTAATATGTAAGGTTGCAATTTTCTAGATTAAAAAGATAGTTATAAACTGAATAATATAACAAAGGTATCACAGCGGTGAACTGGAGTTAAAATGGAAAAAATACCTTGTGTGTACAAAAGTCTATAGGTCGAAATTACCATTTAAGTACCAAAAGGACCTTCATTTTTAGGAGCCTTCATTTTTAAGGTTTTCCTTTTCAAAGCCTAGTAGTAGTAGTAATAGTAATATAACTATATTCCAGATGACCAAATTGACACAGATCAGGAAAGAAACTTTCCATATTTTCTCTAAATATAAAAGACAAATTTTAATTTGAACCCAGTTTCCAAATTTACAACCTTGAATCCAACCCAACCCTACAACATTCTATATTAAAGAATTTTTATTTAAAACTGGTCTAATTATAGCAACTCAGATGGATACAGAAACAGCATAGAATTGAGTAACATTTTAATTCAAGTATATATTCTTATTGTTGTTATTATTATTATTTTTGGAGACAGGGTCTTGCTGTGTAGTTCAGGCCGGCCTTGATTTGCTATGCACCTCCTGCCTCAGTCTGCAGATTGCTAGGATTTACAGGCGTGCTCCACCCTGCCCAGTTTATTCTTGTTCATTTTCATTCAAACATATACTCAAGGAGCACTAAACAGTGCAAATGCATGCAATATGAAAGCAGCATTTTTCAAGGGTTGGATCACAATTGCTTCTATTCAACAAATGCTGCAGTTTGTGATCCATGTTCCCCTAAGATAATATTATTGACTCCCATGAACCAAAATGAGGTCCATCTCCATGAATATGAATATCCTTTCATATTTCTACTCTCAGGCCAAAACTCACTTACGTGTATCTGTTTCCTGTTGCATAACACAGCCAAGCTCTTGGCCCAAACCTGCCTTCGTGCCCCAGCGCTTGTCACTCAGTACCCTGGTGGGGAAGTTCCCTGGACGCCCAGTCACCGGAGCCATATACTTTAAAGTCCTCTTGTGTCCCTCTTTCCTCATTCCTCATCCTCCTTTCAAGCAGCCCAGCCCAGTCTAGTAGCAATTTCTCTCAATTTTGCCTCTAAAATATCTGTCAGTTTCACTCTCCTCTTCCTCATTCTGCACTGCCGTGGTTAAACAGAGAGGCACAGCCTCCTGACCTCTCTCTACTTCCTCTCCTGTTCTCCCCTACAGAGAGTTTCTGAAAATGCAAGGCTATGTGATGTCCTGGCATAAAATTTGTTTAACATTCCTAGCTGCAATTCAAGTGGAAATAAAACCTGTATTTCTTAATAGAGTCCATTAAGTCCTGTAAGTTCCAGTCCCAGATTGGTCTTCACTTAGTTCTACGTGACTTTCATTCTGTACTTTTCCCATGCGTATCTTGATCTCCCCATGTGTGTGTCGTATGGAATGAGGTCAGGGTGATCTCAAGCAGTGTGTCTTGTCTTCTACTTCTTTTCCCCAGTGGCTTTTTATTCTTACATTACTATGAGCTGTCATCTCAGAAATCCCTTTTCTGACCCTTCTTTCTGAGGAGACCAAACTCTCATTCTCCACCTCATCTCAACTGCTGAAGTGTCTTTTTTATATTGTTTTTCAATAGCTGTGATTCTTTTTATTTGTCTACTTGTTTACTAAATTCTCCTGTGACTCCCCCCTCCCTTTGAGTGCAAGCCAAAGAGTGAAGGCTCTACTTATATTGCCCAGCTGTGACAGTCTGGTGCCAGGAACAGTTCCTATCTTCCAGGAGGTGCCTAACAAATATCTGCTAGTAAGGGGGAGACTGGTGATACAAACAAATAAGTGAACAAGTGAGTGAATGAAAAATGTACATTTGTATTTTTTCTTGTCAAGAATCTTGCATGTAAAAATAATTATATAGTAGTAGAAAAGTAGTATATCATATAAACTCTCGCTTTTAAGTCAGTTTTCCTTGCTAAAAATGTTATTTCTGCCAATAAGTTTTAAGACCTTCTACAAAGTTTGTTTAAAAATCTTTTCTTATCACAATTCCCCACAGATATATAAGATGGGAGGTGTCACCATATATCACTGGAATGTGAATTAAGTGACACGACATGTCAAGCATCAGGCACCATGTCTTCTGCAGGGAAGAGGCAGGAAATGTGAGCATCTCAGAGAACACAACCTGCAATTTAAACATCTATGCAGGAAACAGGAGGACTTTATTTTGATTTTTGGTTTTGCCATCTAATCGTTTCTTGACTACTTAACCATTCTTTTGCTTATTTTTCTATAAAAGAAATTCTCTACATCTTCCTACTTACAACTTACCTCTTAGAAGTCTTTGAGGACAAGCATTCTAAATGAGCCTGCCAGCACCCTATGGATAGCCCCCTGTGTGTGGATTGATGGACTTTGCCTTCATATAATCAATTAGTGCAGCTGATCCACAGGGATTTTAGACCCTTCCTTCTTTTGAAGTGTTTGAGGGAAAAGGACAAAGGAAGCCAACTTTCTGGTTTTCCTTTCAGCCCTATGGTTAATAATCATACTGGACTTTATTCTCCAGGCTAAGCACAAAAAGAGGCACCAGCTCCCTACATTCCATTTTGTTGTGAGTTGGCATGAATCAGAAAATCAAGGAACTGTCATTTAGCAATGAACAACTTCTTCATTAAAAAGGAATCAGTCATCCTAGTGTAGAAGGACTTATTCATCTTAGAGGAATAATAAATCTACTTTATACCAAGATCAGAAACTGAAAGTTTTAACATTCATGAAAATGAGGTCAGAATGTAGCAGAAAACAGATGACCAAGCACAGGGAAAAAATGGCACCAAGGCGGTTTAGGGGGCAGTTTATTACACTGGTGGGCTTCTGGCTAGGATCTTTCCCAAAGAACTAGAGCTCCACCTGACAGGCTTTTAAAGGGAGAGTTAGCAGGGGAGGTGCATGGGTAGATTTGGCGCATATGATTGGAGGGCTGTGTGACATCATGGTTTTCTGAAGTAGCTTGAACATCTCAAGTTACATTGTAAGGCTATCAGTTATACAAAGCGGTAGAGACAGGGGTTACACAAAGGAAGAAATGTTCTGTTATCCGGTCTGCCAGTCATGTTCCTTTGGTCTTGGCTGGCATTCTGGGTGGGCTTTTACTTAAAATTTTAATTTCCCTCTTTCATTTCCCATTCTTTTTAGTTAATCAAAAAAATCATTTTCAGAGGTGTTGGTGTTTGAGGCTGTATAAGAGTTACTGGCCCTGAGGGTCATTTGGAGACTAATATTGCCTGTTCATTTTGTAATAAAGGAGGTGAGCCAATTTAATAAGCAAGGTCCTATTAAAAGTATGAGAAGGATCCCTGTTAGTGCTCCTAACAGAGCTCCCAGCCATGGCTCCCAGTTTCCAGGGAGCTCCACCAGTAGGAACCAGTCTGCCTGTCTTGGGCCCACTGGTTTATTTACTCTCATAACTGGTGGGCAGTTTCTCTAACAACACCAGACTCATTAACATAGTAGCAACATTTTTCCTCGAACAACAAGCATCTCCTTGTTGAGCAGTGAGGAAGTCTAAAGCTCTATGGTTTTGGAGGACCACTGCAGCCAAGGGCCATTGCAGCCAATTTGGTGTCAGAGTATCAAGTGCTCTTTACACTACCTTAAAATCATCCTCTGTCTGGGCACCTGTCTTAGTTACTTTTCTCTCCTTGCTAAGACAAAATACCCAATGCCCAAAATGAAGAAAGGAAAGGTTTATTTAGCTTACAGTTTATGGAGGTTTCAGTCCATACTTGGCTGGCTCCAAGGCAGAAGATAGCAAAGCAACAAGAGCAGAAGGGGGGAATTGCAGCCGAACAGCAAACAGCCAGAGCAAAAGGGAGGAATCGCGGCAAGCAGCTTCTTTCCCTGCCTTACATTGTAAACAGGTTACCCCCACCTAAGGAGCATGTAGCCCTCACATAATTTCCATGCCCTCCTCTTCCACAGGCTCAGGATGTATACAAAGTAAGCACCCTGGCTTCCTGCTGAGTCACTTAGCCAAATTTCTAGACTCCCCAAGTTGACAAAATGTATCAACCATAACAATCCACCCCTTGTCAACTTGGCAACCATATACATTTCTTTAAGCCAGTTTCCAGGTACAAAGACATTATATTCCATTAGAACCATAACATTTCACCCCCTAAAGACTCACGCACATCCCTTTATGCAAAGAGCAGTTAGTCCATCTGCAAGGGTTGTGAAAGTCCTAACAGTTTCAGCATTTCTGAAAAGTCCAAGTCCCAAGTCTCCTCTGAAATGTAAGGCAAACTGTTAGCTGTGAGCCCCTGTACAAATGAAAAGGTAAACACTGCCATCATTCAATGGCACAAAATAAGCAGTACCATTCCAAAAGGTACAAACGGGAATACAGAGCATTGGGACCAAAGCAAGTCCAAAATCCAGCAGTGCTAACATTATGTCCTGCAATTCCATATGCAGCATCTAAAGCAACTTGTGGCACACTGTGAGCTCCAAAGGGTTTGCATGAGTCCACCCCTATGGCACTTCCAGTGGTTACAGCTTCCATGGCTTCTCTCTTAGGCCTGCTTTGTTCTCTCCTTGCAGCTTTCCTTAGATGATCCACAGTCCTGGCTTTTCTAAACCTCTGAGGTCTCCAGTGCCCCTTTTGCTTCACACTCATAGCTTCACACATTGCCCTCTCAGGGGCACACTGCCTGGCCTCCCAGGCCTTCTGAAATCTGGGTGGAAGCCTCTTTAACCTCAGAACTCTTGCATTCTCCATGCCCCTAAAGCCAGGGCCACATGGAAAGCTGCCAAGGTCTGCTGCCACCTGGAGTAGTAGCCAAGCTTTCCTCTCTCTTGGCCATAGGGGTCGAGAGCCTGGATCGCTGGGCACTCTGAATCCAATTCTGAGAAGCAGATTTTCTATGCTGCCGCCATTCTGGAACATGGTGCTCTGAGGCTTCCTTCTCAAGTCAAGGTCTTTCACCTTTGCAGTTTTGAGGCTGCAAAGGGTGGAGACTTGCTGCTTCTTGTGATGCCCTCAGGCCATCTTTTCTATTCTCTAGCAGTAGAGATCTCCTCAGCCTTATCTTTGCAGTCCCCAGCTTTACTGGAGTTTCCTTTCTGGCCAAACGCACATTTTAAATTATCCTGCTGGGCTGTTTGCTCTTCAGTCTCAATATAAATCTGGCTACAACTCCCTAACAATAGCCATGCCACTACCCCAATGTCTGACTGCCTTGAAATTTCTTTTGCCAGGTTAACGAGTCCGCTGCCGCCCTTAATCTCAGTCTTAGGCAAAGACTCTGGACATGAGCAAAATGCAGGGAAACTTTCTGCCAAGCCATAACACACACCGTCTGGAGTCCAACAACCAATGAAGTCCTTCTTTCCAGCAGAAACCTCCCAAACCTGGTCTTTACCTGCAGGATTTCTATTAGCCTTCTAGTCTTCTGAGCTCTGACCAGAATCTCCCAGACAGAACAGCCGGAGGTGTTCTAGTGCTTCTCTTTCAGGCGACATCTCTGACCCTTTCCGAACACTTCCCACAAGCCATTTCCAAAGGCTCTTGAACCACATGGTCA
>NW_004955406.1:34891352-34992031 GCF_000276665.1 Chinchilla lanigera | reverse complement strand
CCCTCCTCTTCCACAGGCTCAGGATGTATACAAAGTAAGCACCCTGGCTTCCTGCTGAGTCACTTAGCCAAACCTCTAGACTCCCCAGGTTGACACAATGTATCAACCATATGTGTATCAACAGCCAATGTATCAACAGCACCCAACTGTAAATACTATTGCTGACCCATGCCCAAGGTAGTGGCATTGAGGGTTAGACTCCCTGCTATTGCTATTCCAGCCAAAATTGGCAGTACCACAGGGTCATGTTTTTCTCAGGGCTGGGGGGCATATGTGGGACCCTGTTGACCTAAGTAGACAGAGAGGTCAGGCACAAGATAGGCAGGCACACAAAGACCCATTTTTGTGCTCAAAAATATCTGAGGAACCCCATCAGAGCAAATAAAGAAAGTTCCATGAGGGGCCAGCAGAGAACCTGAGGTAGCAACCAGAACATCTATATAGTCAGCTGAGATGTTTGGTTTAGCAGAAGAACCCAGGAGGCATGAGGCATTACCCCATACCTCTGTTAGGTAGGGCTGGAGTAAAGGACCAGGTATAGAGGAAGAGTTAAGGTTGTTGCCATTTAGGGTCCTTCCTAAGGGACAGAAAGAGAGGGCTGTGAGGGGCATACAGAGCCAGCAATCATTCCCCAATTGTAGATGCACAACTTAGAAAACCTTATGGGTACCTCTGACTAGGAGCAAGAGGTCAGGCATTGGGGGCCCTGTGTAATTAGTCCCAGGTGCAGGGGCTAGTGGGAACAATGGAGGCTTTGGGGTAGGAATTCTGATGGGGGGCTGGGGAGCCCAAACTTTGATGATTTTCAGGATAGTAAATGGTCCAATCCCCTTCTATTTACCCAGACACTCATCCTGTGACCAGATGCCCATTCCTGATGGGTGGGGTCCCTGATGGTGTATTTTGTGGGATTAGAGGCTCCCTGTGGGCAGTTTGGATCAGATGGGAGCTGATGAAAAGGCTATTTGGAGGTGGCCCTCAGTCTATAGTGCAGTCCCACCTAGGGGAAAACATGACATCTGCTTTGCCCCTGCTCTTGCAGTAGCCCTTTTTTGGTGCCATTCAGAATAAATATATTTGCCCTTGGCTTAATACTCTCATTCTCATTTTAAACCTCCATGTCCTGTAAAACAGTCATGGGTATCCCAACCTGGGTGGTTGGTTTGAATTGGGCATGCATAAAAAATAAAGATACACTTTAGACTGAGAGGGGTCCCGTCTGGTCCACTTGACATTCACTATGGGGTCAATGCCAAAAAGTTGGGTTTGAAATTCCCAGTACCTTAAGTTTGCCTGGCAGATGTGTGGGCCAAGCAGTCTAAGCAGGAACAGATGCCAATTAGTTATGGCAGTCATTTTAACCTTAAGAAAGACAGTTTAGAGTACTCAGTATACAGTCCTAGAGTTACACCAATATAGAAGAAAATGAAAGTGACTTATGGGGGACTTATGGAGGACTTCCCAATCTTCTGCAGACACAACCTAGAATCCTAGGACAAATACTTGATTTATACGAGGTCAGCAATCAGAAACCAAACAAGATAACAAAACATGAAATAATCAGGGCAGATGCTGTGGTGTATGATGTCTATCCAACTTTAGCCATGCCTTGACCCATCAGCTTCTGGATTGATGAGAGCAAGGCTTTGAGAGCATTGTCTCCTCAGAGTTGTCTTCAGAGGGGCTGGCTAAACTGGGTAGGTTTTCCAGCAGTCATCTGGGTGAGCCTTCTTGACTTGAGAGTAATGGACCATGGTTAAATCTCAAAGACCTTTATTGCTGTGGAAGTGGTCAAAATAATTAGGTAAGAGCCCCTCCAGGTGGATTGTAGAGGCTCACTTTTCCATCTTTTACCCACACTAGATCCCTTGGATTTAATGTGTATGCAGGGATCCTTGTGGGAATAACTGCCCTGCCAGCTATATTCTCATGTATCTAAGAGAAGGTTTTCCTAACTGTGTAAGTTGTTCCTACAGAGATATGTAATCGGTCTCCCTGGAGACCCCTGATTATGGGTAGGGTATACCATAGCAAACTTCAAAGGATATATATCCCATGGCCCGTGGTGAGCTTTGGACCTTGAAGAGGAGCATAAGAAGCAAATTTACCCATGGTGCCTGAGTTTCTTGGTGATACTTAGTCAATATTCACTTTAAAGTCCTATTTATTTTTTTAACCTTTCCAGAGCTTTGTAGCCTATATGCTATATGTAAATTCCATCTGATTTGTGAGGGTAGGGTTTTATTTAAAATTTTAATTTCCCCCTTCAGAAAACACTGAGAGTTACTAGAATTCTGAAATCTTTGGTTCTACATTTGATCCTTTTTGCCAAATTTAAGGTGAGGTGAAATTAGCACTTTTTTTCCAGTTTGAAATTAAGGAAAAGAGATTTTTATCACATTCATAACTGAAGCATAATGGTGAAAAGGTTCACCAACTTGAAGAAAAATAATTCAACAAAAGCCCTCTGTTCCTTCAATAACCATAGGTCAAGTGTAGAGATTTAAAGATGGCCAGATTATCTTTAACAAGATTTGAACAATGGAGAGAGAACTAAGAAAAGGGCAGGGGCCAGGGATATGGCTCCACATCTCAGTGCCTGCTTGGCAAGCACAAGGTCCTGAGTTCGATTCCTGATCAGAAAAAAAAGAGAAGAGCGGTTTCCATGGCCTGAATACTCACTCTTGCAACTTAGGACCTTCTGCAAAGAAATCCAACTATCCTGTGCTGCCATGTTGTGAAGAAGCCCAAGCTAGCCATAGAAGTCAAGTAGGATTCATTCATTCTATAGTCAAATGGTAAGTACTGTAGATTTTGTGAGATGTGATCCCTCAACCAATGGCTCAGTTCTGTAGCTGAAAACAGCAGATAATCATTGAACAAGTATTATGGCTGCATTCCTCTATATCTTTAAATATGGATACAAAATTTAATTTCATATAAGTTTCGTCCTGCGTGAAGTATTATTCTCCTTTAGGGTTTGTTTTAAAATTAGAGAATTTGCTCAGCAGCAGACAAAGCTCTGGTTCCCAGGCCAGACTTAGGTGTGGCTCCCCAGGCACTTTGCCATAGAGACCTCAGTAGAGAGGGCTCAGAGACTTTCCATGGAGGCTAGGAGATACTGCCAGAATGAATAAAAGAAAACAGCGGAGAATATGTCTGCAAACTTAGCCCTCAAATCACCTCTTTAGTATCAGAAGGGCAGAAGCAGAAGTCCCTGTGGGGGGTCATAAGGTTCTCAACTTCCGGTTCCACAGTGACAAAGCTAGACTAGAGCACATCCCTCCCACCAGTGGTCCACGAGGTCCCTGCAGCTTCTATTTCAGGGTGTGGGATTCTATGGTAAAGACAAAGGAGGACCTCAGTGGTCCTTTCCACTGAAGGGCTCCTTTCTACTGCCGAAGGCTGGAGGCCACCCTCGCTCTTGCATCTCCTGTCCTTCAGAGTTGGCTGACTTTTCAGCCCTCAGGATAGAGGGTGGATGGTTCTCAGTTCCAGAAGATAGCACCCCTTAACCCACATCTGTCCCCTAAAGTCAGGATGAGCCTTGTGAGGTGCAGCATTTGACAAGTCATTCTTTGTTACCACTTCACCTGCATTGGAGTTAATTTTTCAACTTACTTTGAGACTCCTTCCCTCTGATTCCAAAGGTCTTTAGGCCTCAATTTGCCTTTAAAATTGAGAGTTTGGCCAGGCCTGGTGGCTTATGCCTGTAATCCCAGCATTTGGGAGGCTGAGGCGGGAGGATCATTGTGAGTTCGAGGCCATCTTGGGCTACAAAGTTTGCTCAAGTCCAGCCTGAACTGCATAGCGAGACCCTGTCTCAAAAAAAAAAAAAAAAAAAAAAAAAATTGAGAGTTTTGAGTTTCAGGTGTGATGCAGAAAGCGCGCTGTTAAGACTGAGTACCCATTTGATAGGAGTGGCGTGTCTCATGCTCACTACAGAGTTTGTGCGAAAACTGAAACCCAGTACACACAGGATACTATGGCTGAATGAAGGGCTCATGTTATAACTGTTTCTGTGGTGGAGGACCAGCCAACCATCTCTGAGGTGGTAGCACAGGACAGTTTAGTGACAGCAGTGATCCCCGTTCTTTGGCTTGTGGTGAAGATTCTTGCAAAATCAAATCCTGCTGAGTGGGTTTCCTTTGGAGGAGATTTGATGAAATCTTTACTCTGCTACATCTTCTGCTTCAGTAGGATCATCTGTCTAAAATGAGTGTCTCACTTTTGAAAACTTGTATAGCGTCAAGTGTATTGTAATGGAGGACTCTCCTAGGTTTCAGAGTGTGGCCAATGCTGGCCACACTCCAAAAAGCTTGCTTGGAAATCAGTTTATGCTTCTGGTTCTTCACAGCTCAACATGAAGCTGGAGAAGCTGGTTTATAGGCTAAAGGAAGAGGATGAGCATTCTTCCCACCGAAAGAGACTTTACAGACCTTTCTAGTAACATTTGTTACCATAGCCTGGCAAGGCTGGTTTTTCTGGTACAACAACCCCAGGAAAAGCTCAGAACTGCTCACCCCGCCTGAGACTGACTGGAGTTTGGCTAAGTTAACTGATAGTGCAGGATATACATACTCTTGAGCAGAGCTAGTGGGAGCCAGGATGGTGCAGCAACCAGCCAGTATTAGAAGAGAAAATCAGCTCTAAAGAAAGGTGTGGGAGGTGTTGCCTTATCCCTTTCTACTGGCCTGTCCTTTGGGGTATTCTTCCTGCAGTTCCTTGACTGGTGGTACTCATCCGAAAATCAAGAAACCATCAAATCAGTGACTGCTCTGTCTACTCTACCACCACCCGTACACCTAGATCACAACTCTGATTCTGCACCCAAAATGAAGGCTGTGTCTCTGCTGTGTCATAGAACTCAGGTGAATGTTCTTGCTATCTCTGGTTGTGCGCTTTGTTATCACTGTGTGTTTCATTATATGAAGAATCACCAAGCTGGTCCCGTCACGGGTTCTCCAACAAATGTAGATGTAATTAAACTGCACTCCCCTGAGAACTGAAAGCGATAACATATTATCTCACAACTTAAGTGTTGCACCATAAGGCCACAGGGCTGTTTTTTATTTAATTAATTGATTAATTTTGAGACAGCTTCACTATGTAGGCCAGGCTGGTCTTGAAGTCTCTATGCAGCCCAGGCAAGGCTTCCACTCATGGAAATCCTGCCTCCTCCTCCCGAGTGCTGGGAGTTCAGATATGTGACACCAGATATGTGACAGCCAGCCTAGGACTGTTTCTTTAGCATGCTAAGTAGCAGTGACACCTGTCTGCTGAAAATCATAACAATATTAACTCTAAGCTGCAATATAGGTCTCTTTCAAAAGATATACTAATTTTACCCTCACCTTTTAGCCTGCTCTCTAGACCTTCCTTACCACTGACCAAGCTGGCTGAAATAAGAGAATCAAGACTGGATAGGATGTGGAGGTCAACGTAGAAGAGGAGGGTACCAGAGAGTAAGTGGTGCAAGCTTTCCTTATTCTTTTCCTTAAAGCATAGGTAGTATAGAAGCTCCCAGGAAAATCCCAGCTTAGGTCCCATAAGGTGGTGGTGAGGGGCAAGCAGGCCTCCTCTTAAGAAAAGAAGCTCTGGGGCTGGGGATTTAGCTCAGGGGCACAGCGCCTGCCTGGCAAGCGCAACGTCGTGAGTTCGATTCCCGGTACCGGAGAAAAACCAAAAAAAAAAAAGAAAAAAAGAAGAAAAGAAGCTCTTATTTGCCTATTAGCAATGGTGGCGAACCTATGGCATGCATGCAGCAGCGGGCATGCAGAGCCCTCTCTGTGAGCATGAGAGCCAAGTGTATGAGTCGATTTTTCTGAACTGAAACCTGTCTTCAGGTTTAACTGCAGTGTTGGCACTTTCCAATAAATAAGTTGGGTTTGGGGTTACAGTTTGGGTGTTAGGTCACCCTTGATAAAAACTGATGGTTTTGATCAGTTCACAAAAGGTTGAAACACAGGCTTGCTCTTTATAGAAATACTTAGAAAAATGTGAAGAAAACAAATTCTTTCACATACTCTGATCTATTTGTTAAATGACATCCACTACAGTTTTTCAGCATTTGGGGGTTCCCTGATGAACCACACATATCTTTCCTGGGGATCTGGTTAAAGGTAAATAGGGGGTGAGTGCTTATATAAAGTCTGAAATTCTCAGTATGCCAGCAAAGCTAACAAGCAGTAAAGAGATAAGTAAAATATTATCTAATTATAAGTAATGAAAAGACCTTTTCATAAGCTCTTCCTACTTGCTGTTAATTGCTTGCTTGACTGGCATGAATTATCCTGGCTACTAAAGTTTCTGCGATAAGTTTTTAATTACATTTTAAGAATAAATGGCAAAGAACTGTCCTGATCATGTGGAAATCAGCCTTACTTGAGGTATTTAAAATACATTTCCTTTCAGACCAAAAATGATTAAAAAATATTAGAGATTTTAACAATCTTTGTTTGTGGGCTGCCTAACAATGGACCACAGACAAGAGCTGGCGAAGAGGAAGGAAGGCTCCATGCTGCCAGCCCTCAGCTGTCCCAGCTAAGGTCTCAGACATCAGAAGGAAAATGAGGCATGGTGAGAGGCAAATTGTTGCCTCCTAGAATCATGAGATAAGATAATAAATTATGTTAGGCCTTAATTTGGGGGCTGAAAATTGATCAACAATGGATGACTGGAAGAACTCCCAGCAAGCAAAGTGATGGAGAGTCTCACTTATTTTTACCTTTGAACTCTGTGACCACATCACTGAGCTTATCCCTCATCCATGCACTTTCCTGTTATGTCATTTGAATCAGCAATTTTGACCACATTTCAACTAATAATTAGCCTGCTTAGTGCCTTGATACAATTCTGTTATCATATTGAACAGTGAAAGGTATGAGTTATACTAAAATCAAATAAGAAGTGAGTTTTCTGATTTTGCCTGTAGATAACAAATGAAGCTCTCAGTGTCTCAATTCTAGATATAAAAAAATAGAGACTTTCCTTACTGTACCTTATATCTGACCTATTGCTTTTGCCACCCAGCTGTAATTCTTCCTCCTTCTGGTCAACCCTTGAGAAGGTGACCTCTCTGAAACTCCCTGTGGCTCTGGAGGTGAATGAAGAACTAAAATCCAATCGTCAAGTCTAAGTTTGTGAGAGCAGAGTATTCTCCAGGTCAGAAGAAGATGATTCCATAGTCTCACATACCCCAATATGGTCAGGACAATATTAATAGTGCTTTTCTCTGAAAGAGACTATCAATTTTGTTGTCACTGTTTGTGGACTAAGGATTGGGAAGATGAGAAAGACTGAAGTTGAAGCCTCCCATCATCAGGCAAATCCTGAGTCTAAAGTCAAAAGCAGTTTAAATTCAACCATGGGGATGAGAACCCAGGAGCCAGGATGACCCACGGTACTGGTTTCTTTGCTTGACCCAGTCATCTCTAGTCCACATAGTGCTATCACCAAGTGTTTTATCTTATTTTAAAAAATAAAGTACCTCTCTGATTAAGTTAGACTAGCACACATTTTGTAATGATTACAAAAGAAAGTACCCTCCATAGAGGAAAAGAAACCTTGTTCCATTCATTGTCATTTTTTTGTGTATTTTTTTTTTGTCTTGTTAGTGCATGCTTGCAATGTATGTAGTGATATTTGCTTGGAGGACTTGGCACATCCATATAACACACTCTGATTATTTTCAAGACATGTTACCCCCTTCTCCTTACTTCCCCTTCCCCATCACATTTTCCACCTCCAAAAGTCTGCCCTCTCTTTTCGTACCACTTCTCCTTTAGTTTATTCATTCATGTGTATACCAGGTTTATTATAGAAGATTTGCTATATTTAACTTTCTATGTATGCCTTACTTATTTCTCTCAGCATCATGGCCTTAAATTTCATCTATTTACCTTCCAGTGACAGACTTCAGTCTTCATTGGGGCTGAACACTTATTTACTCTTTTAAGAAATGTTTTAGAGGGGCTGGGGATTTAGCTCAACGGCACAGCGCCTGCCTGGCAAGCGCAAGGTCGTGAGTTCGATTCCCAGTACCGGAAAAAAAAAAACAAAAAATAAGAAAAAACCCTAAAAAGAAATGTTTTAGAATGTTTTTAAAATTAATGATTACACCTCAGATCACAAACAATAAGTAGGAATGAAATGTGTAACCAGCAGAGACTCACTGTCTCATAGTACAAGCAGACTTGAAAGCAAATAATTAAAATGAAGTGTGATGAAACGGTAATGGCATTGTGGCCTAAAGGAGGAAGTGATCAACCATGCTTGAGTGGGCAAAGAAGCTGCACAGAGATCAGGGAGCCAGGGTGGGGAAGGGTAGCAGTTAGCCTCCAAGAAAGCAGCCAGAAGGCTGAGCAGGTCCCAGAAGCCAAAATGTAACTAAATTTTCTCATCAATGTGTTTCACACGTCCATAGGGGGGAAGTAAAGAACTCTGATTATTTCCCAAAGTTTGTGCCATTCAGACTAGTAAGGCACAATAGATGTGGGTAGAGGTAAAGTTCTCCCTGTTCTCACTCAGCTCTGTCTTCTCCCATTTGTGTCTTGTAATGGCTTCCTGTTTTCTTCGTCTCTGCTGAGAAGTCACTTCTATTTTCTCTCAATTAAAAAAAAAGACATAGCTTGGCAACATTCGACTTTGTTTTCTGCCTCTCTTCATGTTGTGATCTTTTAAACAGACTTTTGGATGAGAGATTCTGTGGGGAGTATGGGGTGTGTCTAGGGACATAAAATCCCAAGAATGAGCTGGGAGTGCACCTAGGATATGTTCAGTAGCCTCAGTGGAAAGCCAGGGTGACTCAGGAAAGAATTCTCATAAAGCCTAAGCTCTTCTAGGGCCAGCTCTATCTACAGCATTCTGTGCACACTGCTCCACCAACACATGGCACAGGAAGTGGCATCTCGGCCTAGTGTTGTAACACAGCTAATGGAGGGCTCAGTGTAGCTCTCCACAAACTTCTGTGTTACTTGTGATGTGGGCGGAAATGAGCTCAGCCTGAGATGCTCCACTGGGTTCACTCCTCCTAGCTGGGTGGTGCAGCTGCAAAAGCATGTGCTGTGAACCCTGAGAGCTGACATCTGACAAGCACAGATCCATACCTTGAGGCGGTAACACGGGAGAATACAAAACCCAAAGCACAGTGGCCTTACCAATTTGAAGGTGGCCCTCTGTCTTGCTGCAGAGTAAACCATCCTAACTCACAGCCCCAAAACCTTTAGAGCAGCCCCTCTGGGTACAGAAGCACCGGTTGACTTCTTTTGACATAAACTAAGCGGCCTCCACTCGGCTGTGGGGCAAGGATGAGAGGAACGTGTGATCACAGGAAGTCAGTGGTTCCTTTTTCAACAATACCTTCTCCCACAGCAGCACCCTCTAACCGCCTTTATAACTTCTGAGTGCTGGACTGGGGAGTCGGGCTGTACTCTCCACTGTCTCTGATTCCTGTGGGTCATCTTTGCAATGGCTGGATGGAGGGGAAGTTTTGGTGGTGGGAAAGAGGAAGTAAGGTTTCATAGCACAGGATAAGGCTGAGCTCCAAGTTTTACAGCTGTGTAAGCTGAGTTCAGTGCCCAGGTTAGAGTCCCTGTGGGGTTGTGGTAGAGTGAGCTGCAGAAGTGTAATTCCTTCCGCAAGACAATAGATCAAGGTTTGAGTGTATATTATTTACATGTTAAGGACAGCAGCTCTTAAACATGAGAGGCCTCCTACACACACACACACACACACACACACACACACACACACACATATCCTACCCTGGCCAGACTAATACATACATCCTAACCCTAGACTGGATCTTTCTTCATTTTAATAAAGCATGTATGTCTTGAGGACATCTGGAATGGGTTGAGAATGTGCACTATGCCGAGAGATAGATATGAGTGAGTAAAGAGCTTATATCTCGTCCCAGCAAGGTTGATTCTCTCTAAAATGTTAGCAAAACATTTAAAAGGAAAAAATAAGAAATGGGGACTATATAAGGAAACTATATATTTTCCTCTTGGCCAACTGTTTAAAGAGTGAGAAAGGAACTCAGTTCGTTCTGTTTAATTTACACTCATGATCCCTAAAAGCCAACTTTTTTCTTCCTTGTAAGAGTTGTTCCTGAAGCACAGAAACAGGCTTTATATTTACTTCATTGGAAGGTGGTGATCTTCTGCCTAATGGTCTGTGAGGATAGCCTTAAAGAGGTGTAAACGAATCTATGCATTTTGAATAGAAGAGGAACTAGTACCTGCATAAACAGATATAGTGATTTTAGCTCATGTTCAAATGTTGATGTGTTAAAGAGAGTGTGTTCACAAAGAAATAAAGATTGCTTTTTCATTTGTTTGTTTTTGTTTTTTGAAACAGGGTCTCTTATGTAGTTCAGGCTGGCCTTGAACTCACTATGTAGTCCAACAGGCCTCAAACTCAAGGCGATCCTCCTGCATCTGCCTTCAGAGTGCTGTGGTTCCAGATATGTATCACAACACTCAGCTAAAGACTGCTTTTAAAAATAGTATTTATAATCAGATAACTGAGTTGTGCAGTTGCAATTAAAAGAAATTTTTTGTAGCTTTTGCAAGTTGCATTTTTGAGCAAGTCAGTTCTTAACAATAAATAATGCTAGGGAATTTGTAGTAATTTTGTTAAACATGTAATACAGGTTGAGAATAATTTAGCGGAAATTGGGATCCTTATGTTTCAAATTATTTTGGTTTTTGTAGTATTTGCATATACGTAATGAAATAGTTTAAGAAAGGGAGCTAAGTCTAAACACAACATTCATTTATGTCGTATACCCTTTATAAACATAGTTTGCAGGTCATTTTACATTATATGTTTAGTGTGCTGTGTTTTTTTGCTACAACTCATCATGTGAAGTTAGGTGTGAGAATTTCCACTGGTGTTATCATGTCAGTACTCAAAACGTTTTAAGTTTTGGAGGATTTTGGACTTTAGTTTTTCAGATGCTCAACCTCCAGTGTGGGTGTGATTGGGAATGTAGGAGAATGTTAATTTTTTGGACAGTCAGGCTGAAATCTTGAGAAGCAAAGTGTTAAAATGTATTTAAATATTTCAGAAAAAAACTCCAAAGAGTCTAAATTGCAAGATTGATAAATGAGGAAAGCATACCAAGATTTTAATAAGTAGTGAATCTAATTGTAGGTATGTGGATATACTTACAATTCTTTTTGCTTTTTAAACTTTTGTGATAGAAATGGTTTAAAATTGTAAGGGTAATAAGCACATAAACTTACCTCATAGACTGGGCTTGCAGTTAATGGTACCTTATCATAATACTATTCTGCAGTATTATCTTACTTGGTATAACCCACCTTATGATAAGGAAGAGGACACTTTCAAATGTACACTCATAAAAAAACTTGTCCATCTTCCTGTAAAGCAAGAAAATATATAGGTGGCTGGAAAAAAATCTGTAGAGAATATTTCATAAGCTCTCCTTTATGTAAAAGTCTATTTGTGTGTGAGAATGAACACAAATACAAGGCTAGAGAGATGTCAAGAGTATTTCCCATGGGGAAATAGTTACTGTCTGAATGTTAGGTTGTAAGGTGATATTACCCTATTCTCTGTACTTCCTAGTCTTTTTTTATGAATGTGATATTTTTTAAATTCAAAAGTATAATACAGGAAATAAATCTCACATTGACTTTAATCCTGCCCTGTTTGAACAGCACATGAAGTTTTTATTAACCAGAAACATACTATTCTATGTGCACAGTAAACATGACTGATACTGGTTTTCTAAAGAAAAATGCAATAGCATTCAGCTATTTTTAGATTACACTCATATTTCTTTTCCTTTTCCACTCAGGATAGCACTTGAATATGCGGTTTTCATTTCAAAGAACATGAAATTCTAAGTAAATAATTTCCTCTAACACTATATTTTCCTCTGCACCTAAGGAAAAAATTATTCATATACTGTAGGAAAGCTAAACCATAATTCAAACTATTACTTTTTCAGTGAAAAATCTCTTTCTACTCATTTAAAGTACAACTGGCAAGTTAAGTCTGTACATTAGCAAAAAGTTGACTTGTGACTTCCCCTCCCACCTCAGGCTCCATCTTATAAATGAACTGCACGTGTGTCCTGTACTGCTTTCATATAAGTGTGCAGAATTATAAAATGGAATAAACTCAAAATGATATAATTGTGTAGTACACACCCTTCCATATCATGTTTATTAAAAGAGAGAAATATTCAACATTTTTTACACCTAACCTAAAGTTTAATTGTTGATCATAGCTAGACTTGGATGCTCCTCACAAAGTAATATATTTAGGGTATTTAAAACATAGTAGCATACCACAAGCAGACTGAGATGAAAGCCATTGCTTAAGGAGGACAAAAGGAACTTTATCTTCTTCCTCAGTCTAGCAGAAGGTGGCTCAATGTTGTTTTCGCAAATGTGTTCAGGTTAGGTCATGCAAAAAAGTAGTGAAGTTACACAGCTAGGACTAATGTCTTTCTTTCTAGTTCATTCCCTTTATTCTTATGCAAATGCATTCCCAACAAAGGATGAGAAAAATTCACTTATAGTGTTATAACAGATGGAGCCTTCACCTAAAAATCAAAGATTTAGGATTTAATCTGCTATTAACTAAGTGGCCTATAAATTATTTCACTTCTCTCAGCAAGTCTCAGTTTTGTAATTAGCAAAGTAAATGATTTGAACTTGGAGATTTCTAAGGTTCCTATGTGCTAAGGTTAAAATACAGAAAACATAGTTTCAGAGAAGGGGCATTTTCTACTGAATGAAAGACAGGTGCACAAGAATGATACCAGCGCAGTAAGATTCTGGAGTTGTTCACAAACCCTCATAAATCCATCAATTTCCTCCTGTACTCTGCATATCTCTTCTATAGTAGCATCCAAAGACAAAGAAAGATGGCTCCTCTGAGGTGACTGACATCACTTGCACTAAACAGCCTGGTTGAAATCAACATTCAAGAGTCTGACCTTAGTTTCCGCTTGAAGACGCTTTTCTTCTCAGCAGCTTGAGGTTTTCCATATCTCTCTGTTTCTGGGGCTCACTTATTTCTTTGACTTTTTATCTCCCTATGACCTTTTACCTCCTTCCTATATAATATCTCAGATATAATTGCAGTTGGGTCCCTCGGATAACTGTTAGTGGTAGGAGGGTTACATTAAATGTAGGACTGAAATCTGAAAGTGCCGTGGTACAAGGTGTCAGAGCACTGCTGCTGACATTTCCTATAAGATATGGTGAAAATATTTTGTGCTGTGATAAGTGGCATGGTTCTTGACATAGATATTAGCATTCTTCCAAGTGTGTGTCAGCTGCTTTGATGTGTTTATTTACAAATGTCCACAGCAGTGGTAGATAGGAATAGCAATGACCCTTTCAGCAAGCTTTTGCATGAATGAGAGATGTCATCAGAATAACAAGAAGAACCAGGATGTTGAGGGAGGGCATAGGAGGACAAGTCAGGCCCAATGTGTGAGACTACTCACTCCTATCTCTTAGCTGATATTCAGCACTACTGGATTTGAGAGGGATGGAAGGAAGGCTGGCTTTCACAGGTGGTGGAGTAGATATTGGGAATCTTTTCTTCATCTAGGATGGAGGAGGAAAATGTTATTCATGTATTTTAACAAGGTACATTTTTAAACCTCCAGTGCCAAAAATTTATAACACATCTGTATAATCAGCCTCCAAACTTGTCATGATCTCCAGAATCTCAACACGAATACATTATGTTAAAGTACTGGAATTCACTAAAACTCCAAAATGTATAAATACAGAATATTATTAATCAATTGATCCTCATATGTTTAACCTGCCAATTTCTATGGAATATCTACCATATACAAGTTTGATGTGACATTATTATAGTAACGTTTCATTTATGATTTAGCAAAAATGCACATCAAAATGAAGGATAATTAAGATAAATTTTGAGAGCCGGATTATGATTCCAAATAACAATATTAAAAACAGGAACAATTTATGAGTAGCCACTATTTATTGTTGCTTCCTGCACATTTGACAGTATATAAACCTTCTACATATATCCCTTCATTTAAGCATCGAATTCCATACCGTATAGTGTAGTATTATGCCTGTTATAGAACTGGGGAGGTAGATTTCAAAGCACAAGTGATATACTTATAACTTATTTTTTGTATATGTTGTTATAGCTGTTTGAATTATTTTACAGCACTTAAAAATAAGAAAAAATTACATAAAAATCACTTATTGTAGTTTCTCTTGACAAACTAGAGGATTATACTATACTAGGGCCCATATTCTTAGCATGATAATAATATGCAAAAGATAGATCTGACCCAGCCTCATTTATTGAAAAATGACCCTTGCTCCCAGTAAATTATGGTGGTATCTTTATCATAATTTGTGCAACAATTTAGTTTGGATTTCTTTCTGGACCTTATTTAATTCTTTGGTGATTTTATCTATTCATACACCAATACAATCCTGTCTTAATCACTACACCTTTATTAAAACTATTGATTTATGACAATTTAAGCCCTCTAGTGTTGTTATTCAAGATTGCCTTTGCTTACATTGGTTGGTTCTTTGTATTTTTGTACATTGTATTCTGAGTTTTAACATTACCAAAACCATCTGGGCCTGAGGCATTTTCAAGGGAAGAGGAGAGGAAAGACTTACTAAAAGAGTCAATTTATAGACTAAGTTTGTGATTTTTTAATTCACCTAAGGCAGAACATAAACCGTGTTCTCAAAAAATGACTAATTTAATGTGAATTGTCAGTTTTATTCACACAAATTTGCTTCGAGTTGAAAGCTTAAATAATTAATTTTCAATGTTTAATATCAGTCTTCCATCAATAGTTTAACCATTTATATTAGCTCCTTCCCTTATTAAGGCATTTGAGTTTATAAATCCTTTAAATGGACACTAAATTGCCTAACATCCACATACCATTTTATAAATTAACACAAAGTAAAGAATCAAAGATTCAAGTCCCAGTCAGTCTCTCTCTTAAGTCCATAATCTTTCTTATAGAGTTGGTCATATAAACCTTGAGGTGGGTAATATACCCCCAAAAAAGAGATATTAGGAAAACAAATACAAGAAATGAATCTTGTCAAGTAAAGCAGTTTCAGAATGAAGGGAAGAACTAAGAGATTTGTGTCTAGATTCTTCCTATGTGACCACTGACAGCTCTTTCTATTTTTTGAGGCAACTGTTACTTCATCTGTAAAACAAGAAAAGTGTACTAATTAGTTCCATGCTTTCTGTCTACTGCAGGAGAGTTTCAAAGAAGGAACTAATAATCAATAATGTGTAGAGGCTAATAATTTTTTACAAGAAAAATAAATTTAGTTATGACCTCATTATTTTCATATCGATAGTAGGCCAAATTACAATTATTTAAAAATAACATGGGTATTATAGCTTTCTCAAGTAGATAGGGAACTCCGTGGGGCACGAAGTCTCCAGTAGCATTTTATAGGGAGGGAAACTCACAGCAGGGGCAGGAAGAACATATAAGCCTGTGCCAGCGTGATAATGGTGCTCAGGTTACCCAGTCCTCTTTTTCATAGTTACAGAGTCATTTCAGTTTCACTTACATGGTCAGATCGATCAAGAAAAATCATGGAGAGCAAAATTAAAAAGTAGATTCACTTAGATATCAGCACCAAAAATTATGCACAAAATTGTAATAAAAACTGAAGTACGTATATCTAAACACAAGATGAACATCAGTAGGACAAGCCACTTCACAAACACGATTGAAAGAGCTTTTCAACCTTTGGTTTTCCACTTTGACATTATAAGAACAAGTACAAATTCCAAAAAGGAAGCTTAATTCTCCCTGTTGATGATAAGAAAAAAGATTTTCTTCTCTTGTTTTTTCAGATCATTTACTTTAGAAAACTTGTAACTGCAAGTACTTTATTCTCTTTAAAATGTGTGTGTGTGTGTGTGTGTGTGTGTGTGTGTGTGTGTGTGTTCTTTTGAAAGCTAATGGGATCTTTCTCAGCTTTATGACTCAGAACCATATCTCTACAGAAAGAGGTAGTGTCTCTTTGCAATGAACACATAGCATCCTTCTCTCCCACTTTCTGTGTAGGAGCCTAACTTCACTGAGCACCTTATTTCAAATTATAAAGCTTCGAGTAATAAAACTGCCTCCTGTCATAGAGACATGAAAAGTTTGTTTCTCCTCTAGATAAAGTTGATCAGCTAACATTGTTGCCTATCTGAAGATCAGAAAGATAATTTGCAGTATTTTCTTCTTGAATAATGGCTGTTTCACCTTTCACATTCAGACTTATAGACCACAGAAAGTTAATCTGAATCCATGATGCTGAGGTCAAGATGTTTTTTCCACATAAATATTCATCTGACCCAGTTCATTTATTGAAAAATGACCCTTCCTCCCAGTAAATTATAGTGACATCTTTATCATAATTTGTGTAACAATTTAGTTTGTGTTAACTAAACTAAATCAACTCAATTAATCATGGTAGAGTTAGGACAAACTGTGATGGTTAAATCCTCTTACTTGAGGACCAGGTACTGTTTATGTTGAAAACAAGTATGCAGTTGTTGTGTCTCGCTAAGGCAGCGAAATTTTCCTTCTATCTTTACAGTTTTAGCAAACTGTCTGTTGTGTGCATCCCAATCTCATTTAAGGTTTATTCAAAAATCAAAATATTTTTGTTCTCTTTTACTTTTACAGAGAGGATTTACAGACTGGAAGATGGTTTTGCTTTTAATTCTATTTGTCCAACACATATCAGGATCAAACTCAGAAATGAATCACTTGAAACTTCAGAGCATATACCAACTGAAAAAGAAACTTCCCACTTGGCTAGACTCCTTTGATGTCTATGCCCAAAAAACAAACGTAGATCATTTGGCTAAAAGGGGATTGAGTTGTACTGAAGCAGAAAAAAGAAGAGAAAGACAAGCTTGCAGTCAGGAACTTTACATCATAGAGCTTGTTCTCGTCTATCTCTCAGTAACTTTACAAAGCAGATAAGACTCTTGAACATGAGTGCTTTTCCTCATTGAATAAATAAAGGCAAATGCGAGATTCCACTGTTTGCAAGTTCAAAAACTAAACAGAGGTAAAATCACCTGAAAGGTACCCAAGGATTTCAGGATTCTAAGCTCATACCAGCCTCTTTCAAGGTCCTAAGAAGGTGTTTACTGGTCTTGTCTTCATAAAATTTGCAAAAGTAAGATCTTCCTGTATTCCTTTTAGTAAAGAGGACCTGCTATATCATGAAAGCTTTAGGCTCCTGCTGGGTGAAGAAAATGAAAAACAGAGAAACAAGAAAAGGTGGAAGAGTAGCACTGAATTTATGTATGCTCTAAAGGCAGAATGTTCATTTTTTAAAAAAGAGATAGACATGTTCCAAAAATGCCCAATACAATTTCTTAGAAAAAAAATTTTTTTTTATTTCCACCAAGTGTAAGAAATTCAGTTATTCAAATGACCTGAATTCTTGACATCTAGCTGAAATACCTGCCAGAAAATAGTTCACTAATGCATCTGTTCTTCCATATACTTTATTTCACACAATTAAAGAGTGGCAACTACAAGGAAGTAGTATAATTATCACGATAGTACAGATTATCTTTTTTTAAAAAAAGTGTTTCAAATGTCTCAATGGTGAAAATTTTAGGAATTTAGGAGTTTATAAAATTTCAATACAAACATTCTTTTACTAACATATATGCTAAAAGAAGTTCAGCAAAAATGCACGAATCGCTATTGGCTTGCAGTTTGATCACGGTATAAATACATTGTTATGTGGCAGAAGGAATGACAATCCTTTTGCCAAACATCCTCATTTTTTAAAGTCTTGGACTTAAAATCATAACACAGTGCCAGACAGGCAGAGGTTTGGGGAGGTACAGAAAGAGTAGCCAGTGAAACTTAGTTTGGATGCTTTGTAATGTATGCAAATCTCCAATATGAAAAGGAATGCAACAGAAATTCTCCAGACTGCTAGAGTCAGAATGATTCAGAAACAAGATCGCTTCCTTTGTGAAGGCAGAGGGTTAGCCTGAGGGTTTTACCTTCAGTGAAAAACAGATAAGTAGAATAGACAGACCCAGGTGGGAGGCCGTATGACCTAGATTCGCTTTCTGTATGATCTCCATTTCTTCTCCTCTTCTGGAGGCCTTTTAAAAATTCAGTACTGGGGGCTGAACCCAGGGCCTTTGCACTGAGCTACACCTCCAGCACTTTAAAAAGGTGTCTTTATTTTGAGACAGGTCACTAAATCACACAAACTGGGCTCAAACGTTATCTTCTTTCTTCAGCCTCACAGAGTTGTGGGACTACAGGCATATGCTACCACACCTCACTTCTTCTGAAAGTCTTAAATTCTTAAGAAACTTACTCTTTGGACCTGTGGCATTATTGAAGTTGGCTAGAATTTTAACAAAATAAATATGCTATAGAAATGGAAACAATAGTGTATTTTCTATCACTGGGGAAAAGTACTTGACACACACAATTTAAAGCAGGAAGGATTTAGTTTGGCTTATAATTTCAGAGGTGTTAGTCTGCGGTCATCTGGCTCCAAAGCAGAAAAGTCACAGAGGAAGGGCATGGTGGTGAAAGCTGCTCAGTTCAGGCTGGATGCAGAGAGAGCACAGAAAGACAGCTGGGGGCAGATCACCCTCCCAGTAACCTGCTCCCTCCAACCAAATCCTACCTCCTCACCACACATTCAGCTATGGACTCATCTGGTGGATTAATCCACCACCAATGAAGTTAATGACTCATTATCCAACCACCTTTTATAAACCCAACCTCTGGTGCGTAAGTCTTTTAGGGAACAGTTTTGACCCAAACCATAGCAGTGTAACGTGAAAGTAGATTTCTTCCACCCCAGTATTTCTAGATTCCTGTTGAACAGGAGTTTAGGCTTATCCCTTGATGGCCACTTGTGATTCCTCCTACACAGAGGGTAGTTGGACTGTCTAGGGTCAGGGAGGCCAAGTCAGGTTAGGGAGCTGCTGCTCTTGAGTATGTGTGGAGTGAGAAAGAGGTGCACTGGCTTGGGAATGGAGGAAAGAAATCCTGCATACAATCATATTTTCGTGGCCTTCTATATGTAGGAATTTTAATAATTCAATAACTTGCAGTATTTGTTGCAATAGGAGCTTTATCCAACCAACTGGAAGCCCTGAAATGTTATTCTTTCTTCTCTTCATCTTCTTCTTCTCCTCTTTCTTCTCCTCCTCCCCCTTTCTTCTCTGTCTCCCCCTCTTCTTCCTCCTCCCTCTCCTCCTACTGTTCTTTTTCCTCTTCCTCCCCCTCCCCTATTCCCTCTTCACTGTCCTAGTTGTTTTCCTGCCATCCTCCTCCTCTCCTCCCCTCTTCTTTTTCCTCTTCATTTTTTATTGCATTTCTGGTTTAATTTGGATTTTGGTTTTTGATAGTCACTTTATGATGCAATGACATACACTGATTTTCAAGAAGTAGTGTTGTTTTCCACATAATTCAAGAAGTAGTGTTGTTTTCCACATAATTTCCACAGTGTTAATTAATACTGTAAAATAATCATCATAAAATTCATGTGCAAAAACACAAAGCATACATTCTCTTATTATTTACATTTAATTATTATTTTAACAGCTCAGGTTTAAACACCAAAACTGATAAATCAGTTGTTTACATTTTATGAATAGAGAAGTCAGTGAAAGTATCGTTTTTATAAATGAGCACAAATAATGTTTACATGTGCACATAAGTATTTTCTTGATCTCAAAGACTGTAACAGAAACCTTAAAATTTTAAATAACTGATCTCTTTAAAGGGCTTTAATTACTAGGTGTTGGGATGATCTATTAACACCTACTCTACTTTTAAATATAATCAGCAAAAATAGCAATAACTCAGCCAAATTTTAAACAACTCTTTAATTACTCATTTCATTCTTAAAAGATAAAGTTTTCAGATAAATATTTTAATGAATTGAGTGGACATATTCATCAAGCCTTTCACTTTTCACAGGCAACAACTAAAGCCCAGCATTTATCTCCTTTAGAGACACATGGTAAAGGGCTAATTATTATCCTATCTACATGTTGAATCACATTTCTGGTATACTGTATTCATTTCACTTGACTTAATTGGAATGATCCTTCTCTTTTTAAGAGTATGAGATCAGTTGGCTCAGGGATAGTTACCATTTCAACCTGGTGATAAATAGAGGCAGACAACTAGCACAGCTCATAGGTTGCTTTTGCTTCCATTTAATAACAAATCAATGCATCTCAAAGGGCTTTAAAAAAAAAAACCTATTGTTAAAAATATTATTAAAATCACTCAGTTTTTCAAAGCAAGAGGTGTCATTTCAAAGCAAGTGTTTTACTCAGCACCGCATGAGATGATTTGATAGATTTGAGAATTTCAGATATATATTAAGTACTGTGCTTTTTACCTGTAGAAATCTGAAAGTTATTAAGTGGGTCTCACACTGGCACAAAGAGTTTCTTTTACCCAGTATAACAGAAGCTGTTATTTGGGAGCTCGCTACATTTTGCAAAAAGAGCCTTGTTTGTTTTAGCACTTTCAAATATAAAAAATATAAATACTTAAAGGCAAGAACATGCCCAAAGCCTGATGACTCACATACAGTAGATAATTTTAACACTGTGTCATGCAGTAAACGCTGACAACTCGAGCAATTCAACAATAGGGAGATTACATAATTCATAATGAATCCTGCCCTATAACTAGGTTTGATACTTTGTCATCTCAGTACCAGTAACTTAGCCCAAGAAAATAGTGTGAGAACATTTATTCACAAGGATTTAGACAACAAGAACCAAACTATCTGAAATATGATATTCACTTATCTTTTTAAAATTAGTCTTTATTTTCATAGGATTTGTTCATTTTCACATAAATCGTGGGATCATAACCGGTTTATGTAAAGCATTTTACATTTTTCAATTCAGCATAATTACAAAATAAAGGGAGACAATATGACAGTGCTGACAATGTACAGTACTTACAGCTGCTATATCTGTTTGACAAAAAATTCATTTCTAAGCTCTTACAATTATTTTATTTATATATTGAGTTTAATACTCTAGAGTTTTGTTCACTGCTCAAAACTTAATGTAATTAAGCCAATTTCTGTTTTGAACAGACAGTCTTTCTTGAAGGGGTATGATTGAATATATGTACATTAGAAATCATTCTCAACTAATTTCCCATTCAAGATCTACATCATAATTATCTTCAGAAGGCCTAGAAAGTCTGCAGCAAAACATTTTGATTCTCGGTTTTATTACTGGGTTTCTGTAAGTAGATGGAATATTTATTGTATTTGTTAATAAGTCAAAAATAATAAACATTAAGCACCACTTAGGCTGCGGACTTTATATTAAGCCTAGGTTTCTTAGTCATGCCACTACTGACAATTTTGTCACATAGTTACTTGTTGTGGGGCCCTGGGTTGGGCATAAGACATTCAGCGGCACCCCAACCTCCATTTACTAGATGGCACTAACAGTTTCATAGTTTTGACAACCAAAAATATCTCCAAATATTGCCAGTGTCTTTCTAGAGATAAAATTGTCCCTTGTTGAAACTTCTGCATTGGGATTAGGAATTTTTTTTAAGTAAATACCTAGGGATATAGCTCCATGGTACAGGGCACGCTTAGCTTACATGAGGCTCTGAGATCAAGGTGGGTGCTAAATAATGAATGAACTAATTAACTAATTATAAAACAATAGAAGTGCACAACATCTTTTACATAGCATTGGTTAAGACCATTTCTACTATGCATAGAATAATTATGACATTTTTCTCTTTTTTTTCCATTGCTACAAAACGTAATTGTCAGATAAATGCAGGAGGGTGCTGCATTATCAGGCCTGGGGGATGGAGTGCTGCTACATGGCACCATCTAACCACTGTGGAGAAAACAGGCAGAGGAATTGTCACTGAGTTGCTCTATGTCCCATAGGAAAATCTCCATCTCTTACACATATGAATACAGAAATCACTAGCTTTTCAAGTAAAAAAGAATAGGCTTTGTATAACTCAAAGTGATTTTCAATGAAACAGAACATTTACATTTGTCCTTGCTATTTTCCCGGGGTGTGCCATGACAGAATCTTCACCCAGGGTGAACCTCCCACCGGTACCTCCTCACACCGGCCCGCCTGTTGTCATTTGTGATGTGGCCTTGCAGAGTCCTGCTCAGAGCTGACTTAGCTCCGGGCTGCTCCTTACAGAAAAAGTTAACAAGCACAAGCATTGAGGAAACGGCTCTCCTGCAGGGATTCTGACCCGAGGCCACAGATTCAGTAGTGAGTTTATAGCTTCATAGCATGTTTTTAATTTAGTCACCTCAAAGATTTGTATTTCTCAGACTTGCAAACTGCCCACCCCCCGCCCATCCCTTGAGGGTCCGCTACCCCCATTCCAACCTCAGAGGAAGTTTCTCTTGTAAAGAACAGAGAGTCCAGTTAGGTAACTAATGAGCTACATGCGCTCTGCTTGATACACAGCTTTTTCCCTCTTCAAAAGCCGCTCATAGGGGTGCTTTGTGTTTGTGCACTGCAAAAGTCACCACAAATCACTCCCGACTCTGCCACCTCCGCCAAATTATTTTCTGTTTATCAGACTGGATCACTCGGAGTAGCTTTTCTTCTGGACGTGGGCAATTGAAATTTTAGATACACCTGAGAAAGAAAAGAGGTATTAATTAAATTTTTATACAAAAATTTCAGATACTGTTGAAGTAACATGGTGGACCTTGTTCAATCTAATATGAGTTCTCCTGTTGGCATTTTTGCCTGGGTAAATCACTGTTGTGTAGCTTTTCCTGAGCACTGTGGAAAGTTCTGCAGAACCTCTGCCAGATGCTCGTTACAACCCCCTCTGATCCCTAGTTGTGGGTGTCAAGATGTGTCCAGACATGACCAGATGTCCCTAGGGGGTAAAACTGCCCCTGGTGCAGAACTACAGGTCTAATGTAGCACAGAATAATTATTTGTCATTCGATTGTGTACTGAACCCTGATGAGCGTTATGCTAGAAGTAATTATAGATACAAAATCGGAGGCTTTATCTTTTCCTAAAAAGGAAACCTTTTAGGAAGTACATTTTTAAAATTTTGACTCATATAGTGACCAATAAGAGATAGAGAAAAAATCTATTTAGGAGGAAGGCGCAGTTTTTCAATTTCTGTGAATGGTTTAAACAGCGAATACGTTTACTTCATAGTCAAGAAAAATATGATCAATCCCTTTAGTTTGCTGGAGCTCTTCCAGTTTTTGACCCAGTCCAGGACAGTTACGTTGCTGAGTGTCCCAGGAAAGCTGGGCCATGAAACAAAGGGAACCTGTCGTTAATCATTTGTGGTTGAAAATAGCAAGCCAACTGATCTCAGATTTTCCAATATGAGAATTTTACCCAGGCCACAACTACCAAATGAATTCTTCAAATTAAATCAATTCACATGGTCTTGAAATCACTAGTACTGTACATAAGGTACGTTTGTTGCCAGTATTTTCACTAAACTCATTTGACTTTTTAAAAGGGTGCAACTATCAATGCAATTGAACAATTTCTGATATAATTCAAGCAAGCAATTAACATAGACTTACACTTTGAACTTTGCAAGCACTATCCTTGACACCTAAACTTTAAATAAGGGCCATTTACCATAATTCACAGGTAAAGCTTTGGTGGGCAGAACTGAGGCTGATATCTAGCAAGTGGAATAATTTTTAAACTGGGACAATTAAGAAATAAAAGAAATCATGGCACTTAGAAATGCAAGTTTACCCTTAATATTTTTCAGTTTAGAGGACACTTTTGTTATTATACAATAGAGTATAAAAATTAAACACTAAGATACCAATAAGCAAAAAGCAAACACATTGTAGTGAATGTTGATGCTACTTGCATCAGGAATAGGATGAAATTTGTCATGCAATGTGAAATAAAGTGAGAGGAAGGCCTCTCAGAAATTTTGGAGAGATTATTCTAGAAAGCATTAAAAAAGCATATTGTGCTCAGGAAAATTTCTCCTGCTGTGCAGAATTTAAAAAATGCCAAACCTAGAGAGAAATGTAACATTATAGCTCAAGGTTAATGAAGATTTTCAACTTTAAATGGCTGATCTTGTTGCAAGTGCAAAATATTATTTCCAACTAGTGCATTAATTCTGAGAAAAACCATCATTCCCATGCACTATTTTGATTTAGCGTGAGTTATAAATCAGTAAAATGCAAAAGACGAACAGAGAAATGTCAAAAGAAAAGTATCATGCACAATGCAGGATGAAAATTCCATTAATTGCTTTTGACTAAAATTCTTAACACTCTAATGAGAGTAACAAGAAAACATTGTTACTCACATTTATGTTGCCCCTGGGGAGTACACATGTCTTTGTGGTTAGATAAACTGTTTATTAAACCATACACACTCTTTCATATTTGTAATTTCTTTTTCTTGACTCATTACTTTATTAGTGTTACACAGTAAAAAGTTAAAATAGACTTCCTGTGTGTGTGTGTTTGTGTGTGTTTGTGCACTGGAGTTTGAATTCACCACCTTCTCACTGAGCTAAGTCCCTAGCTCTTTCTTATTTTGTATTTTGCAATAGTGTCTTGCTAAATTGCTAAGTTGTCCCACGTGGGCATGAATTTGCAATCCTCCTGCCTCAGACTCCCAGAGTGCTGGGATTACAGGCATGGGTGACCACATGCAGCTTCAAGTATCACTTTAAAATGGTAGAAATGTAGATACAACTAATAACTGCAGGCAACATTTTCATGCTTAAAGTGGAAAGAACATGATATGTCCCTCCAAAGACTTCTGTGTGCAGAGGTGAGGCTTTCAAAAACTGACTGGATCATAAGGGTTCTAACTTCATCAGTGAACTAACCCATTAATGGGTTCATAATTTAATGACATTATGGTGAGAAGACTGACATTAGAGACGAGGAGCTTAGCTGAAATGAGTGGATAGTGGGGTCTTGAACTTGGGAACTGCATCTTGTTCTCTGCACCTCCCTCTCTGGCCATGGCTTCTTGACTGCCGTGAAGCAAGCAGCTTTCATCTCCCATACCATTCTTTCGTGATGCTTCTGTCTTGTCATAGGGCTAAAAGCAATGGAGCCAGTTGATTATGGACTGAAACTGTGAACCTATTACTGAGGGAAATTCAACTTCCTCTCATAGGTTGATTTTCTTAGGTATTTTGTCACAGTTACAGAAAGCTAATATATTATCGTTACAGTAACTTGGAATAATACAGTCCTACCATTCGTCCTTTTGTCTAACACATACAAACACATCTGTACTAGGCAGTGTCTTGGTGACTAAGGGGGTGATATTAACAGAACAGTTGCAGTCCCTCTCCTCAAGCAGTTCTCAGTTTTCTGGGGTGTGGTTCATGTTAAGAATCTTGGGGCTTGCACAATGGGAAGGTCATTCAGAGAAGCAAAGAGGGACAAAACCTGACTTCTATTTTTCTTTCTTTCTCTGTATTATGGTTTAGATCTAAAATGCCCCCCCAAAAACATCTCACATTTAGAGGTATAACCTGGTCAGAGGAGGTGGGTCACTGGTATGTCACTTGGAAGGATGTATTTTCATCTCTGGCTCCTGGCTTCCTGAGCATCATGAGGTGAACAGTTTTCTTCTGCCATCCTGTTTCTGCCTTGGAGCCAGCTGACTATGGACTGAACCCATGAACCAAACTAAACCTCTTCTTCTGTAAGTTGTGAGAGCTGGATATTTTTTTCCCAGAAATGGGAAAGTGACTAATGTAGTCTGTGTCTTTTGCTATTTTTAAAAATTTTTAATGTGACTTAACATTTTTTTGGATGGGTCGGCCTGGAACCAACAGTCTTCATGTGCTAGATAAATATTCTAACACTGAAGAGTAGATCCATCCCCTAATTTACATTTCTAAAAAATATCTTCACATTTTATTATGTTATGCAAGTATTACAGAGAACTAAAACTGAAATGAAGAAATCAGTTAGGATATTATTGCAATGTTCGAAATAAGAAGTGATGATGTCTAGAAATAAGGATGGAAAGAGTGAGGTAGAGGAAAACAGACAGTCTCAACACAACTGGGGGGCAAAACTGACAGAACATAAAGCACTGAATATGATGGAGGTGAAATTTGAAAGTGGAAAGGTTCAAAACTGGAAGTTTCTTTTGTGCTGAAATTAAAGTTATTCTCATAGCACTTTAGCACAGAAACAAAAGAAAACATCAAAAGTAGGAGAACATCTTAGTAAACTTCATGTTATGACATTTTTAATTTTTAGTTGAAGAATAGCTGTTATTTTTTGTTTGTTTGTTTTGTTTTTTTTTTGTTTTTCTCCGGTACCGGGAACCGAACTCATGACCTTGTGCTTGCCAGGCAGGCGCTTTTGCCGCTGAGCTAAATCCCCAGCCCCAAGAATAGCTGTTATATTGAAACTCAGCAATGGAGTAATTCCCAGAGTAGGACTAATAAACTACTTTTGAATTTTTTAACACTGAGTGCAAAGCATTTGGCAGTTGTAAGTGGTTAAACTCTCTAGCAATGGTTCCCTAACTCCTCTCCTCATCCTCCAAACAAATCTTGAAAAGTCAGAAGCTTATGTTGTCAAATCCCCTTGTAGCTAAGAACTTCCAGACAGACTTCTTATCAGTAATAGATAAAAGCACACCTCTGTTGCATGAGCTTCAAGAAAGCATCTTTCCAACATGGCGAAGAGTCTGATGAGGTACCTACCTCTCTTCTCACTCTTTCCTCAACTCTTCCCTCCCTTTTTCACACTCCCTCCAACTTCTTTTATCTTTCTCTTCTTATTTCTCTTTTTCTGTTTTGGATGCACCATTTTCCCGCCCATACCCTCGATGTGTGAGCCACGTGCCACCATCTGATCGATAACATGGTTTCCGCTGAGGTTTGAATAATCTTGCTATTGAACTTGCTTAGAGACAATGTCTCAGTCTATTTTGTGTTGCTATGACAGAATACCTGAAGCTGGGTAATGTATAAAGAACAGAAAGTGATTTCCTTACAGATCCGGATGTGGACTGTCCAAGGTCAAGGTACTGTACATCTAGTGAGAGATTCCTCAGTGTGTCCTCATATGGTGAAAGAAGGAAGAGCAACAGAAAATACCCACTTGTACATTCATGGAGGCAAAGCCCTCAGAACCTAAACTCCAGTCAAAATGCTCCACCTAGCAACAAGATTGTATGGGGGATTAAGCTTCCAAAATGTTAATTATAGGGAACACATTTGTACAATAATGCTAATGCCCAAAACCCTCATCACAGGAGGGTCTGAGTGTCCAGCCCCATGCAAAGAGCTCAGATATCCACACCAGGACTGTCCATTCTGAGCTGCTCAGTAAAGATCTTCTGCTTGGACCCATGATTTCCAATAACAAATGTGTCTTAGCGGAACCAGTTGCAAATGCATATTTTAGCTTCTTTTAAAAGGTTTTTGTTTGTTTGTTTTGACAAAATGGAAAGTAACATTTTACAAAAGCTATCACAGGCTCAAAGTAGGAGAAGGGTGTCTTCCTTGACTTATCCCCCTCATTTTTGCCTGAGAAGAGCTAGATAAATGTCCTTTAAAACACTGGCTGATGTCACACTTCAACACTATTCAGAAGTATGAAGTCGTGTGGGTGAAACGCAGTGTCTTTTTTCTTCCACTTCCTTCCTTTACTCACTTTTCAGTCAGAGAGTTGGGATGTTTCCTAAGTTTGGGAAGAGGGACAGGGAGATGGGTCCACTCACTCCTGCCCCTCTGTGCCAGAACCACACTGGCAGCCTCCCAGGCACAGGGCACAGGGCCGCTCATTTCCACCCTCCTCCTACCTGGTCAAAACTGTTCCGGAACTTTCTCTCCAAGTCTGTCACCAGGCCTGCCAAATAAAATTTGCCTCACTTAGAAATTGTGCTGCTCAAGTATAATTTAAGTCCCAACCCCTACAAGTCACATTTAGACAATTAAAGAAGTGAGATACATTGTGCAAAGGGATGTCATTCTGGGTACAAAGGATGCAGTGGTTGAACTGAATTGTTTGTGAGATAAAACTGAACTGACCTATTGACCAGTGCATTGATAATTTTGGCTTAATACGTTTTTATTTAAATATGTTATTTCTTAATAGACATAACTTTTAGATTTCCATTTTAGTTTTTAAATTAAAAAGCAATATTCCCAAACAAACAAATAAAAAAAGCAAAAGTGATTATTTTATTTTGAAGTTTTATTGTTATTACTTTGGACTCCAACATGGAGACAAATTTTGTTAATATAGTGCAAAGTAGATTTTCTTTACCAATCAGAATGCCATACTGTTCTGATTTTTCCCCACCTTACTGACTACTCCTTGAGTTTTTGCTGATTCCATTTCAAGTGTCCAGCCTCCATAGTTTAAAGTGCACAGAACTAGTCCTTCAACTCCTTTATACTCACAATTCCTAGTGATCGCCACAAAATCCTGTATGTATTGTGATGACTCAAATTTGAGTTATTTATAATTCAAATAATTTCACTTAAATATCTGACTGTCGATATCTGGAGTCCCCAACCCCAGGGCCGTGGAGAGGCTGAGGCGGGATGATTGTCATGAGTTTGAGGCCAGCCTAGGCTATATAGTGAGTTTAAGGCCATCCTGAACTACTGAGCAAGCTGATGTCTCAAACAAACAAACAAGCAAACAAACATTTGATTTGTGATTTGAGACAACTTCAAATCTCTATACACTCAGGATTAAAGTTAAGGCAGAATGTCCCAAGAGTGCCACAAAAGCACTTAAAAACTACTCCCACTTTAAGTATTCTATCTTGACCAAACAAAGTTTTCTGTGGTGATAGATGAGATGTAAGCAGCACACTTTGGGTATCATTGTCAGTCATCACTCCCAAATGGGACCGCCTGTTAACAGGAAAACAGGCTCAGGGATGCCACTGATTTTGCATTATGTTGAGTCATTAGATATTACAATAATAATAATAATAATATAATAGAAATAGAAATAAAGTGCACAATAATTGTAATGCATTTAATTCACCCAGAAACCATCCCCATCCATGGAAAAATTGTCTTCCACAAAAGTAAGGAACAAACAACTTCAGAATCAATCTCTTTCACTCCCTCTCACTCTTTCTCTCTTTCTCCAGTCTTATCAATACTTTCTTTTAAACACTAGAATTGGATCATGTGTTCCCACTTCCAGTGTTACTACCATTGTTTAAATCTGCTTCCACTTTTGGCCACTTTCAGTCAAGTTTCTACACATCATCTAGTACTATCTTTTACTTGAGTCATTTATAGGAAAATGGCTGCACCTTGAGACCATGATATTTAGTGAAATAAACCAGACCCACAAGCTTAAATGTCACATGCTTTGTCTTATATGAGGAACACAAATTAGTTTTATAATTTACAAAGAGCAAAGTAAAAGATAGATAATAGGAAGAAAGGAGATAGATCTTTCTCAATTGGAAAGGAAGCAAGAGATGGAAGGACAGTAAAGGGAGGGGAGACAAGGGGATAAGAAAGGAATTAAGTTGTGTTGTGTACAGTACCAGCTCCACACAGGAAATGGAAACCTTATGCATTACAAGTATGTGCTATTTATTTATTAATAAAAAATAAACCTTTTTGTTTCATACATACAATTTTGTCAATCCTAAAATAGCTTCTTAGCACACAGAGAATGAAATCAGAAGTTCTTCCTTCTGTGAGGTTCCCATTATTTCAGTATCTGGTTTCTCGCCAAGCTCATCTCAGCCCTCTCAAATGAACTCTCTGGTGTGTCTTTGCAAGTTACGTGCTGCTCTCTTCAATTTGCTGATCTCTCTGAATCAAATGCTCTTCCCCAAGATAACTTCATAGCTCACTTTCCCCACTGCTTCAGTGTCTCTTCAAATAAGTTAATTAATTAATACATGATCCAGAGCAGCCTATTCAAGTCTATCTAATATTTTTCTTTATTCCCTAACTCACTCTACTCTGTTCTCCATGAAGAAGCAGCAAAACCAGGATTCAATACTGATGCAATAATCTTGGAGACACTGGATACCAGGTGACAAAGAACAGTAATTCCTGAAAGACTGAGTCAAACAAAGTAAGCCCTAAATTGTTTCAGCTTGCTCACTTGAGATTCCAAGCCATGGAACAGAGAAGAGAAAAGCACATGGAACCTGTGGAAGTTCCAGACATGAGGGGTTAGAGCCAATAGTCTAGGGATACTTATATAGCTAGTTTACAGAACAGAACATAGAAAAGCAGGGATCTCCCCAGCAGGAAGAAGAAGAGATGGGGAGAATGGCATGCTAAGATCTGCAGAAGGTCCTTTCAAGAATTCACAAAATATGTATCAGCAGAAGCATATGAGGAAATCATTTGAGATAAGGGAAAGAACCACTGAAAAGATGATAGGAAACAATATCGCATTCATGCAGGTCTGGGAATAGTTCCTGTTCTTACCAGCCAGAAAGAACAAACTTGAAACTAAAAGGGCATTAGTAGAGCATTCAGAAGGGTCCTGCTTCAGTAGTGGAGAATAATTAATCCTATACTAACCACAGATTTGTTCCCACCTAAGAAATCTTTTGTTTTTATTTCTTTTGGGAGGGGATATAATGGGAATCCAACTAAGGACTTTGCACTTACCAGGCAGGCACTGTATCCCTGACCACCTAATAAATCATAAAAGCATGGCTGAAGATTATAAAATTATGCCTAAGTAGCTACTAGAACAAACCTCAAGAAATTGAAGGAATACAAAGACATTCAACAACGAAAATTAGCATCAAGTTAAAATTTACTAGATTAGCAAAGGAGCAGGAAAATGACTTTTAACTGAAAAAAATATCTATTGATTGAACAACCCAGAATTGACACAGGTGGCAGAATGAAGAAAAATAAGAACATTGAAAAATTTAAGTCCATGGACTTTACTTTAAGCTGATAACAGCCATTTATGACAAACCAACAGCCAACATCATACTAAAGTGACAAAAACTGAAAGTTTTCACTTTAAAATCAGGAACAAGATGAGGATGTACACCACTCCTATTCAACATAGTTCTGGAAACATTAGCCAGAGCAATTACACAAGAGAGAAAGAAATAAAAGAAATAAGGATAGGAAAGGAAAAAGTGAAATTATCATTATTCACAGATGACATAATATGCTACATGGAAGATTCCAAAAACTCCACCAAAAGACTTCTAGAACTAACAACCAAATTCAGAAGCATAGCTGAACACAAAGTCAACACTCAAAAATCAATAGCCTTCCTATAGAAAACAACAAACACCCTGAGAGAGAAATTAGGGAAACCACACCTTTCACAATAGCATCCAAAAAGGTGAAATACTTAGGAATCAATCAAACAAAAGAAGTAAAAGATCTATACAGTGAAAATCACAATACTCTGAAAAAAGAGATCAAAGAGGATTTCAGAAAATAAAAAGATATTTCTTGCTCATGGATAGGAAGAATCAACATTGTGAAAATGACCATACTCCCAAAATTGTTATACAGATTCAATGAAAATTGTGGTACTTTTATATAATAGAATATTACTCAGGTGTAAAGAAAGGCAAACTCAAGGCTTTTATAGGTAAATGGTCACAACTAGAGACCATACTCATAAGTGAAATAAATCAAACATACATGTGCAAGCACCGCATTATTTCACTAGTGTAAAACCTGAAAGAGTTCATTTAAACTAGGAGGTATGATAGACATTGTGACATGATAGGAAAGCACTCAAGGGTAAAGGGCAACTGGGATGTGAAAAAAGAAAAGGGAAAGAAGGAGAAATTTTGTATGTATGTGTACACAGGATTGTTAACATGGTTGTTCTACTGTCTTCTATTTCTTTGCTGAAAGAAACTGTCAGTGAGTCCTTGGTTGATCAATATTACATGTCTCTATCTGTTTTCATGGGAAACCACTTTGAAGATATCAATATGTAATACAATAAGCATTGTTAATTTCCTATCACTTTGTTTGTAACTCCGTATTGTCTGTACTGTTCTTTTGCTATTTTGTAAAAGGTTGCCTGTCTGTTACTGTTTTCCTCCTTTTATTTTTAAAATAAAAAAAGAAAAAGTTGTAAGAAGAAAATAACATCTTTAAAGGACTGAAAATTTTATTTTTAAAGGTCAGTCCAGAATTCTACACTCAGTCAAAATATCTTCCAGAAATAAACATAAATTTTTTTAGAAATACAAAAGGTGAGAGAAATCATCACCATCGGTTAGACACTACAAAACCCAAGGAATAAGTGTTGTCAACAATAGTAACTTGTTAAAAATGTATTTTTCCTCATTATTTTAACTTGTTAAAGATAATTGATTACTTGAGCAAAAAATAGTAATGTATTGATAGTTTTATAGCATAAGAAAAGTGTATGAAAACAGCACACGATATAAGAGGAAGTAAATGAAGGTATACCAGTGTGTGGTTTGCAGATAAATTTTTTCAAGACTTTAATTCTAAACACCAAGTGGTATAATATTAGAAAGTACACTGATCTGCTAAAAAAGTTAAGCTGTGATTCTTAAACAACCAATAATTTAAAATATAATAGTTAATATCACAAGAAAGCTAATATCATAAAAACAAAAAAATACTGTCAAAAAAGAACTCATATACGGGCTGGGGATTTAGCTCAGCGGCACAGCGCTTGCCTGGCAAGAGCGAGGTCATGAGTTCGATTCCCGGTACCGGAAAAAAAAACAAAAAAGAAAGAATTCATATAAGAAAAGGAACAAAGAATGGATGGAAAAAATAATAAAATATAACAAAATCATAGGCTTAAATCTAATATTAATCACATGGAATGTAAATGGTTTGAACAGATGACCTAAACAGAAAACACAATCAATGTAATATGCTACATTAAGAGAATGAAGAGAAGAAAACATAGTCTTTCAACTGACACAGAAAAAGCATTTGAAAAATTCAACACACTCTCATGACAAAAACATCGATCAAACTAAGGGTTCATAACAAAATCCATATATGAAAAGTCTACAGTAGGGAGTAGTAAAAGACTGAAAGCTTTTCTTTCAGACAGTCCGGTCTGCTTTTGCTACTTTTATCCAACATAGTACCAGCAGTGTTAATCACAGTGTCTAGGAAAGAAAAAGAAATAAAAGGCATCCAAATTGGAAAGGAAAGAACTAAAATTGTTTCCTTTTACAGATAATATAATTGTACATATAACATATCTACAAAATTCACAAGAAATATTAGAACTAATAAGCACATTCAGTGAAGTAGCAATAAACTGTTAACTCACAATGCAGTACTCAATTGCATTTCTATACACAAACGAATTTGAAAAGAGAATTAGGAAAACAATTCCACTTACAAAGGAATTAATTAAGTCAAGGTGATGAAAAACTTCTACACTCAAAACTACAAAAGATTTGTGAGAGAATCAAAAAAAGCATGAATAAATGGTAGCACACCCCTTGAACATGAGGAGAAACTTGAAAGCCTTCTTACCGTTGTAAATTCACTAATGACTGATGGGAATGTAAAACAGTAGTGCCTCTGTGGAAAGCACTATGGCAGTTCCCCCCAAAATGAAAGGTAGGATTACTGTATTAGTAACACCACTTCTGAGTATATACACAAAAGGACGGAAAGAGTCTCAAAGTGATGTTTGTGCTCTCATGTTCACAGTAGCAATACACACAATCTACACAACCTGGATGCAACCCAAATGTTCTCTGATAGTTATTGGATAAACAAATGTTATAATATTATTAAGCTTTAAAAAGAAGAGAAAATCTCACATATGTTACAGCATGGATAAACTTTCAGAACATTTTGTAAGTGAAATAAATTAACCACAAAAACACAAATACAGTAGAGTTCCAATTTTATGATATGCTTCCAGCAGTAGAAATCATTAAAAAAAAAAAAAGCTAGGATGTTAGTTGTTAGGAGTTAAGGAGAAGAGAGGGACAGAATTTTAGTTTTGCATGATGAAAAGAGATCTGGAGATAAGAGATGGGGACGGTTCTACAAAAAAGTGAATTATATAACTGTATACTTTTTTTGTTGTTGTTGTTTTTCTCCGGTACCGGAAACCGAACTCATGACCTTTCGCTTGCCAGGTAGGCGCTTTTGCCGCTGAGCTAAATCCCCAACCCCTAACTGTATACTTTAAAAAAGACAAAACTATTTGGTATGATTCTATACTGGTAGATTCTTGTTACTACGCATATGTCCAAATCTACAGAATGTACATAACCAACAGGGAATGGACTCTCCCTGATAATTATGTGTCAGTGCAGATTTTTCCATTATAACAAATGTGCCTATTTGGTAGCGGACGTTGGTAATGAAGGAAGCTATGCATGTGTAGGGCAGGGAGCGTATGAGAAATCTCTGTACCTTCTGCTCAATTTTGCTATGACCTAAAAGCTTTTCTAAAAAATTTAAGCAATTCTAAAAATTTTAAAAGATTCTTAAAATAATAAATTTTATCATTTTTCTTTTGTTACCATAAAAAAATAGAAAAATATCTTCCTAGAAAACTGTAGGTCCCCATGGCTTTTTTGATTAATTCTTCTAAATGTTTTTTTGTCTTTTTGAGATAGGGTCTCACTATGCAGTTCAGGTTGGCCTTGAGCTCACTTTGTAGCCCAGGCTGCCCTCCAACTTGCAACAATCCTCCTGCCTCAGCCTCCTAAGTGCTGGGATTATAGCATGTGTACCACACCCAGCTCTACTAAATATTTAAAGAAGTTATACCAACTCTAAACCAACTATTCCAGATCTTTAAAGAACAGAGACTATTTCTTAACACTTTGCATCAGGTCAGTGTAGAAAACACAGTCTTTTCACAATTTGTTCTAGGATAAGAGAATTATTATATGCAAATTATAAGCTTTTATCCACACCTTGCACATTATATAGTTTCTAGCTCAAACAGAAAAAAATTAACATTTCTAGAATTAAATATAGAAAAAAGTCTCTGTAATTTTTGCTAAGGAAAATTTCATTCATGCAAAATCCAAGAGCGTACTAAACAAAACCAAAACAAAATGTATTTCCTCAAAATTCTAAATTTCTTATTTTCAGAAACAACTGTTAAGATAATGAAAAGATAAGTTACAGACTGGGAGCAACACTTGCAAATGTAAATGTTATATGGACCTATGTTCTGATAATATCAATATCATTAAAAATTCAAGAAAAAAATCTTAGTTTATTAAATGGGAAAAATATTTGACAAGAGACCTGAAGAAAGTCTTTGGGTGATAAAGAAGCAAGCAGATGCTCAACTTTATTAGTGATTAGGGAAATACAAATTTAAATACAACACTATACTCATTAAAATTGTTACAATAAAAAATGTATTCACATTTAGTGTCGGGAAGGACGTAGAGAAACAAATTCTCATACACAGGATAATTGAGGGTAGACACGTAAATTGCAGTCACTTTGCAAAACACATCTTTTCACAACTTTAAAGGGATATGTATCATATACTAGCAAACTGACTCTTAGTCACTCAAGAGAATTGAAAGCATGACTAACAACACATGCAAAAAATGTCCATAGCAGCATTATTTATAGTAACATCAAAATAGAAACACCTGAATTGTTCGACATATAGATGAATAAATTTTGGTATAGCCATAGAATAAAATACTACTCAGTTAAAAAAAGGAAAAATTACTGTTTCTTTCAACAATTGCTATGTCTTATATCTGGATGTCATCCTCCCTCATCCCCGTGCCAAAGCTTCATGTGGTCATAGGTGGGGCTTTTTAGGGGTGACTGGATCCAGGGTGTGTAAATGTGGGTGCAGGGTGTGGGTAATGGAAGCCTCACCCTGGGTGTGGGTGGCATCAGTTAATAGGGTTGTAGCCTGGGTGGAATACCAAAGGGCAGAAAGAAGGTAGACCTGCTGCTGGCTGCTTACTACTTACTGCTGCCTCCTGCCTCTTCTGCCATGGACCCTTCTGCCATGCCCTTCTGCTGGGAGCCAGCTGACTATGTACTGAAACTTCTACAAACTGTGGGCTAAAATAAACCTTTCCTGCTTTAACTTTTGGAGTCCGGTATTTTGTGTCAGCAACAAGACAAGTAACCATGATAGCAACAATAACAGATCTCAGAATACTTAACTTGAGTGAACAAATGACAAATACTACAGACCTGTGACTCCGTTAGTATAAATCTCTTTGATATGCAAACTGTTCTACGGTAACAGAAAGCAGATTATTGCTTTCCTCTGAGTAGCCTAAGGAAAGGTCTGCCAGGGTGGAGTGTGGCACTGGGGGAACTTTTAGAGATGATGACTGTGTTTACTGTCTTGATGGTAGTAATGGTTTCACAGGTATTTACATTTGTCAAAATTTATAAAATTGTACACTTTCAATTTGTATAAATCATATAGCAATTAAACCTCAATAAAATACTTTCTGTAAAAAGGGTTATATAAAATTCAAGCTGTAGCCAAGGAGCGAAGTTTTGTGGTCTTCACCTTAGTAGTGCAATTTAGGAGTTCTGGAAAAGTGATTCAAAGGGCCATCGTTCCCTTAATAATGTATGCAGAATGTGAGTGCTGTAGACTATTCATAGTCAGTTGTTTGCATCTTACTAACTTTAAGTACTTGAATCCTACTAACTTTAGGTACTTCAATCCTACTAACCTTATGGGGTGTATCAGTCAGTTTCACAGTACTTCTATGGAATATGTGAGGAAATTAACTTAGAATAATAAAAGAATTTGTCTCACAGTTTGGAGGTTCAAACCCAATATCAGGCCACCCATTACTTTGTCCTCTGTTAAGGTTGGCAGACAGCAGTGGCAGGAGCATGTTTTGGAATCAGTGATCACAACTGGAGCCAGAAAAAATAAAATGAGGTGGGGGTTGAGAAATAGAGACAGAGACACAGACACTCCACAGTCCC
The DNA here is from genome assembly GCF_000276665.1 of Chinchilla lanigera. NCBI lineage: Eukaryota > Metazoa > Chordata > Mammalia > Rodentia > Chinchillidae > Chinchilla > Chinchilla lanigera. The sequence continues at coordinate 34,955,073 of NW_004955406.1, read as the reverse complement.
ACAGCCCTTTTGAAGACCATGCTCCCAATGACCTAAGGACTCCCCATAAAGCTTTAACTGGGAAGAGTCTATAGCACCTCCCAGTATTGCAATGTGGAGCCAAGGCTTTATATATGGACTTTTGGGGACACTTATCCATCCAAACCATAGCAAAAGAGATGCATCATTGGCAGTTGTGCTTACCCAACCTCATGCAATAATAGAAAGATTTAATACTCAAATAATAAATGCTTAACAAATATTAGCTGTCACATGACAGCTAAAAATAAATAAATATTGTTATGTGGGTATTTGATGGGAGAGGTTCATAGCTTTGGTCAACTACATAGAGAGCTATGATTCAAAGAGCCAACAACTTCTCTAATAATTGAAATTGTGAAAGAGGATGAAATGACTCAGAATGCAGAGGCAGAGAAAAGGGAGTACACAATCATTTGGGAAATATTTGAACTTAAAAGGCAAGAGATGGGAGAGGAACTACATCAGAAAATTGAGGAGTATTACAGAGATGGGAGAACACCAGGAAACAGCAGGGTCACAGAAGTTAAAAGAGGAAATATTTTCAAGAAAAAGTTTTATCAAATCCCAAAACTATGTGAAAGAATCTCAAATACTGTACAAAAAAGGGCCACTGGTGTCCACAATAATGAGTTTGTGTTGTCCTTTGAGACATTTCATCACACAGTTGGGGGAGCAAGCTGCATGAGGCTGTGAGTGAGTGGCTAGGACATGCAGGCAATGAATTCAGATAACTGCTTAAGAAATTTAGAGATGCATATAAAACAGAACAAGTACACACAATAAAGAGAGTATGTTTAATGTTAGGAAATATCTGAGCATCTTTCAGTACAAAAAAGGGAACCAGTGCAGATCAGCTGGTTGAAAAGTTAATAAAACAAAATGAACGGAATAGACACTTCTTAAAAGAGTTACAAATGGTGAATAAATACGTGAACAGAGCAAGCAAGACATGCTATATATGTGTACCAATTCCCAGAACAAAACTGTTATTTAGTGCAAACATACACTAACAAAAAATTCATTTAAAAGAAATAATGAGAATGCTTTCTATTTTTTGAGCTTTGTTCTGCCAGAAATGACAGGGTACCTTAAAAAGTTATTTGCATCATTTTCTACACTTAAATTTTCCCATGAAATTATCTTAGCATTTGAGTTCATTTGTTTAAAAAAAAGTATAAAGCAGTAAAATCTTCAAATTATTATGTAACAATAGCTGGTAGATATCAGCACAAATTTAATGAATACAAAAAAACATTTATTTAGGTGATGAATGAAGGTTGGCCCCACAATTTAATAAGCATAGATAATAACATATTTCTTTATTTGGGTTTATATATCCAGTTTTCCATATTTTTTCATTTATATGTTATAATGACAGTCACTATAATCATGTCTCAGAATTGCTGTAGCAGCTGGGTTTGGTGGCACATTCCTGTAATCTCAGCACTCGGGAGGCTGAAATATTGCTGTGAGTTCAAGCTCAGTCTGGGTGCATAGTTAGTTCAAGACCTGTCTGAACTACAGTGCACAACCCTGCCTCAAAAAAAGAGAAAGAGAGTGGGAGAAATAAAGATAATTACTATAGCATATTTTTTTGAAAAGATAGGTATGTTTAATCTGATTTAAACATTATATACCATTGAAGTATTACCATGTTTACTTCACACTAGAAAATATTTTATAGATCTTTTGAGAAAACCAAAATTTTAACATTTTAATTTGTATATCAATATTTCAGAGAAATCAAAATGTTTTGAGCCGTTCATAAATAAGATGTATTATAATTTTACATTTATTTAAGATTTACCTACATTTATTTAAGATTTCCCTCATCTTTTTTGTTTAAATTTTATGAATATCATGCTAATTTGCATTTAAATTCTGAATTTGAAGTTGACTGCTAAGTTCTTATTTTTAAAATAGTTTTGTCATTTATGAATTAATAAAGGAGAATGTTATCCATTCTTTCTCCTTTTCATTTACTTTTTCACATTAATGTGTTTTAAGTAATCAGATTATTTAATTTTATTTGGTTTTATTTTGTTTAGAAAAAAAGAGTTAACCACCACATACAGAAAAAACTAAGAATGGTATACTAATAAGTTGTGGTGTTTTAAAACTCTTGTAAATTCTTGGAGAGCTAAAGAGAAATAAACTGGACTAGAAATTCCATGCAGTGAGAGAAATGTTAGTGACTAGAGTGAATTTACTGATACTTTAATGTAGTGATGGCGAACCTTTTAGAGCTCTCAGTGATACAAACAGCCCACTGTAGGACGCGTGCCATAGGCTTGCCACCACTACTTTAGTGTCCTACCAAGGAAGAGTCCCTTAGAAGGAAGAAAGTAAAACATTTAACATGGCTCGCTGAGTTACCTTACAATGACAAAAGATTTATGTAGATATGAATGGCTCTGGGCCTGAGTGCTGTCAGATCTTCAGGTCTCAGACTTGATTATGGACTTTGCTGGACTTGATAAATAAGTAACATGCAAACTGTCACAGTTTTGTGGTTACCAAAACCACCCTGAGTAAAGCAAAAGGAGGGGAACTATAAAGACCAAATGAAAGATTATAACATCATAAACATACTGTTTTCTGCTCTCTTTTTGAGACCATAGCTCTTGTTCCAGAATTAGCAAATTCTTCTCCTCAGTTTTAAAGGGAAATAATCTAGAGATCTACCATCCTAATTTAATCCTTAGCTCTGTAACATTTCTCCCCTACCTATCTGAAAAACATTTCAAAGGTCCAATTCCTATGACGCCTTTTTTATGACAATATCCACAGTGTATCCAGAATATTTTCTGTAACACTATCACAATGATTACTATCAGGAGTTTTTGTCTTCTCAGCTGGAATATGAGCCCTGCCAGGCAAAGCACGCAATTTATTCACCTGCATATGCTTCGTGCTTAATCTGGACTAGTTCATTATTGATAACTATCTGGTAAATGAAAAAGAAAAGGAAAGGAAGGAAGAGAAAGAGAGAGAAAGGTAAAAGGGCAGGGAGAGGGAGAAGAAGAGGAAGAGGGAAAGGGAAAAAGAAAGGTGAAAATTAATACAAGAAATGTTTAGAGAAGGTACTGAGATTGTTGCAAGTTGTTACTGGCATCTTAGGATAACCCATAGCATACTTCTTATTTACATCCTCTGTTAGGTTAGCAATACACTCAGCCCTGAACCTTGGACAGAATGAAAGCCCAAGGGGCAGTCCAACGTAGCAAGTAGCAGTAAAAAGTTAGTACTTAATCAAAGCTAGGAAGATCATTAAAGTTGAGTTGTCAATCCAAAGGACCCATGCAAAAAGTTAGAATCTAAGTCAAAATCAAAGGAATGGAAGCCAGGAAAACCAGATGAAAGGAAAGAAGAGAAGCAGAACAAGAGGAATTCCTAAGGCAAGGAGTAATTACTAGTTATTTGTGTGCCATTAATAAATGAGCTTAGCATTCCACACTAATCAGGTCCTGAAATAAGGCTGCCCAAATTCAAACACTGGTTCCTTGCTTATCAGATTTCTGACTGTGGGTGTGACCCCCAAAGTCCTTGCTTATAAGCCAAACCAAAGATGCACGCTTACAGAATTGCTTGGAAATTAAATAAAATATGACTGCAAATCACTTAGCACAGTTCCTAATACATAATCATGATGGCTACTGTTATTAAGAGGTTGCCAATCAATCTGAACAAATAAGTAAAGAAAAGGTGACAGGTTAAAAAAAAAATCAGTTTTTAGGTAGGGTAATAGTATACACTTTGGTTAGGCTCGGTCTTGGTTTATATATGTTGTCCTGGTATCTTATTTAGTTATTCTATTCTCACTATCATAAAAACACTAAAAAATAAATGTCTATGAATATTTTTAAGACATCAAGATTAGAAGTAACATTCTGAAACATGAAATGAAAGAAATAAATTATGAAGAAACAATGCTAAATAATTATAAATATCAAAATTTTAAATTTTGGAGAAAAAAGGTAAGCATCCCAAAAGGTGAACACTGCACTAGTAATGAAGAAAGTGCAGGTAAAAACACAGGGCCAATTTGCTTCTGTAATAACATGAAAGTAATTGTAGAACAAACTTCCCAGAGGAACTAAGTAAACACCTGGAAAACTGTGAAGAATTCAAATTAGATAGAGTATGTCTTTTGATTGTGATACTAAACTAGTCAATAATAACAAAATGATAACTAGAAAACATCTAAATGTGCAGAGGTTAGATGACATCTCTAAGTAACCCGTGCATCAAATAATTAATAAAAATGGCAATGATGTCAATCAAAATTAAAATATGCCACATCAAAACATTGAGATGCAGCTAAAGCCACACATATACACTGAGGAAATTTTATATCAGAAAAGAGAGGTTGAAAATTAACAAAAGCTTTTAACTGATCTAGGAATCCATTTTAAGACATTTGAAAAAAATTAGAACTAAAGAAAGTAAAAATAAATAAATAAATAAAAGCATAATGAAGGTAAATGAATTATAGAGTAAATTAACAAATCCAAATGTTATTTCTTTCAGAAGGACTTATGAGTGTGATAAATCCACGTTGACAATTTTTAAAGGTAAAGATAGATAATATCAGGAATAAAAGGTCACTGCTAGAGATGTTTATTTCAAAAAGAAATTTCACCTCAGAAAACATAGTAATTTTCCCTACTAATATAACAAAGGAAAAACCATTTCAATAGATGATTCTAATAGATACAAAAAACCATTTGTTGAAATTCGATATCTATACTTCTCTTCCTAGACTAAGGCTAGCTATACAACAGAATATGTATACAATACTGCTCTTCCTACACTAGACTTAGATGGGAATTTCTTTAACCTAATTTTAAAGTAAACTACAACAAGCATTTTATTTATTATTTTTCATGGCGAGATATTGAAAGCTTTCTTCCTTGGATCCCAGGTGAGATGAGACTGTCTGTTATATCATTTTTTTCAAGGCAGAGTAGAAAAATGAAAATTGATTTGGGTTAAAAATGTATGTTGTTCTTAGATATCTGAATGTTTATTTTCCTGGAGATGGGGACGGAAAGGAAAGAAGGGGAAAGAGAAGATAGAACCCCAAATCTTCTTTTTTTTTTTCTACTAACAGGAAAAGGACTTTAAAAGACAGAGAAATGTAAGTAACACCTGAGGCTGGTGTTAAAATATAGATGCCCCTGGTGTGAAAGGGAGAGAAGATGGCAGAAAGCCAAAGAACTCAAGGTGATTTAAAGGGGGACCAGAAGAAAAGGCAGACCGGAGCCTGGGAAATGAAACACTTGAGACTAAAAATAGATATTTTTAAAATGTTCTATGTTTTATGTCTTACTTCTGTTTTTTTTTATTATTCTGCAATAAATGTTCTCAAATCCTAGTACAAATTAGATTGTTTGCTTTTCAACTGAGTCAGAACTAGGAATTGTCTATATTGAATAGGATAAAAATTATCAAAATAAGGAAACGAAGTAGCTTCTGATCTTAATTTCTTTCAGAGCCCCTCACATAAATCTAACTTCTTCCCTCCATTATCACAACAAAAACTAAACAAGTCATACCCAAAATTTAATGGCCATGTAGAATCATAACAGTAAATGAAAGCAATAGAAAAAGCCTAATACCCAGTGACAAATTTTAAATTTATATTTTCACTGATCATGACCCATATTATAATAATCAATAATAAAACAATTCCAATGATTCCAAATAATTTCAATGCATAGGTTTCAGGTGAAACGAATATTATTCTCTGTTGTGGATCTTATGAGTTGACACAAACCAGTAATTTTTCTAGTGAAACCTTCACAGGTGGTGGTTGTGTCTGTATTCAGTCACAATTGGTGGTAAATTGAAAGGTTCAATTAAAAATTCAGCAGCAGAATTGTTATGCGGACAAAATAGCTAGCATATTGCCTTTCACATTTAGACACGTTAGTATCTTATAAACAGCAATTCTTTGTAAAATCTAGGGTTCCTAGCTATACCAGAAGTCAGTAGTATAGACTAAAATTCTGCTCTCAGTCACAAATGGGCCATTAAAGCTAACTTTATAAAGAATAAATAAAACCACCAAATCTGTTGGTTGAGTTTTGCCAGTACAGGAGAACTGAACCATACCAGTTAACTATAATCAAGATTGTAAACTGCCTGTTATTAAATTGTTTTTCCTGTGGTAAGCAAACAAAGATACATTGAAGGAAGGCAGGTAACAGCATTAGCTCCTGATTCAGTTTGCAGACTTTTTGGAGCCAAATTGCATGTTGCCAATCAATACGGAGCCGCACGGTTGTTTTTAAATGTCTTACCACAGGAACTGGCTTGCAGCCACCGTAGGAGGGTGGTAAAAGGAAGCTGATATTGGAGGAAGGGACCCAGTTTTTTTCCTCTCTGAAGACTGTGCATTTGTATATTTTGCTACAACATCAGTATTTTGAAATTCAAAGCCCCTAATGTAGGAACTCTTAGAACACAGTTTTATCCTTGAAGGCAATTCTGATAAGAAAACCTTTCGTTAAGCCCTTGATTTCTACATGTATGCATCATAAGATTAAAAAAGATGAGGGGCCAGGGGTATAGCTCAGTGGTATTGTGCCTGCCTGGCGAGCAGAAGGTCCTGAGTTCAATTGCTGATACCCACGAAAACAAAAACAAAAAAAAGGAATGTTCAGATGTGACTTATTGTGTTTCAAATATTTATTTTATGGATTTAAATTTTTATTGTAGTCTATGATTTTGGAATTGTCTACACCTTTGCAAATTTTCAGTGTGTACAAAGTCACCGTCCACGTGCCCGCTTTGGCAGCACGTACACAAGGTCTCCATCTAAGAGAAATGCAGTTTTTAAGATTCCAAAACATAAGAAGATAAAAGAAAAGGAAATGAGATGATGATTTGGACAGGAATTCTAGTAAGTGGTCTAGTAAGTATAAATTTAGAGTTCACTTTCTAAACCCTGGTGGTGCACTGCTGCAATCTCAGCACTCAGGAGACTAAAGCAAGAGGATCACTGCAAGTTTGAGGCCAGCCTGGGCTACAAGGTGAGTTCGAGGCCAGCCTGAACTGCACAGAGAAATTGTCTCATAAAGACAAACAAACAAATAAATAGAAAATTTTTAAAAAATTAAAAACAGAACTTACTTTCTTGCCACATACTTGTTTTAATATCCTCACAAGAATACAGTATATTTAATATTTTATAATGATTTTTTTCAGCAAAGAAATCTAAATAGGTTATTTAGATACTTTTAGTAATAGAGGAACATGTTTATCAAAAAAGCCACTGTATGTCACTATAAAAAATGGAACATTTATGTATGATTATTTCATTTGGTGATAATTTTATAAAGTAGAAAGCCAGATTTTTGGTAATTCTGTCCCCTGTCAAGAATGATCCATAAATAATAGATTTCCTGTCTCATTCTGCTATGTAAAATGAAAATTCTTCAATAATTCAATCTAAATATGCACTGAGAGCTCTCACATTGCATTTTTAATCTTTTATAACAACTCAGGTCTCTGCAAGGTTGAGCAGGTGTATCTAGGAGTTAGGTAACATGAAATTTTGTCTTCCCTACTTACTTTTTCTCATTCCAGATGTATAAGCATTGATTAACTTTAACTCTCTGGGGAACATTACATCTAACAAATATTTCCAATAAGTTTAATAGTCATCCACAGGAGGTCCATTAGTCATCTGCAAGGAGTTCATTAGCTGTGCAGATGAGGGGAGGATAGTTATATATCTAGAATAGTTATATATCTACGTGAGTAAGGAGGAGTTTCTTTCCACCTAAATTGCAAAATGTCTTTAAGGAAATATACATCTCTGATAACCTGTGCAGCTAATACACTGCTCCTAAAGTTTACATTAGAAATATATGATGTTTCATTGAGTAGGTGCATCTCATTTCACCCACTGATGTACAAATAACATTATTAAGTCCTGCCTTCAACCTGAAACTGGGAGAAGGTGTGTGGTACAGCTTGTTATTTCTCACATTGAGCTCATGTAGACTTTTGGAGACATTTATGGTTGCAGGTTCTAAGAAGCCAGATGATAAATATGTGGTAGGGCATCTTTTGGAGAGATAATTTTACTTGAGGGAAGGGGAGAGTTGAGCAATTTTCAGGAAGTTAGCTGGTACACTAGATATAGTTGCAGCTCATATATGATGGAGTAATTCACTAAACTTGTACAAATGTAAAGACAATTTTAAAATGAAAAAAAAAATGAATGCAGCAGGATATGTAGGGCTGCAGCATCCTGCACGATCCCAGGTAGGTCATTCCCGCTGCACTGGAGGCTACTTTGGTGGGGAAGTCTGAGGAAGATGGCACAGCAAAAGTGACACCAAGCTTCCAGCTACCCGCCTTGTTAGTGCTGCAAAATCTGTTCAAGTCCTCTCAAAAATCTCTATATTTCAAATGATCAAAATAATGTCACTGAGCCAATATCACAGAGACTGTTTTTAAAGATTAAATATGACAACCTTGTCAACTGGAAAAGAAGAAAAAGTGATGTAGATTTTTTTTCACGTATTTATTCTGTTATTTACCTGTGTCGAGCACTTACTACATGATGCATTGTCATTAGGTGTGATTCTTCTCTTCAGAAATCATACATTCTAAAAGAGACAAGAAAGATTTCACTGGATGCTTGCAGTGAGTCCATATCTCCATAGATGTTTGTGCTAAGTTTATTGAAGCCATTTGAGAAAATACCTCAATTCAAGCCGCAGAAGATAACTCAAGAAGGGGATTTCTGGGAAAAGGAGAAACTAAGACGCCCAGAGTTAAGAGCACACTTCATTTCTAATGGGACAATCATGTTTGCAAAATAGAATTTTGGGTAGTTGACATAATTATATGCTTTTCTCCAGCAATGTTGAACATGGGACAGAAAGGTCAGGAGATGTTTGAGAACTGAAGTTTTGATGGTGATTATGAAGAGGAATTTGAATGTATAACCAAAGGAGTGATTTAGTGGAAATGTCATGGATCGAAAGAAGACTTGAGGGAAGCCACTGAGAAAACCAGTAAAGTCAGGGATGGGGGACAGCAGCAAGATGGACACTTGTCCAAGGGAGATACCAAACAATGAAGAATATATGAGGGTTTTGTCCATAAAAACAGAGATAAAAGTCATGGGGTGGTGGAAGACAGGCTATAAAGCAATATGTATACCAGTATCCCAGTTTTGTAAAACTAAATACTTGGAATGATACACAACAAAGTATTAATGGTGGTTATTACAGGGTGACAGAATTATGAGCCGGTTTTATTTTATTTTTGCTGTCTTCTATAGTTTTCAAATTTTCTTCATTGAATATATATTGCCGTGGTAATTGAGAGAAAATGAAAAACAGATGTGGTAGCCCAGAAATATGGGAGTAAAACCAAACAGGTAATTAAAGACAGTCCCAGACCTGAAGAAATGGAGAATGATATCCGGCACCATGTAAGCATCACAAACAGACCCTAAGATGAGCTGATTTCCACCTTATTGAGATTCCTTCAAGTCCCCACTGCCACTCACCGCCTTCCTTCTGCCACCCAGAAACACACACTGAAACTAACACAGCGAGAAGCTCACAAGCCATTAGGCATGAATGCAGGCACGCACACACCCACACACACACACCCACACACACCCTTCTGCACTTCCTTCTGAAAATGACAGGAAGTCGTTAATACCATTAATATAGGTGACTGCATCCAGCACGTCTCCAGGCATTTATGCACAGCTGTGAACAGTTCTGCCTGTGCCCATTTCTGGGACCTCATAGCTTTTGGTACTGGCTAGTGTATTGGAAAGTCTAATGTGGGTCTAGAAGAGTCTCTGTTAGATAATTCTCATTTTCTTCTCCATCTTTCTTCACTCCCACTTCACTCCCAATAAAGTACTTAGTACAAGGAAGTTTATTTCCAGTTCAGGCCGGAGATCTATGATTAGGCAAAAGGACAACAGATGAAGCCTTGATCAAATTTCAGTAATGTTTCTCTGAGTAATTTATCAAGGCCGTTATCCAGGCAATAGCAAGTTTCTCTTCCAAAAGCAATCATCCTGAATTCCAAAGGCTTTTCCCCTTATACTCCTCTAACAACTCCTGTTGTCTAAAATTCCGATTCCACATCTACTGCACATGAGAGTGACTCATGTATACAGATTTATCTTAAATTCATTTTAAAGAAGTAGTAGCGGGTACAATACATCAGTCACTCAAGTTTTTTATGAATTATTTTTATCTTCTTTCTTTCTTCTACTCCTAGCTGTTTGAACCCTGTGGTTACGGTTGTTTGGATCATTTATTCTGTCACATCCAAGGGCAAAGGTTTTTTTTTTTTTTTTTTTTTTCCTTTAGCCTTATGTTGGGCCCTGGAAAGGCAAAATTGTTTCATTTAAACTGTAGGTTTACCATTTTAGATTCAGCATAGGTAGGCTGCACCTTGTACATACCCCTTGCATTTGGTGCACAAATGTTCTCTGACCCAACTTCAGATTTTCTTTGCCAGGCTATTCATCTTCAATTTTGTCCCTCAGTGCAGCATTCAACTGGAAAATGTCACACACATGTGTTAAGGGAAGTTCAGGGAGTCCTGTTAGCCGAGGAGGTGGCAGCATAAACAGGAATGTCTGGATCAGACAGAGCTGTGGTCAGATTCTTTCACTGCCACTTTTTACAAGGCTGTGTGATCTTTTGAAAATTAGTTGCAATGGTACCTCAGTTCGCGAACTTAAATTTTTACACGATTCTGGCAGCAACCAAATTGAACATGAGCTTCCCCAAATGAAAGGAGGATTAGAATCACTTGACAAAGCTGTTTTGAAGGGTTGAGGACGTAATGTGTACACAGCCCCCAGTCCAGCGACTTGCATCATGAGTGGTAGTTTACTTCTTTCCCTCTGTACTATCCACTGGAGAGTGACAAACTGTTCATCTGTTAGGGTTCAGCCATAGTCTTCGCACATCTGTAACTAACTTTAAAGGAACAAGCCCCGAATTAAACAGTCCTGAGAGAGAAATATGGTCCTGCCTAAGAATGTAGGCAAGGATTACCTAGAGGAAGTCAAGCTTTCTAATAGCACTAACATTTCTTGAGGGTGACCTGAGGCCAATATGAGGGCAGATCTAAGCACCCAATTGATCCTAAAATTAACCTGCTTTTCTCCAATACAGAAGAACTTCCTCGGGTTCCTTTACTCCCAACCCAGCCAAGACTCTTAGGATGCTTCTCAGCCTAGAGCTAAGCCTCAGATGAAATTATGTGTCTGTGTAGGGGGGTGGTGAATAAATGATAACTAGTTAAATTTCCAGGAAGAGGAAGAAAAAGATTATGTCGCTGTTCAGAGAGTCTGGTGCCTTCTGACCCTGTCTTACACATTCGATGAAATCATTAATCCATAGAGACTCAAATCTTCCTAATAAAGGATCTTATTCCTACTGAGGTAGGATACCAGTGAGTGGCAATGTGGCTGGGGACAATCAGCAGTTGGGGACAATCTGCCAAATGAAGAGACTCACTAACCACTATGGGTGCAGAGCAGCAGCTCCCAAGCCTGATACCTTGAGATCAAGCAGAGCCCTGCACCAGGAACCAATCTTCGGACATGAGAACACATGGGAACTGGGCCCTGCTGTCAATCTCCTGACTTGTGAACAAGCCCAGCCTAGCACCTGATGTCAGTCGTCCAGCAAGTGATAAAGTGGGACCACCTGGATCAACTGTCAAAGAAAATATAAAAGGAGAGCAGCAATCGCCTGCATGCTGTAGCCCTCTTGTTATTATAGGGGTTCATTCTGCTTGCAGAACGGACCTCTTCTTCTTCCTTCTAAGCACCCTTTACTTCTTGAGTATTTGGGAGGGCTACTTCTTTCCCATTTCTTATTTTTGCCCTTCGTACATGTTAATCTCTCACTTCCACCAGTTGTTTGTTCTAATTTATTGGAACAGGAAGAACTTAGAAAGCACTGCTGGTCCCCACACCACTCTGAAACACTATGGTTTAGATGACATTGGTCTTTCAAAATTATCAAATTCAGCCGGGCATGGTGGTGCACACCAGTAATCCCAGCACTTGGGAGGCTGAGGCAGGAGGATCATTTCGAGTTTGAGGCCAGCTTCAGCTATAAAGTGAGCTCAAGGCCAGCTTGAACTGCATAGTGAGACCCTGTCTCAAAAAGACAAAAACCAAAAGAAAACAAAATTATCAAATTTAAAACTTTCTACTTGAGCTATGAAGCAGAACCTGCTTTTCATTGTATTTTTAAACCTAAACTCTTCTGTGACCTTTTCTTTCTCCAGCAGTTTTTTTTTTGTTTTGTTTTGTTTTGGTTTTTTTGGTGAAATTAAGTATCTGCCAGAAGAAAATACTTTCAGAAATGGCCCTTTTGATAGAGTCTTAGGAATAAGAAATCAAGGAGGGAAATAAAAATAATGCACATGATAATCTTGTCTTTTGGCTTACTGCTTTTCTGACTTGCTAGTATAGAGAATTCCATTTCTTTTTAGTTTTTGAACTTGGAAATACCGAATTTACCAGACTGAGCGATAAGGAGTGTCATCTGCTTCAGTTTGTTTCCTTTCCTTACTGGGTTGCAGTGAAAAACCTAAGAAAAAATTAATGTCTATTCCAGCAACAGAGTCAAAAGTTCCAAAGAAACTACAGTTGTGAAAACAAAACCACTGGTGCATGTGCTATGGACAAGTGTTTTTTAACTAAATACTCGGCTTCCCTTAATCTAAATTCTAAACAAAGACAGTGTAGAAGTGGCTAAATTGACATTCTCAGGAGTATTTCCCTGATGAAGCTAAAATGAGGAATTTCAGATAGGCATATTGAAGCTCTTTAGAGTCAAGTGCTGGAAGTTTAGGACCAACAGGAGCACTCCAATGCATGGACTTCAAATCGGTCTTCAGATCAGTTCTCAGAAATTCCTTCAGATTGCAGATGGATAAAGTCACCCGCATTCCCAACACTCTACATTAGGATGTTTTCTGGTTCACAGCAGCAGCCCCAGGAACTGGCACCCTGGTAATGGGAATCAAAGACTCATAGGCAGGTAGTTTTACCTAAAAACTTTATGTGGGATAATGACGGTAATCATGCTGTTCATTGTTACATTCTTAACACCGAGAACAGTACCTGTTCTGTTGGAATAAATACTTGTCAAATGAATGAATAAATGTATTGCTACACTGACCAATATAGTGATATACCTAGTTTAATTTCTTTTTGTACGTCATTACATTGAATTTCAAAGCTTACAGTCTCTCTATAATGTAGATGTCATGCTACCCATCCTACAGATGAGTCTCAGAGAGGTTATAAAACTTGCCCAAGCAAGAAATTAAGCTGAGTCTAAAAGTTCAGTGGCTATGTTTAATCACCCTGCTTTATCTTCGATCTTAAAATCAAGAGCTAATGAAGAAATATTTGAGCCAAAAGTGCGAAGAAGTTCACTAAACTGCAATGAAATAATGATACACAGCGCATAAAAGAACATTCCTTGTTTCTGTATCCCAGCATTAATGGGCTTCTTTTATCCAAGCAATTCTTGAATCATATAGAAAATTCTTGATGCCATGCAAACCTGTTAAACTATTCCAAGTGCAATTATTTTTTTATTTTCCTTTCTCCTTTTAATTACTAGCAACTAATTCCACCAAGGGAATTTAATTTTTGCTATCTTTATAAGAGTCCACATGTTATATGCATTAGGTTCATTTCTAAGAAAATTAAAAGTATTTTAATAGAAAAAGCTAGGAAAAGCAAGCACACACAAACAAGCTGCAGATTCTAATTAAACATGTTGCTAATTCCAGTTTATTTTCTTTTTATTTGCAGGAAACAACTAACAAGTTTTCCCTGTTTATACCAAAATACCTTTCCTACCTGCTTGATCCTGTTGTACATTTTCTGTCATGGCATTAATAAAAAATGTTTCTTGGGAGTTTACTGTTCTAAAAAAATTGTAAAATTATTTTGAAAAATAACTATACTATTATGCCAACTGTCAGCAAAACACACGGGAACTTTTTTGTAGCTGCAAGAGTTGGCCAGAAGTAAGGAAATGTCACTATTCAACTCTTTTCTTAAGGCTCATGTCTAATTGTAATTCAGTAAAACTTTTGCTAAAAAAGAGAAAACTATGATTAAAAAAACAGTTTATAGTAATTATGATTTTGTGCCACTTTGGTACTACTCAAATATATATTTGTTATAGCTGTTGGAGGGATGGATATTCAAAACAGCTAAATTTTTTATATCCCAGTGTTTTTCAAGGTTCTTTTCACATATAAAATCATTTTGTCATCACAAGTCAATTTGGTTTATAGTAGAGGAATCTTAGACAAATTAAGTAGCTGCCAAGGATGTGCATCAAACAGAATTAAAGTCAAGACTATTACTGTCCAGTACAAACATAATATAAGCCACATACATGATGTTAAACTTAATAGTCACATTAAAAAACAGATGGTCAAATCAGTTCGAGTTCATTTTACTTGATGCTTCCAAGGTACTATCATTTTAGCATGTCACTTAATTCTAAAAGAGACACTTTCACATTCTTTTGTGTATGCTCTATTTTTAAAATTCAGTCTATATTTACATGTATGGAACCTCTCATTTGGCACTAGCCAACCACTCTACAAGAGCTCAATGTGCAGGAGCAGCTAGTGGCTAATACATAAAATGATGCAGCTTTCAAGGCCATGATAGTCTGCTTTGTTTTCTTTTTTGTTTGGTTTTTGACACCTGGCACTGATCAGTTTCAGTGATGATGTATCTTGCTGATCAGATTGGTAAATTAAGGTTATATAAGCATACATCAGGTATAAATAATAACGCAAGTATACTATGTCCACATTGACTTCCATCATAAACACAAGCTGAGGATTAAATCTTGCCTTGCTTTGAGAAGCTGGAAGCCCACTTGCAGGGATAATGTTAGTCTTGTAGGAGCTGCTTATGTGTCACCACCTGCTGTGGTTCCACTCTGTATCATCAGGTCCACTTCTTCCTCTTCCCCCGACTACCACCCATTTTCTTCTGTTTGAGTGTGCGGCTTCCTATTCTCCAGAGAGTCTTCACCAGTTCTTCCATTTGTCAGCTTTATGTTGATATGACAACATACCTAAGACAAACAGTTTAAAAGAAAGAAAAGCTTACATTGCCTCATGGTTTCAGGGGCTTCAGTCCATGGACAAGTGGCCCTATTGGCTTTGGGCCTGTACACCTTGGTGGGGAACATGTGACAGAGGAAATCTGCCTACCTTATGGTGACCAGGAAGCAATGAGAGAGAGGAAGTGGCAGTGGTCCCAATATCCCCTCCAGGGCACATCCATAGTAACCTGTCCTCCAGCTAGGCCTCACCTCTCAAGGGTCCCAAATGCTTTCTTTTGTGATTTAATATATTAAAAGTCCTATCTTTTGTGCTAACTTTTCAGTCAAACTTTTTTCCAACTATGAAAAATTATGCTTTCCATTTGCTAAAATATGTAACTAAATTCTGTTATCACATGAGAAATCACACTAGCATAAAGAAAACTCAAACAAAACAAAAAAGTTTTAAACAGTACTCCAAAGAGAGTCTGAAGAAAGAAGCAAAGAATTTTCCAGTTTTCACTGTTTGAAATGCATCTCAGCTAAAAGGAAAGATTGCAGTGGTGTTTATTAAAAGATAACTGCTTTTTACTATATAATTAATTTCAGCAAATACATAACTCTGAATAGTCACCACTTTGCAAAGATAAACTAAAGGGTCATAACCTATTTATAGTTCATCCACCACTTCTTCCACAGGCTGACCCTCCGGCAACCCAGCCCTGCCTGGCAGGGTGTGAAGCAGTGTAATAATGGTCCCCAAAATCAAGAAACTGAACCCAAATTCCCTCACTAAGTTGAGTAGTTGGGTATTCTTGGAGAAGTTATATAGCCTCATCTCTGAAATAAAGGAAACATTGCCTTTATCATAAGTATATTATGAATATTATATTGGGTGAAACAGGAAAAAATACCTGTCCTGTGGTGAATATTCAATAAATGTTCACTTACTGTCAGATATTTTATAGGGAAGAGATGATACAAAAATACTGTGTAAACTTGCCTTTTACATGGCAGTGATTTTCTCTATTATACATATGATCTGTCCAGTTCTTTCCCTGAGTCAACATCACATAATCGAAAATCACTTGATGTGATATCCTGTAAAGCAGAAGAAAATTTTTACTGGGGCAATGAAAATTATCCTTGTTAAACAGTCCGTTTGTTTATATTGACCTTGTAACTTCTTGATCAGTCCTTGATAGAATTCCAGGACAAAGTGCCACCAGAGGCCTTCACTGCTTTCTTAATCAATATCAATATAATTGGAAATACAGTCCTCTAACATCACAGCTCTCAAGCCCTCAGACTTTGCCGTCTCTTTAACTAACCAATACATAGTAACTCCACCTGGGCCATGTATCTCATCTGTGTCTGCTTAACAAGGGAGACATCTTTTCTTGGAAGATTTTATTATGGTAATCGATACAGTATTATATCATGCTAAAAAAACTCACACACATTGGCTCAGGCTTTAAATACATTATATTATAGCCAAGCAACCTCTGAAATTTCATATGCACAGCCTAGAACAGTGGTGGCCAACGTATGGTATGTGTGTTATTTTTCTTTTAAGACAAAAGATTTTAATATATGAGTTTTTTTTTTCTAAATGAAAACCTAGTATCCCATTTTAATTGTAATGTTGGCACCTTGTGATAAATAAGTGGATTCGGGGTTGCAGTTTGGGCATGCATCCCTAAAATGTTCACCATCACTGGCCCAGAGCTAGTGCTCTTTCTGTAATGCTTATATTCAATTTCTGTATTAGAGATAATCAACAAGAGATGATTATCATAATTACATGTATATAGAAAATTTCTGATAATTGTTAGTTGTTCACATCAGGTGTATGCATGAAATGGATTTTCATGAAAAAGACATATCTGCAGTTTGCACTGCTTGTGTATCACAGGAATGGTTGGAGATGGGCAGTGGCATCTGAACATTTCTGTAGACGTCTCTCGTCATTACCAACTGGAGTTATCTGTTCCCTGCAAAAATGGCAGTAATTAAAAGTGGCGGTAGCAGGTAGTCTTACTGGTAGAGCCGAGGTTAACTTATAGGTTATGGAGCTGTGGTACATTTTTGAAGTCTGTACTCCATGTCAACATATGAATGAAAACCCTTAGAAGTTCAATAAGGTTAGTGTTTTGAATTTATTGATAAAAATGGTGTACAATAATTATATGAATCCTGGGAAACAAGTTACACAGACTGAAAAAAGGAATAGCAGGGAAAGGAATCTGAGTATTCATCTTCTCTGGTTTCAGAAACTATGAACGCCTAGTGGTGAATGGGTGCATTTAGATGACTGGGAAGTGTCCCTGCTGACTTGGAAGGTTTATGTCATCATATTCTTCTGTTAATATGTAGCCATAATTTATTCCATTAGATTTATTTATTTTCTTAAAGATTAACTATGTAACAGTTTCCCTGAGTACCAGTACAGCAACACATTTGTTTATGTACTATCCCAAGGGTCACCCAGGTTTTTAATTTTTTTTATTTTAAAAAATAAAAGAAGGAAAACATATTAACAGACAGACAACCATTTTCAAAATAGAGTAAGAACAATACAAACAAAACAGAGTTACAGACAAAGTTGTAGGAAATTAACTATGGTTGTTGTATTACTTACTGATATCTTTGAAATGGTTTCTCAGGAAAACAGAGACATACAAGATTGATTAAACAAGTAATCATTAACTGTTCTTTTCTGTAGAGCAATAGAAGATAGTAGTAAAATTGTCATTTTTATATTTCCTTCCATATTACCTTGTAAAATTAATGACAAATATATGCAATTAGTGGTCATCCTATACTTAAATAACTGGACTTGTAAGTAGTTAAACAATAGAATGTAGCAGCAACTCACCCAGAGTTAGATTCTAATGTCAAGGTGATAGACTTCTATTGAAAGTGCATCCTTCATCTTTTAGATGTAACTATCATCAAGGATGAATAAATATTATAAAATGCATTTTTATTTGACATATTTCTGATTAATCTAGAAGCTACAAGTTCCAGAAAATCAACATGTTCTCCAGAGTGGGTTTGTGATACAAATTAGTTGAATCAAATGTTCATAAATTTTATAGCACTACAGGCAAGTGTAGCAGTAGAGGTAGCAATGGAGGGCATGTATTCATTCTGAACAAGAGATAGCATTTAGCAAAAATAATAATATAGTAACATAGCACTAGATCCTTTAAGCAACATTATATGTACTACTTCAATTGAATCTTACAAAATCCTGTGAAGTAGGAAAGACAAGCAAAACCTTAATTTTATAGATGAGGAAACTGAGACTCAGAATATAGGCAATTTGCCAGAACCATTTGATTCTTAAAGGCCAAGTGGATATCGAGATTTGAAATTCACTCTGACACTTGATGTTTTCTTTTCTATGTTGCCATACTTGTAAGAGGTTTAGGAATAAAACACTCATAGATTTTCATGAAAGAGACTGGTATTCTGCAGTTTGGATTTTTTATATATCACAGAAGTGGTTGGAGACAGGCAGTGGCATCCAAAGATTTCTGTAGACATCTGTTGTCATTACCAGCTGGAGTTATCATCTCCCTGCCCTTTGTCACTTCCACCCAAGTGAAGAAAGCAGCAAGTAAGCTTCCTGTGAGATCTGAAAATGCATAGCTCCAGAGGTCCCTTGATGTTAAGCTGGAACGCGATATCCCTGCGTTAGAACCGTTGGTAAGATATGATGTGATAGTCCCTGGAGGCACCATGCTTTTCTGGGGTAAAAGTTGTTTCTGCGTGACTTAGCACATCACAAGACTGGGGAGGAGACAGTGTTTCCCAGCTTCTCTTTCTGGAGTACTGAGACTGCTGCACAGCCATCGTCCCATAACCTCCTGTAACCTCCTTCTCTACAAACCCTTACCAAGCCTGCAGTGTTCCTCTTTCCTTCAACCCTCCCCCAAGCGAGTCTTTTATGAGTCCTTTATCTTTTAGGGAATCCCTAAATGCTCTCTTTAACTTAGTTCATCTTTTCATGGGTACACAGCAGCAGGAAAGTGGAAACACTCAGTTGAACTACTGACTCGTGATTGACAGAAAACGCTCAAGAAACTTCAACAAAGGGGACTGAGTGCAGACTTTTCCCAGAAGAAGTCCTGTCTGCGCCTGCATGCACTCTCACTGCGTGCTCTGAGACGTCATCTCCCCTTTTGCCAAAGAGCACCTGACCCATTAGATGTTAAGCACAGCAGAAGAATGTTTTAGATATTAGGGCACCTGTAAAAGCTCCAGAATGTCTTTGCTTTCAGCACTCACAGAGACCAGGTGTTGTGGATTGAATCTTAGATGTCTCCCAGAGGCTCAGATGCTAAAGGCTTCCTGTCAGCTTGTGGCGCTGTTGTTCACTTCACTCTTCCAAGGAAAATCGTTTTTAACCATAACCCATAAAACCTTGCAAACAAAGCTGTTACTTGAGACAATGTATTTAACAGAATTCTGAGAGAGATGAGCTATGTTGGGAAGGTAGAAAAATCATAAGAATGCATGAGCAGGGAAGCAGTCAGGACAATGAGACTAAATACAAGGCACTGGATGTGCATTTAGATATATTTTTAAAATGCAGAACTAACTTGTGCCAAATACTGTACTAAGTGCTTTATAAAAATTAACTAACTTAATTTTAACTACCCTGAAGTTGGTTTTGATTTTCTCCCGCATTTTACTAATGAAGAAACAGAAATAGTCAGAAGATGGTGAGAAATGGGTCTAAACCTAAGCATGGTGATCCAGAGTCCATGCTCTTAGCTAGTTTTGCACTGTTTTCAGTAATGACAATGCGTGATCATACTGGAAAATAAATGCATGAAAATTAAGATGTACACACTTAAGAACATGTCCAAAACTTTTACAATGTATTATACTATAGAATACATTATACTGTAGTTCAAATCTAATCGAAAATTCATAGAATAAATTATACAGAAAAGACGTAAAAATTAATTCCCAATGGTAAGAGAAACTTTGATTCAACTAGCCTATTAACAATGATCTCTATTTCTCTCCGTTTTTGCTGTTGTACTTTTCTTTCCAGATCTCTACCTTATTAAGCTTTAGGACATTTTTTTAAACAACACTGGGTGCTGAATCCAGGGCCCAGCTCTATTCTGTATCCTGAGCCCCTCTCCTTTTTAATATGTATTTTTTTAAATTTTGAGAGAGGGGGTCCCTAAACCACTAAGTTGTTCAGCCTGGGTTTGAATGTGTGATCCTTTGGCCTCAGCCTCCCAGAGTCTTGGGCTACAGTGTGGAGCACTTTGAGGATATTCTTGATAAATGCAGGAAGAGAAAGAGGCAACATGGTGATTAATATGCTTCACTGTGGTCCTCTACATGCAGACATTCATATTACTTACCAGATGGATGACTGCCATGGTCATACCCCTCTCCCTGGGAAACCTCATGCTCATCCTACTATATTTACTGAGCCCCTAACATCTATCAGCCTCATTCAAAATGTTGAGACTGAAACAATGGATTAAACCGGCAAAAGAAAAAACACCTAGGCCTGTATAGAATGTATTAGTCTAGTGAGAAGAGACAGATAAGAAAAATATGTGAAATAAAATGCTAGCTGTAAAATGGGAATAATACAAAAAGGCAAAGTAGCAAGGCTCTTAGTAGGGCACAAGGAGAGGAGAGGTCTGCAGTTGTGGAAGGGATGATTGGGAAGTACTGAGTCCAGACCTGAACATGGGAAGGAAGAAAGTTGCGTGGTTGCCTGGGGGAAAGCAGGTTGGCTGGCAGGAGTAGGCCATGGGTGTTGGAGGAAGAGGAACGCGTCAGAGTGACTTGAGTGGAATGGGCGATGCAGACCTCAGATGTCTTGCTAAGGATAAGACTTTACCTAAGTGGGCTGGGCCTGGTACAGAGGGGGAAATTATTTTGACAGTTGTAACAGGCTAATTCTGTATTGATAACAGATTGAAGTGGAGTAAGAACTGAAATAAAAAAGAAAAAACAGGACCCTACAACAAAGCTACTCCAGAGGTGATGATGCTGTTGATGAGGGTGGTAATGAGGACCTTTGGGAAATCAGAATCTGAATTGCTTTTAGGGTCAATAGAATTTTCTGAAGGATTGAATATAGGTAATGAGAGAAGAAATGACCCAGATTTTCACTTTGATGATGTGTTGGAAGGGAAAGCTACCATTCTCTCAAATGGAAGGAAATGAGGATGTTTTGCTGGGGTTCAAGGACTCATCCTGGGCCGTGTAAATTTTAAGAAGTTTTTAAATATCCATGGGAGAGATGCAAAGCAGAAATTTGCATGGAGTCATCAGCACACGCGCATAGCATCTGAACCCGGGAAACAGGCTGAGATTTCCCAGGAAGTGAATATGGATGTAAAGCAACAATGGTCCAAAGACTGAGTTGGGAAAACTCCAAAATGTAAAGAAGAAATTAAAACAAAATGAAAGGAAAATACAAAAGAATCAGAGCAGTGGACTGAGAAGGAGCAGCCACTGGGGTTGAAGGAAACACCAAGAATAGTGGTGTCCCGCAAGGATGGGAACAGAGCCTCTCGTGTGGTTCTGCTACGAGTGGACAGCTTAGAGGCGATTAACAGAAATTTCAGAAGTGCACTCTCCTACCTTTTAAAATAACAGAGTTTATTTAAAGATTATATCTTCCAACTTTGTAGATAACACCCAGATACTCTCAGTGGAACTTTTTTTAACCACTAAATAGCAGAATTAGAACCACTGTGATTTCCCTAAGAAGCCATGTCCTATAAAACAGTACTGAGCTTCATGAGAAATGGGGGGGGGGCATTAATTACTACAAAAGAGTTCCAAGCTGACACCTCCTAAAGTGACATTTTTGCCACTTTATTGAAATATTATTCCAGTTGAAGTGGAATCATTTGCATAGTCCAATGTTTCTACTACATCCAAAATTCTACTGCGTTTGAATTATTGTACTTTAGAAATTATTCTACCACATTTGAAATTGTGTTCCCTCTGTCTATATTTTATTAGTTATTCTCTTAAGACTTCAAATTAAAGGCAAAGACAGGATGATCAGCTTCATAATCACTGAGTAATCTGACAAAGCATAAGTATTTAAAACTTTAATTGTATCCATAAATGTTATGTTTGCAAGCAGTGAAAACAAATGGAAGAAGCACAGAATTCTTCAAGAATGCCAGGAAGATGGAAAGCTTGCATATTCCCATCCCGGGAGAAGATAATACTGATGTCTATTTAAGAAACACTTTGCATAACTTCACCACAGCTACGAATAATTTCTTTCATTTGTAGGCACCTACAATATTTAATTAAAATATGTTCACCTTTATTACCTTTTCCCCATAACTGCTTACTCTATTCTTATTCCTTTCATATAAGTGCCTTGTTTCCCAAAATAAGTTTGAAATAAAGCACAACCCCCATTTCAGTTTCTCATAGAAAATAAGTTACGTTCCTTCATCTGAGAGTATCAATGTAATTTTTTAAAAGATTATGTATCCACTTTGTGCAAGGCACTATGTAAGGTCTTGTTCCAGAGACAGCCCAGGGTAAAACATGATCTTTAACCTTCATGAGCTATAGTTTATGAATGAAAATGGATAAGTGAATTTTGAGAAACAGTCTACTACAATTATGTGTTAGTGCTTTGAGACATGAAAGATGAAGAAGAGATTAAGATTGAGAGGTCAGGGAATGTTTTATTCTTTAAAGCAGGCACTGGAAATGGACTTTGACTTATTTGGGAATAAAGAGCTAGGAAGTGTATTCTAGACAGAGTCTGAGTAAAGACAGAAGAATGCATCTGGCACTAAAGAAATAATGAGTGCTGTAGTGAACAAGTATGAGGAGGAAGGAGAAGACACTGAGAAATGAGAGCTAGGGGAGATTAGAGTTTATGTAACTGGTGATAGAGAAAAGAAGATATGACGTCACTAATGCTTGACATGTTGGTGAAATAATTGGTGTTTTTTATATACTGACACAAAATCCACCGACATTAATAAATATAATTAATACATATTATTAAGCTATAATGAGCAGATGAAGGACACTGTGATTTGTAGAAACATCCAGAATAAGTCTTTGGGCTTTGTCTTAGATTTAAGTTTGCAGTTGTAAGATACCTGGAGGCTCTAGATCTTCAGAAAACCAGGAATGAATCTAAATCTCACTATTATTCAGTGAGTAAATCAATGGAGACAAAAAAAAAAAAAAGGAAGGATCATATGATGAACTGAAATATATATGGGCAATGATTGAATAGATAAGAGGAAGTCTGAGTAGAAATGAAACTTCAAAAAAATATACTGAACATTTGCTAAATTTATAATTACAGCTATTCAAAACATTCAAGGCTAAGTTTCCAAGCTAAGAATTAACAAAGTAACAGTTATTTCACTGTAACTCTTTAATGTTTAATAATTGTAAGTTCAAAATGCACAAATTTGTTTTAAAATTTGTATTATTTTTGGTAACTTTATTATTTTTTCAGCAAAAAAGGAAATATGGGAGAATTTTTAAAAAGGGAATGAAAGAGCAAGGACCTAAAAATATATTACACTAATTCTTGCACTTCCTTTTTACAAAGTTAATGTGACTAATATATCCATTTTCAATCCTGACTGAAGAAAAAAAACCTTTCTACTCCATGTGATTTTTATTAAGAGGTATAGTTAAGCACTGTTTGTCATTTAAAATAATAAAATAACACCATACAATATATAGTGAAAAACATCCATAGTAAACCATAGGTGTACTATCAATAATTTGTGCTTCTTCTATAATAACACATAAAATCCATCAATGTTAACATTCTATTGACATAGAGATAAAAATAACTTATATCATTCTAACTAAAGAAAATCTTTCTTGGTTTGATTTCCAGCTGTAACAGAAAATAAGATAAAATAAAATAAAATAGCAGAACATGTGGAAACAAGTAGAATAGGAAGAATTCAGGGTGCTAGAATAATAACCCTTAAGGGGGAATCTTCATTAATCAAGGGAACCTAAGGTAAGACATAGTCTCATGATAGTCTTGTCATCAATTATTCAAGCACTGCTACAGTTCAGATCTGGGATGGCCGGCAAGGCTTGTGTGTTAAAAGGCTTAGATTTCAGGATGGGTTCTGTTGGGAGGTGCAGGAACCTTTAACAGGTGGGGCTTTGTGCCAGGGCCTTGGGGATGTGGCCTTACAGAGACTGTGGGACTCTGCTGTCCTAACACACCTTTCCCCTGCCCTCCTTCCTGGCCATGAGAATTTTGCTTCACTACATATTTGTAACATAATGAGTCATCTCAGACCTAAAGCAATGATACCAATAAATCATGAATTGAACCCTCTAAAACTGTGAACTAAAAAAAGTCTTTTTCTCTTCCTGTTATCTCAGGTAGTTGTCATAGTGACGGGAAGCTGACACAAAATATACCATTTTAATTGACCCACACTATAAGTTTTATATGCAGCGAAATGTGGATGGGCAATCTTTTGTTTTCCTTTCTTATTCTGATTAGGGCATAAGAATTATGGGAGTAAGTGGTGAGCAGTGTTTAGCAGTAAGATCAGTGATTGTGAAATCAGTTCACTTCTTCCACTGTGAAGCCCCTTGACCTTGGGCTTGTCCCTCCGGTTTTCTGTGCTATAGTTTCCTAACCATTAATCTTGCACATCTTTCTTTGGAGCTATCATTACTTTATTGATTAAATCAGTGTGGCATATGATAACAATACATATACCCAGAGCATCAAATGAGATGTTTTTTTCTTAAAATCAAATAAGTTAAACATGAATATATACATTTGAATTTCAAAGCATCATATCCAGTTTCTGGCAAAAAGTTAGTATTTTGTTAATGAACAAAAATGAAGTGCTTATCCATTGATTTTTCAATACAAAACATTTTAAAGAAGATGTTCAAAATCTAGGTCATAAAAATATGACATACTTTGAAATACAAGTATTCTTAAAATATTTGATTATATGACAAAAAAATCACATCAAGAATCAGTTTCTAAAAAAAGAATCAGTTTCTGTTTTTTAAAAAGAGAATAACTCAGTTATACCAAGTACTTCATCTGGTTGATAATAATCCATTTCAAAGATAGTAATGTTCAAACTGCACCATCAAGCTTTTGCTTCTACCTACCACCGTTGAGCCCACCTCTTCTCATCTTTACTTTCTCATTTGTTTTGTAATTTAGATCATGAACTCATGTTCAGTATGGTTTTATGGCCTCAGAACATCCTGGAAATATAATTTCAAACCTAGGTGTGTTTAGGTCTATGGTTTCTTTTGTTCTTCCAGCACAAGCCCAGGTTGAAATGAGAAATTTCCTTGCCATCTTTCTCTGGACCTGGATGGGTTATTCTATCCCTTCCTTTTACAGAGAGGACAAGCCTTTGACGGTCAGAAGAGGATGAAATCCACTCATTCTATCCCCCACCCACTTTGAGTTATGCCTTAAGCCTTTCTCACTCGAGGGCCTTCACCCAGATATTCCACCTTTCATTTTTTAACCAAAATTGTTTATATTTTTGTGCCAGAAGACTCTGTTAAACAGATGAAAAGAAAGAAAATTTCTGTCATAAAATGAAAACTTACTTGGGAGATCTTAAAGAAGACATGATTAAAATTTTCATTACAAATCACAGATATTTTGAAAGGGCCTAACAATATCATTGTTACATTCCTTTTTTGTAGTGAACATCTAGGTTATTCAAAAGTTATATTTACTATTATCAGAGCTTAAATACAGAATGATATTGAAGTTTGATGACTTTGTCAGATCAAAATTTAATTAGAACGTTGCTGAATTCTGTTTTAATTTGCATGAAGTATAATTGGTCCCAAAGCAAACCACTGATGTATATTTCCTTATGGCAATGGCAGGAAGTTATGCTAAACATCTTTTATACTTCATGTAATATATATTTTCTATTCTAAATAAATATATGAAAGTATGATATCCTCTTAGTTATTAAAATATATGAACAGCTAAATTTTGTTATTAATTCAAATGAACTTCAATAAATAGAATGAAGCATATTGGAAAAAATTAAGACTGGAAAAATGTGGAATTTATTGTGGGCCACTGGGGAAAACCTAAGTTAAAACTTTGTTACATTTACTGCAAAATCTTATCCTCCATTTCTTAGGCCACATTGCAGCTTCCAAACAATATGAAGAATCATTCTCTAATCCCTTTGTACCTAATTCCCCTCCACTAACATTACTCCCAATGAATTACCCTTCTATATTAGACCTCATTCAGAAGATTTCACAGAGGAAATAGTTAATAAACATTGTTGCTAGGAGTAGATGTAACAGTCTCTACACAGATCACAGAAATAATGAATGATCTGCAATCTCTCAGTTAGTAGAAAGTGCTGATTTCCAAGATAGGCTGAAATTCAATAGAAAAGTATATTTACAACAACCATGTGTCATGGTTTGGGGTTTTTTGCAAGGGAGAACAATATAATACAGGACACATATTTTAGAAGATTATTTATAATAGTCACCAAAAAAGTCATCAAGAATGTGGATTTTACTGTACTAATAGGACAATATCTAACATAACACAGGGTAATTAAAAAATTGCTTAAATTATTTTAATTTAACATCAAAACCAACAGCTATAATTTCCCTTATCATTTGTTTAGCCGCCATACTAAGGTCACTCTGGAATTTCAAGAATGCATTACAGGAGAGCAGCACAAACAAAACCTTTTCATATCTCTCACCTGAGGCCTAGGAAGGGATGACATAGATTCCTAATCCACCTTCTATGCCCAAAGACGGGAAATCTCCTTCCTAGTATAAGGTTAATAACTTTGCCCCAAGTAGATAATTAAATCATTAGAAACAGATAAAACCTGAAACTAGGACTACATTAACAAAAAATTTAAAGAAATTTTTGTAACCTGAAAGATAAATTCAGTAAACAAATCAATATTTCTTACAAGATTTGAGGAACTAATATTCCAGAAAATATCTGACTTTTTTTTTTTTTTATAAGCAGACTCAACAGGCTACTAAAGTTTTTATTTTTCATGAAAAAGAGCTGAACTTGGCAGAAATAGGGAGATCTCAGCTTCCTCATATTGCCTTAACTTGTTTTTCTGGATTTCACCTTAGGCTGTCCTTGCCACCCAGCTATCTGGCTCAATCAGGAAGTGTGGAAGAAAGAGCTGGGTGTTTGCTGTTGACACAACAATCTGAATTATGCCTTGCTCTCTGAAAGGACAAATGGACCTGCCATTCCCTAGGTTTCACAGAAGCTGCCTGACTTGTAACAAGTTGCCATGACGAGCCAGTCTCAGGGAATCCACCAGCTCCTTCAGGCAGAGAAAAGGGCCAAAGACAAGCTAGAGGAAGCCAAAAAAAGTGAGTCTCATCTATGAGGGTTTTATCCAAAATGGATGAGGGAGGCTGGGAGGTACAAGAAGAGAGCATGGCCTTCTTGGTCAGGCAGACCTGAGCTTAAAGTCAGTTTTACTATGTGTCCTGTGAGGCCTCAGGAGTTTGTTAAAATTACCCAGCCATGAGTTCCTTATCACTGCAATGGAGATGAAGTTTTCTCATTCTTATCCCTTTCTGAGGCCATTTACTAAGTGAGAATATCCTGTACATTAAAGTAAGGGCAACATGGGTTTATGCCCAGCTGTCAACCCGCTCAGGGGGCCCAAGGGAGATTTTGAAGAGTGAGGTCCCAAGGTTGAAAAACACATGCATGCAAGACATCAGCAACAACAGCTGGCAGTATGGAGCAGAGCAGAGAGTGCAAAAGAGCTACCTGTGTCTTTATTGTACAATTCTTATACAGGTTTTTATCTCATATTTACATTCTTATATAGCACTGTAACCAGCGCATGAGTGTTTACCTGTGCTAAGAAAGGTTACAGAACTGCCTCCCACTGAGCACCTGCGCTAGACAAGCAGGGTCACCTCCTCAGAAGTCCTTAGATGCCCCCGAGATTTGAAGCAGTCTCAGCGGTTCCCCCGATGATGCTCTGCCCCACCTTAGTTTGTCACTATTGAGAAATGTTTAAAATGCGGACAACTTCCAGATTGAATCTGCTCACTAGAGAGTAAACTTGAGCAAATTATTTATCCTTCCAAAGCCTGAATGTCCATTTCCACAAAATTGTGATAGTAACATTTAATAGCTCATTCTCATCCCTTTTTTGATAGTTTTTCATTCCTGATGTTTGAAAATATTTCCATTTTATTCTTACTTTCTCTTTTTTTAGTCATACATCCATGTACTTGGATATGAATGTCCTAAATCAACTTCGAGGTCCTTCCTACTTTCTTTGATATTCATAACAGCTATATAAATAAGGTATTAATGTGATTCCTATTTTGTGTATGCAGAAACTAAGAATTTATGATATGCCCAAAGTTATTTTAAAAATTAGAAACTGTGGCACCAGATACCATGCTCAATATTTATCGTGTTTACTCCTCACAGTGACCTTTATGGCAAGGGAGAAAATGATGCTTAGAGAAATTGTACAGCTTGCCCAAGGTCACACAGAGAATAAGAATGGTAGAGACAGGATTTAGAAGAGGGTTCCTCAGTCAAGATCTTAACCAATGCACTATAAAAAAATTGCATAATTTTTATAATGAAAAAATGTTGCATATCTACATCTTGAATTCAGGTTCTCTAGCGAAGATCTATATGTTTTTTCCTACTTTCCTACTTCACATCACCTCCTTATTTGATTTGCAGTAATTTCCAGTATCATCCTCTTTCTTCAGGACTGTCTTGCCTCTGCAATTAAATTCAAAGTCAAGCAAGATAATCTTAAAACTCTCGCTTGTGTAATTATTTGGATGAATATGACAAAATTAGAGTAGATACTCCAAAGAGTACATTTAACTGTATTGAACTGAATGCAAGTACATTATTTGCAAAAGAGGAATCATAAATGAAATGTGCACTACTCAATCCATTGGGGTTTTTTACCACCACGTGAAATCCTTTTCCCTTCTTAATAAAATTTGATTTCCTGAACACTGAGGAATGTGGGCACCAATAGCACAAAAGGTAAAGACGCCAGGTGAAGGTGGTAGCAGAGTAAGGGAAGGAAAAAGATAATGAACACATGTTTTACAACTTATGCTACAGCAAACCATGAAAACAATTGCAGAATGGTGTGGATATAGTCACCCTATAGAAAACAACACAGAGATAGACTTGGTAGTTGAAACTCCTACAGGTTTTATTGAAATTCGAACCACACTTAAAGCTTTCAGAAAAAAAGACCAAAATATTGTGATGTGAGAATTATGCTGTCTTTGCTTCCTCATAAAGGAAGAAACAAATGGATGATACGGAG
Organism: Chinchilla lanigera; assembly: GCF_000276665.1. Classification (NCBI taxonomy): domain Eukaryota; kingdom Metazoa; phylum Chordata; class Mammalia; order Rodentia; family Chinchillidae; genus Chinchilla; species Chinchilla lanigera. The sequence goes on along the minus strand of NW_004955406.1, from coordinate 34,925,585 downwards.
CACACATATAATCAATATTATTATGATTCAAATGACTCATTATATTTTTTTTCCTTTTTCAAAGTCCTTAGAGAAGGAAAGTATTGTCAGTCATGCAAATTATTTGAGAGTAAGGACCACTAAAAGCAATGTAGCTGCAAGTTCATAGTGAAGGTAAAAGTGAAACAGCTTTATATGTACTCCAATCTTTGGGTAAATTTTCCTCAGAAATCAGAATTTTAAAATGCATATTGGCTTATTTGCACACAAGATATTCATCTCATGTCCTAATAACTTCAAGTACGTGTTTACTTTTTCCTTAGCGTACTGTTTTGTTCATGACTATTCAAGCAAAATATTCAACCATAATAATTACCCCTGCTTTAAAAATAGTTTACAAAATATTTTGACTTTCAACAACTAACCCCTATACTCAGTGTTATAGAGAATGTCAGTGTGTCCTCTTTGCTTCAGAAATCACAGGCTTTAGGACAATTTTCACTGGATACAAACTGTTTTCTCACATTGCTATCATCCGGTAGCACTTTACAGTTAGAACAGAACCTATTCTACTGACTTCTTAAACATTCTATGGCAGAATAGATATGTTACACTATATACTCAATATGCTGTAGCTTCCTTCATATTTCAGAAGTTTTATCTCATTCATTTATCTAGTTCTCTAAGAATTTATTTGTTTGTTTTTTTTTGTTTGTTTTTTTTTTTTTTGGTTTTTCTCTGGTACCGGGAACCGAACTCACGACCTTGCGCTTGCCAGGCAGGCGCTTTGCCGTTGAGCTAAATCCCCAGCCCAAGAATTTATTTGTTGCTTACCAGCTCCATGCCACACTGGTATCAGTACTGATGAACAGGCCTAGATTCTTCTTCAGGTACTCCCACGTGAGCTGAATACAGAACTGTCCGTTAAAACAGAAGAAAGGAATAATGACAGGAAAGACAAAAGTAGTTATCATTTTAACAAACCCATATGTTTTTACTTTATCTTTTTTTCCCTAAAAGGATTCATTTAAAAATCTGGCATATCAAGGCTGCATAGAGATTCAGAATAGGGATCAGTAAGTCACGATAATTAATGGCACTGTAGAAGGTCTGTATCACTTTCTCTGAAATCCATGTATTTCAACATCAGACATTCAGGAGTCTGAGTAGGACTTGTGAGTATGTATTTTAAAAAGAGAAAAAAAGGAAGGGGTGGAGGAGAAAGATGGGAGAAAGCTACAGTAACTCACACTGCTAATTGTTTGAGAAAAGTCCAAGATGAATAAGGTGGCAGTATTTTTATGTTATGCTGAAAAATATTAATATATTCCACTAAGAAGGGCTGCCTCAGTCTGCAGTAAAACTGTGACAAAATACCACACAGCACGAATGTTCTGCCTTAAGGGCTACACATGAGGGGCTATGGACCTTCTGTGATAGAAACTCCGCCTGTGAGGCCTATAGGAATGGAATTCACAGAGCCCTACCTTCAAGGCACTCACTAGCTACTGAGGAGACAGGGTCTAGACCGGCATGGGAAGGGCTGTGGAGAGGCTTGAAAAGTTAAGATGTGAGGTGAGTAGAATTTTCACTTTAAAACCTATGCTTCCCAGTCTAAGTCATATAGCACCGTGAGTGTCACTCTTCTTTTTTCAAACAATAAAAGCAGTTATTTTATATCTGTATCTGAGACCCAAAATATTTGAAAGATAGGAAAAATATATGTAAGATGGTAAATTTGAGTAAAAAATGAGTACTGGAGAGTTGGTTTTCTTTTTCATATGTATTATAGCCGTGGTTGTAAGTAACAAGAAGAGAAGAGTGAAATAGATCAGAGCAATCTAGTTTCATTCCCTTTTACTCCTGCCACAAATTCTGAGTCTGTATTTTTTGTTTTTGTTTTTTGTTTTTTTTCCAGTACCAGGAATCAAACTCATGACCTTGCACTTGCCAGGCAGGTGCTTTGCCACTGAGCTAAATCCCCAGCCCCTGAGGCTGTATTTCTTACACTAGAGATTTTCACTGCTTCTGATAAGATGACAAGAAAAGCTCACATATTTGCCTCTATTCTCTGAATACAGATTAAATCGTGTGTATCAGTTGGAAATCTCACACATATTTTACGTGCCAAAGAGCCTTACCGCATTTACATGGAACCAGAGTAGGCTTGCACGATTTTAAATTACCTTACTTAGAGTTAATATTTTTGCCTCAAGATATCGTTCACTAATGAAAGACATAAAAGAAGGTGCATTATGCCAAGAGATCTACACTTTTACAATAGGACATCGTAGACCTGCCCTGCAGATCCAAGTTTGGGATATTAAATTGAACCTTCAGTCCGAATTACCTTAGAAATCCAAGGGAACATCAACTACAGGAGGAACAGACTTCTGTTTTTCCAAACGTCACAATTTTACTTTTGGTTTTAATATTTTATGAAATTTACAGCCATTGCATACTTGGAAAACTCTAGAGCTTTGCGTAAATACTGCTAGTTTGAAATTTTCAAGTGCCTGAGACTCAACATCACGTAAAGAGCCCGTGTTCCTGAGTATTTCCTAACATTCACCAAACCCTTTCCTGCAAATAAACATCCAAGCCTTCTACTTGGAAGTTACTGAAAACAGTTTGTGCTTCATTAAAAACTAACAACTGCATTATATGATACAGATTAAAAAGTATGGTACACAAGTGTAAATCTTCAGATCTGGGTGTGAGAAAAACAGAACAAAGAGGAATATTTTTAAAACATCCCAGATGCTATAGGAAATCATAGTACAAGTGAAGAACCAGCCCTCTATTTTTCTAAGAAGACAGTGTGGTCAGTGCTGGCTCCCTGGAGCAGTCCCGGCTATGTGTAAATCCAACTTCTGCTTCTTATTGGTGTGTGATCAGGTTACCCCCAGCATCACAGCACCTGGTTTGTTTGTTCATTTATTTGTTTGTTTGTTGCTTTGAATTTTTCTACTCAGAACAGAAATACTAATAATACCCACTTCATGGCGCCATCATGAATAACTACATTAACATTTATAAAAGATTTAAACACCACTTGGTACTTAGAAGATAGCCAACAAATGTTAGTTATTAATTTCCTTTTAATACTTAATAAAAAGAATTCTGTTTTTAAAAGGGCCAGCAAAGGAATAGATTTATGATTTGTTAAGCACAATCCACTATGATGTCTTTTATTGAATTGTAGTTTAGCACAAAACAGATACTCCAGAATATATTTCTACTTTCTAATTAGATAATGTGTCAGTTAATATAGTAATGCAGATTAGTTTTTGTAGGATTGGATATTAACCTAACCTATTTTTGTATGGGATATTAACCATCAATATTTTTCTCCTTAAGTCAGGAAATCACCTATGTGTTTCCAAATTTGTAGGTGTTCTGAATTATTTAAACAAACACATTGATTTAATAAATTCTTCATTCTATAAGTGGATATTTCATGAAGACATGGCTTTTAATAAACTAATAAAATGAAAGTTGCTATATTAGAATTTCATGGCCCTGTCTTATATGTTTTGTAGGCCTGTAAATACTTCCTCTTTCTTTATAGTCCACAGACTAATAGGGTATTTATAAGTACATTGGATTTTCATTTATTTGAGTAATAGTAAAGTACAGAACATTTTTGTCTATTTATAGGTTATACTTAATCCAAGATCTACACAAAACTACTTCTTATATTTTTTAGTAAAGAAAATACAAGTAAAGGGGAGAAAAAGAAAAACATCAGGGAAAGTGGTGGTGTGAAGGGAAATAGTCAAAAGAAGCTTGGTAGAAATCATTTTCACAAAGGAGGGCTGGATTTTTTTTTCTATTTCCAATGTTTGTAATAATTAAACAATGGCATTCTTTAAGTTTAGTTGGTTTTGTCATAATACTAACAACCCCAAGAGCCAAAAAAAAATGTGTTTTATTCCTGAGTTCAGAACAGAATAAAAGTTATTAGGAACAGCTAAGACTCTCCAGACATTCTCAAAGTATCCCTTTGTTGTCCTAGCAAATCGTGGTGGCCTCTGTTCCCCTGCCTCTGTATACTCTTGTCAGGTGGCACATTCATTTGAATATGTATTCTTTCCACCCTGCTGTGGTACCTGGCTTTTCCTCCAGAGTTCAAGTGACATCATAGTCTTTGTTCTCTGGTGATCTGCATTGGTTTCTGAGGAATACTGTAATTAATTATCCCACACTAAATGGCTTTGAACAACAGAAATTTGTTGTTTCACTGATCTGAAGGCTATAAATCAGCAAACAAGGGGTCAGCAAGCTTGAATCCTTCTGGAGTCGGTGAGGGAGAAAGCACCCTGTGCCTGTCCCCTCCTAGCTGGTGTGTCAGCAAGCCTCAGCACTCGTTGGCTTGTAGCTGCACCATTCCAATCTCAGTCTCATAATCAGATGTCCTTCTTCCTGGTACATCTTCTCAGTCTCTTGTGTTCAAATCACCCTCTCCTTACAAGGGTAATAGTGGTCAAATCTTTGTCCATTGTGACCTCAGATTATCTTGATCACATCTGTAAAAACCCTAATAAGGTCACATTCTCAGGTACCAGAGATTAGACTTAACATAAGTTTGGGGGATGAACAATTAAATTCACAGCATCCTGTAGCTGTCAAGTTCACTTGACCACCTTGAGCCGTGATCTCATTTTTTGCCCCACTTTATTAGTAAACACTTTCTAACGAAGTTATCTGTATTCCATGTTCACAATTTTCTTCATATTTTCTGTGAACTTTTATTTGTGCAGTTCTACCAAAGCTCCTCTTGACAAGATCGATAGTGTTTCTAAACCTGATGTAAGTTCAGTATCTTTCACATTTGGATGCCTCTTTCATCACTGAAATTCTTCTTTCATTCGGCTTCAGGACGGCACTGTCATTGTTGATTTCCTGTATCTTCTAGTCTCTGGCATCAGACTCCCAGTTTGGACCTGCAGACACTTTCTAGGTTATCTCATTTAATTCCTGGGTTTATAGCTCAGCTTCATGACAATAGATGATACCAAACTTAGTAATTCCAGCTCTCTAGGTCAGTTGCTTCTCTGATTTCTAAACTCAGATAAACATAAATATCAGCCTTCTCAGCATCACTATTAGATGTTTAACAGACATCAAAACAAAATTACAGTCTTGACTCCATCCACAAAATAAAATGTTAGGGTCATTTCTGACTCATTTCTGTCTTTCACACTTGGTTATTTTTCGTTTACAGTAAGGATTGAACCCAGGACCTTTGCGCTGACCTACATCCCCAGCCATTTAAAAAATGTGTCTTTAATTTTGAGGCAGGATCTCACTAAGTTACTAAATTGCCAAGGTAGGTTTGAACTTGTCATCCTCCTGCCTCAGCCTCCCAGAATGTTAGGATGACAGGAATGTTCAGGAATGTCCAGCTTGGTAAATGTTGCTTTTGCTCCTCTGCAGCATACTATTCCCCTCCCACCTCAGGGCTCCTGCAAGCACTGCGCTTTCAGAATGGCCTTGCCCTTGGATACTTTTGTTACCCTTCATCTTATTCCTTTCTGCTTCTGCTCCTGTAACTTTCCATTCCAAGGACCTGACCTATCTAAATTACAGCTCACCACCATTTTCTCCTTACCACCTATATGCCTTTATTCTTCTTCATGGTGCTCAACTTCCCCATCACATTCCCTACTTACTGTCTATTTTCTGTCTTCAGTTCAGAAAGCAGGACCCATGAGAAGAAGTAGATGGTCTTTTCTCCCATATCCATAGATCTAGAAAATTGAGTGGCACATACTAGACATCCAGTAAATGTTAACTGACTAAATGTCTGAGTTCTCTGTAGCTTCTAAAGGCCATTGTTGACTGTATCCTTTTTGAGATCTTTTTGATTGCTTTTACTTCCTGCTACTCTCAGGCTCCTTTTTTTTCCCTGGAATTTTCCCAGGGTGAGACCTTAGCATTCCCTTCTCATTCAGCACACTCTTCCTTGATTTCTGTCTAAACACTCTGGACTGTGACTGGCACCTTCCCAAATCCAGATGACTGATAGGTATATTTGTCCCCATTCCTGACTTTCCTGTGGATCCAGTCGTGTCTGCCCAGCTTGCCCCTGATTTCCTTTCTTGGATATTTTCAGGGAAGCCTGCAGGAGCTCCCTGGACAACTGCCTGAGGACCGGTTCTCAAACTTATGCCTGTTTGCTGCCTTCGTCTTAGGCAGACTCGGACCTGTTCTCCTAATAATGATTAAAAACAACTATTCTTTGCCAAGCACTGTATGTAATTGCAGTATATGTAACCTTCCCACTCTGTATTGGCTCTGTTTTATTGACAAAAAAACTCAGGTTCAGAAATTCTAAGTAACTGACTCAAAGTTGCAAGGCTTCTAATGTCTCCTGCTGGTGCCTGGAATAGGATTCTGATCCTCTTCTGAGGTGATAAATGCAATCCCATCTTCATCATTAGAAAAATATTCCCAAACAAGTTTAACAACCTAAGTAACAGCGTAAGTTCCTCTGTGTTTCCAGGGCCTATTTGCCTCTCAGGGGAACAGCCTGTCCAACTCAGGGGAACTTGGTCTGTCCAAGACAGGTCAGAAAAATGTTACCTTTGAGCATTATCCTCTCTGTGTCCTGCAGAGAATTCAGTTTAGCTTGCCCCAAATTTACTTTTTAATTATTTCCTTATGAATCACCTAAAAATCATTACAAACATCTTTTTTCCTGTTTCTTTCCTCTAAAACATATTGTAGAATATTTCTCAATAATGGCTTATTAAATGTACACCTATCTGCCTAACACTGCATGTTTAAAAATGGATGTGATTTTACAAAGTAGAACTATTTGCAAGGGCCCCAGAACTATTTTAGAAAGGATTTTCTTGCTCTTTTTCAGTCCTCAAAATGGCCTGTCCATCCCCATTGCTGGTGTGGCCAGTAAGTCTATTCAACTCGATGGTTTCCTCTGCAGGACTTTTTCCTGACCTCCTTTGACAGCCATCTTGGAGCTCCCATGATATATATCTGGGCAGCTTTGTTTGTATTTGTGGCTTACCTTGTTAATATATCACACAGTATGATAATTGGGGTGAAAAGAAGCACAGGTTTTCCAGAATTTCTGAAGTCAAAGACCCCATAAATATCATGATTTTTAACTCTTACAGAGTAAACAACCAAGATTTTTGTTTCATTATTTTCACAGTTGATTTTGCATACTCCTCAGTTTCATTTATTTTATACTTTTCCTCTTGAAAGCTGGGGTAGCAGGTACACATTTTCAAAATACATAGAATCTATGCCATCTTGAAGCAAAGACCATAAGATATGCATTTCTTGATCCTTTTGCTAGTTCTGTGCTTATACAGTAGGTGATAACTAATGATGAAAGAAGAAAATAAAATCCATCATTTCCTGAATCACACTGCTCAATATTTTTAGCATTATTTAAAATCACAATGCATTAGATGAACATATTTTCAAAACCAAAAATCAAAACATTTGACCTGATGACCTTGTGTATTCTTGTAGGTATTTAGGGAACACAGATTCAATTGTTATACATAAAATCAGGAATGTTTCATATGGTCACCCTATGTGTAATATGGAGAGTATAGAGAATAAGAGTGTGAACTCCTTTCCATTCACAGCAAATATTTTTTTGATGGTTAATAGGAACTAGGTATAATTTCAAATTTGGCACTCTTCCTACACACAGAGAGAAACAAGCAAGAGCCAGAGGTTAATACGAGTGGATTTGACACATGCATTTTGCTTCACCTCGAAGAGAACAGTAGGCTTTAGGCTCCCATTTCTTCCGGTGGATTAAATCAGGTGTAGCACATGCAGGCTCTCACGCAGTGGCAGCTGCTGAGTCTATCCACAAAATTGCTGCGCCAGCAGCAATTTCCCCATGACTCTCCTATTTAATTGAATGAGAACCAGCAGGTGACTGGTGCCATGACAGGGGAATCACAGACACACTCTGAGACTGTCACCATGTGATGGAGCTAATATACAGGCTCTTAGTGGAGTGCTGGATTCTGCTCAGGGGTAGGGCACACAGGGCTTTTGCTCTTAATTTTTTAATGTGCTATGGAGCTGTGACTTTGAAGGCAATATTTTTAATGTAGTATGCACTTAATGGAGAGTAATGATGTTTTGTGCCATTTCTTTTATAAAATAAGTATGTATACCATAACTCACTATTACCAAGAAAGTGTCCACATATTAACATTTTATTTTTTTGTCCTAATATTAATAAAAAACACTGATAAGTAAGTGAGATGGAGATCAAGGAATAGTTTCCCCAGCCAAAATATCATTTAGTTATTCTGTTCTTAGAAAATCTTTGCATAGGATGTCTTGGGTTGCCATAAGATGGTTAGAACCATAGAGAATGAAGGAAGCAGACTGTACAAAATGGTAATAAGCTCTAAGTAGGAAAGGGTGGGCGTCACTGTGAACGTTCCTCTAGGTCTACAGTGTCAAAGGAGCACTGCATTTCACCAGACTTGGGTTTTAAGGGGAGCAAAGACAGAGCTAATTATTCTGGACAAGATTTGCTCAGTTCCACTGAAGGGTGATGGGCATTTAAAAGAAACACATTTCAATTTGTAACTCAGTGAATCTGTTTTTATCCCAAATACACATTCAGTGACTAGGAAATCAACTCAGATCTAACTAGGGAAAAAATTTAGAAAGAACACGCATTCAAATCATACAAAGTCATAGAAACAGATCACCAGATGATTACATAGATAGATGATAGATAGCTAGATAGCTAGATAGCTAGATAAAATTTATATTAAGATTTTTTTCATACCGCTTACTCAAAACACATTTATCTAATCCAAATTCTGTGCAATAGAACATAGTTAACCAAAGTTACAAATGAAAATTTGAGACACTGTTATAGAAAATAACCATATTAAATGAACAAAAAAGAAAGGCATTTCACTGAAATTGAAAGATAATAGTCAAGGAAAAGGAATTTTAATACAGTTCAGTTTTTTAAACTTTCGCTTATCACAAAGAGCTAGTACTTAAGCCCCTGAAGATGGAGTGTAGTACGGGTGAAGCAGCAATTATTTGTCTGTAACTCCAAAAGCTTATTTATTCTGGTTGTCAAAAAACTCATGTGCTTGGTTAATGATCCCTACAGTATTGTATTTGTCCAAAACTTTCATCTACCTTGTCTGCTGGCTTAAGGTTTACACCTTTGCTCTTAATAAAAGAAAAATGGCTACTTAAGTAAATCTCCTAACCATTAAAAACAGTTGGTTTTACAGCCACTTGCCAGTCCCCCTCCAAGAAAGCTACTACCAGAAAAAAAAAAAAAAATCCTACTTTGATGTATTGTGGGCTTAATCAGACATTCTAGAGTAACAAATGGTAAGAAAAAAAAATTCTAATAAAATGTTTTAAAAAAATTGTAAGTCCGTTTGATAGAGTCTGAGTCGCATGTTTGTAGTGATGTTGGAGACCTGCCAGTGGGAAATAGGATCCAGTTGGTGTGGACTGAAGGATTCCTGGCAGCAAATCAGGACAGAAAATCTGACCAAATAACATCTTTTTGAGTAAGTGACAGCTAAAATCTGTTCTCTGGCTGTTACTGCTGTGAATAAATGGGCAGATATTTTATTTAAACATGGAAGTGTGAAAGAAAGTTGTCATTTTCATGTTCTAGAGAATCCAACAGAAAAAATAGAAAATTTAATTATCTGTTGTGTTTTTAATGAAGTTGATATTCTAGAAAAAAATTACTTAAACAATGGAAAAGTCATCCATGTTTTAAAAAGTCAAGTTTGGCATTCCATATATATTAAAAAGAAATATTGCTCCTTTTATGTCACTGTTAATTTTTAGGAAAAGGGAAACGATTGAAGCAAGCTAAGGAAGAAGCAATGGCAGAAATTGACCAGTACAGAATGGAGAGAGATAAGGAGTTTCAGCTGAGACAATCTAAGGTGAGAAAGCACTGATTTTTATGAAACATATATTATAAGACATTAATATTCATTTGATGTAAGGTAAAATATTGGGAGAAATATACTGTGATTAAGCAGATATTTTTCAATCAAAGTTGAATATCAAATTAAATCTTTTTCTTTTTTTTTGTCTTTTTGAGACAGTGTCTCCCTATGCAGTTCAGGCTGGCCTTGAGTTCACTTTGTAGCCCAGGCTGGTCTTGAACTCTCAGTGATCCTCCTGCCTCAGCCTCCTGAGTTGAGGGGATTACAGGCCTGCACCACCACACCCGGCTTCAAATTAAATCTTAAAAATAACAGAATTACCAATAAATTTCACATTCAAAGCACTTTTAATTTGTCCTATATGGGGCCGGGATATAGGTCAGTGGCACAGCAACTGCCTGGCAAGCGCAAGGTCATGAATTTGATTCCTGGTACAAAAAAGAATTTTTTTTTTTTGTCCAATAAAGAGTCAATTAATACTAGTAACTAATATATAGTATGATTAAAAATCATATTCTCAAATATCTAAATTGAAGAGATTGAGCAAAGCATCATTCCTTCTAGAAATTATCGACTGACACATTTTCATAAGAAAAAAAACTTCAGAAAATGTAGTTTTTGTTTTTCAGTGTTTACTAGAAGAAGCAATAAAAATATTCATGCTAAGTTACAGAATGAGTTGGTCAGACTAAGTTTCCTTCGTCGTTGCTAGATGTACAAATTATCAAAGTAGATACTGTTGTAAGTTGCTGAAAAGCCACACTGTAGTATTTCCTTTGCAATTTGGTGGCTTCACTAAATAAATCTATCATTAAAATGCAAAACTTTGTCCAGCACTACCATTTTCTAAATATCTTCAGTTCACAGTTAAAAAACATAAGTGCATAAAAATTTTAAAGACACCTTCCTTCCTGTGAAACAACATGGATTAACAGATAGAAAGCCCCGGGGCTGGGGATTTAGCTCAGCGGCACAGCGCCTGCCTGGCAAGCGCGAGGTCGTGAATTCGATTCCTGGGACCAAAAAAAAAAACCCAGATAGAAAGCACCTCTATGTGCCATCACTAAAGCTCACATGATAATCTCTTCTTACCTCAGTAAGAATATAAATAAGATTCTGTTCAGAAGGTTGATATTTCAAAATGAACTACAAGTTTTGAAAATCTTTCCATTTGCAATTTTTATCTTACCAATATAGATACATAGGAGCCCAAATAGGTTCGATTAACTAACTTGAACCCACTGTAGAAAAAGAAAGTTTTAATGAGTTATTTTTCACTGAAAAGCCCTTCTTCAAATACAGTGAACCTCTCAGCAAAAATGAATTCATTCTACCAATATTTGGAAAAAATCTAAAATCCTGGTCCTACATGTGTACCCAACCCTCTGTGGCTGGCCTTTAGCATACTTGTGACCACATTTTACGCCTTGGTTTTTATTTGTTCTACCCTGGCTATGTCGGTTTTCCTCTAATTCCTCAGACAAATGGGACATACCGCTACTTTGGAGCCTTTGCATATACCATTCTCATCCCTATAATTCTTTTTTTTGACACATTTGTCTTTTTTCATCTGGATGCATTTGTTCATCTGTTCTAATTACCTTATCTAAAACATCCTTACCTTCCAACTGAAGTAATACCCCATTATAATCCATTATTTTCTTTATAGCATTGTTCACTATCTGATAGACTACTTATTTACTTTTTTTTAAAATTTATTTCCTATCTTTCCTTTAGGACTATAAGCACCAAAACAGTAGATTCTTTGTTTTGTTCTCTGTAGTTTTGCTAGACTTTAAACGGTGTCTTCTCCATAAGAGTCATGCAATATATAGTTGTTGAAATAATGACTAACCAAACATTTCCTCTGTGGCTTTATCCTTCCTATTGAATTTTGTCAAAACTATGACAGTGGAACCTGAGAGAATAATCATCATTACTCACAACCAGCTTTGACCATCATGTAGAATATTTAAGATTTGATACTTATTTCTACTTTAAACATCAGAATAAAACTAACCATAATTTCAGAGTGGTTGGGCAAAGCCTCTGGAAATGCTATTTCTCCAGAAAAATCCTATCAGATAGAAATCTGGTTCAAGATTTGTTTTATGCTTTAAAAAAACAATTAAAATTCCTCATCACTCTCATAATTAGAGCTCCAAGCCAATTTTACAGCTAGTTGATCAAAAGCTCACATAGAAGAGCCATCGTGTTGAAGCCTCTGCTACTTCAAGCATATTGTAACACCATTAGTGCAGATCCTCTTTCCTTGGCATGACCTCCATATGTCAGGCATATTGCTATGCCCATTAAATCTAGTCATCATTAACCCAGGGCAATTAGGAAGTCTGGGAGGAGACCCAAGAAACCAGCTTTCTCCCTGCTGTGGGTACTGCACCCTGATGTTTCTTTTTATATTGCTGGTTTTTAGCTCTTGTTAGTATATATGAATTTTCAAGTCCCCTGACTTAACAACACAAGCCAGAATTCTAGTGTAAGTTATTAAGTAATATTATTTCAAAGATTTACTTATCCCCTTCTTATCATTGCTACCCAGTATAATAACTTTGACTGTAAGGTATTATGTTGTTTAAAAATATGGACCATAGAAAATTAAATCTATTGTTAATACCAACAAAAGTTACATGGACCATGAGTTTAAGTAAAAGGCCTAATAAAGGGCTTCCTTGGGTACACTGAGAAGTCTTGTATGTTTTTTCTTTCTGAATGTATATCACAAAAGCATTTTATTTTCTTGGAACAATAAAAATTTGAGAGGTCAAGACTGTTTACAGCTGTGGGACTTAAAACTCTTAAACAGGAACATTTAATCAGCTTATAAGGAAAGTTGTTGAATCAAAGATGTTACCATCACTATCGGCCAATAGGTTGAAAGGCAACACCAGTTAACATGAAGTCTTTAACTGGCATCTTTTGACCAAATAGACCATGACATGTTACAAAATTACCAGTTTCCATTGTATACGTTTCCCAAATGTTCAGGTAACAGGCTTCTGCCAAATAACATGAGTAACAGAACACACATGGTGAGTTCTCTGTGACGTCTGGAGAGCTGGTTATCATATTCACTACAACAAATATGTATTCAGCATAGGGGATATGTTCCCAACGAGTTGTCTTTTAACTTTTTACCACTTCAGACATTACGTATAAGAGTAAATTTTTTTGCAGTTGGGTAAAATCTCATGTAAGGTTGAACTTAGAAGGGAAATGTTTAATTTAATAGAATTATTTTGATAAGTGGTTCTGTGTTAAACTTTTTAATAAGGTTTGTGTCTGCTATATGTATTAGCATTACTAATTACTAAATGTATTAGCATTACTAATTGCTATTTGTATTAGCATTACTAATTACTAACATTACTAAAATGTTTTTTAGAAGATATTTGGTGTCTTTGAAACACTATATCCTCAACATTATTTGAATCCAGATGCCCCACTGTTTGAACTATAATCAGAAAAGAACTTAACTTCAATATCCTCAGTTGCATTTGGGCTCAAGCTTAAGACCCAGAAGGATTACATGGATTCTAGAAGTTAAAATAGTCTAACAATTCCATAGAAAAATTCAGTCGTCAGTGGCGTTTCTTGGATTACACTAAGTGCATATTGTCTTTATGCACAGAATTAAAATAAACAAAAACACAGCTGCATTGCCTTAACAAAGTCATATGTAAGAAAGACTGAGTTTACAAAGAAGATAAAGTAGGAGTTGATTGTTTTAAAACAATCTGACTTTCATTCCTTTCAATTGTTAATTTTCCTACTGATATTATATTTTAGTCTAGTTATGACGACAAAGAACTAAGAGGATAGAAGAGGTTAGGGAAATAATTAAGAATCACTGCCAGTTAAAGAGCACTCAGAAAGATATATTTAACTGTCTAAATTTGTAGTGTAACTAAATGAACAGGTATATCTCAATTGGAAAGAAATTCAAATCATACTAAAACCCTCAAGATTATGTATGTTATCCAAACATATACACATATATGTATATGTACTGCACACATACATATATAATATATATACACACACACTATATACTTTACTGTTCATATTACTGCACACATACATGTATTATATATATATATATATACACACACACTATATATACTTTACTGTTCATATAAAAGTATCTTAGACAGTATTTTGTAGGTACAACCACGAATCAGTAGGCTAAAGTGTATAAAACAAAACTTTTATTGTGATGCATGGTATAATAAATTCCATCCTTTGTTTTGGCAGATAATGGGCTCTCAGAGTAATATCTCAGAGGAAGTAGAAGAACAAACACTGCAGAAGATACAAGAGATGAGTAGAAGCTACAACAAGTATATGGAAAGTGTGCTTAAACAGCTTTTGAGCATGGTATGTGATATGAAACCAGAAATCCACATAAACTACAGAGTCACCAATTAAACATACATCATACTATGTGATAATTGTGTAGGTGCCTCCTGCTTGCTCGTAGCTTTATTTTTGCACTAAGGAATTTAAATGTTAATCTTTTTTGGATATATACAAACTGCAATGTGACATAATTCACATGTAGGCACTGAATTAAACATAAATAAATAAAACTGTTGCTTCATCATTCCTAATATTAGTTATGACTTCATCATCTAACTTGGAGAAAGACAAGAATACACAATAATACATTTTTTGATACATGAAAAGAAAATTATTTTGATAGCCTTTTTATGTTTTTTCTTCATTTCTTCTTCAATTTAGAAAATGTGTTCGTAGGTGTGGTTGTTTAAAGATAATTTTAAGCTGGGGATATAGGTCAGTGGCACAAGCACCTGCCTGGCAAGGACAAGATCCTGAGTTTGATTCCTGGTACCAAAAAAAAAAAAAAAATGATTTTAAACGAAATAATTTTAACTCATCTAAAATGACTGTGTCAAGGATTTTATTGATCTTTAATCAATGAGAAAACTATAAGACATCATTGTTAATTCAAAAAGCAATTCTAAAAGTGTGTATAGAAAAAGAGACAGAGAATTAATGGGTTATATAATCATGGTAAGAGAAATGGGTTCCATAACTACTTTATGCACTACTTCAACTGTCAAGAGATTATTTTTTCAAGTATATTTTAAAGCAAAATAATAAAAGATGAGCTGATAGCATAGATGGCATGGTTTTTGTTGTTTGTAAAGAAGTAAGTTCCCAGGTGTGAGTTTGTATACCTCAGTCTCTCAGAAATGATTAAGCTGACTTCTTTAGTACTTTGTTAGTTACATGTATGAATCATCTCAGACCTGTTGTGGAAGCAGCAGTCCTGCTGCATGAATGCAAAGCCTGAGGAATTTGCTTTCAGTTGCTTAGCATCAGGGCCTGTACAGATTTTCACCAGGCAGTGACTCCAACATTAGTTTCTCATAAAAGTGCCTTCCTTAAATGTTTCTGTGTGTATACAGTATGTACTAAGAATCATGACTACAAAAGGTCTTTGATTTTCAAATAATACGTGTATGTGCAAAGAAATTTAAATTCCAGTCCAAACAAAAGTTATTTCATAAATTTTACCATTTTATCACAAAATTTAACATCTCAAGATGATTTTATATTCACATTAGATAAATGAAAGAAAATTACAATTCCATTTGTTTTCCTATTTTCAAAACTTTTGGTACAAAGAAAACCAATCAAGTTAGTTTTACATGTTTTGGTGGTATATTTCTCCATTACTTTAAAAAAAAAAAAAACCCGATTTTTCAGTTAATGAAGAGAAAGGTATCAGATATTCTTAGGAAAACTTTCCCTCATATTTTTTCTTCTGAGGAAGAGTGTAGGCATCACAGCTGTCTCCCCAGTATGGACAGTCATGGACGATTTCCACTTCAACACAGATTTGGAGAATTCAATAACTCTATCCTACAGAGCTGAGATATACACAACAATGAGTACAATTGCCGATTTAAAAAGTTTTTGTATGAAAAGATAATTCTGATACCACAGCCCTGTGATGTCCCTTACAACATAAGATTTAGTTTTGTATCTTAGTTCATGAAAACTAAAACGTATATTTTCTGAATGTGAAAGTTAGAATATATAGTGTGGAACACCCAAAGTAAATAAATTCCAGCTAAGGTCAATTAAGTTCCTTATCTACTTTGGGTTTTCCAGACTATACAGGACATAGAATCCCTTTTAGGATCTAAACAGTTCAGACACACATTAAAGTTGGTGTATAACATTTTCTCGGCACTACAGTAGAGCCACCCACAGAAGAAGGGATGAAACTGTGCACTGGGGACCACTAGTAAATTGCCCAGCCTCCCTGGACCTCTAATTCTTGTTAGTGTTTTCTTCTGCCAAATAGTGTTGAGCTAAACAATCTCTATGGGCATTTTAAGATTTAATTGTACATACTAAATTAGATCAGTTTCAAAGAGTAGTATTCACTATTTACAACCTTTTTATTCACTATTGTAATATTTTTAAATTTTTCAGTGACCCCATTTTTATTCTAAATACCCTATCGGAAAGAGCATTGGCTATCCTTAGTACCCTGGTCTCTATGTAGCTCATATTTTTGAGTTCAAATATGGTTTCACATCTTGGAGTAACTGAATGAGTCATTTTCCCAGAACTCTCACATCTCACAGATGGTAAAGCTGCCAAGTTTTACCTCATTTACATATGAAAAGGTTTCATATGTTTCAGAGATAACTCATTTATCTATGAGAGCTTTCTCAGTCACACCAAAAAGCTAACTTTTTTTGTACATGTACTTATCCTAAACTGTTTTTAATTCTTGCCTACCTTTGTTTTGATCCTTTGTACTATCAGAAACTACAAAACAGAAATTAATTCCATTAGGTTCTTACTCATTTCCTGAAAATAAAATTATACAATGAACAGAAGGGATAAAAGGATTACACTTTTTTTCTCTATTTACACACACACATAAAACAAAGACTTGCCATCAATGCATTGCCATTAATTTCTAGATGGGCAAAGATAACAGGGCAGTGCTGGCCAGCTAAGGTCAGCCTAGAACTACCCACACTCCTCACAAAAGAGCCCACCCTAGGTCAGAAAGCCACATTGCCTACAACCAACCAAAAAAACATGGATGAGCAAAGAGAAAACAGTATTATCTGCACAGATCCATAAACTCAGGAGAAATAATAAGTTGCTATTTTGAGCCACTGAGTTTTAGGGTGATGCATTCTGAAATCGTAGCTAATGCATCTATTAAAAAGAAATACTGCTTTAAAAGGGAGAGGCTGATAAACTATCCTGACTGCTGCTAAGAGCTGAAGTACAATAGGACGGAGCTGTGCCTGTCAGCGTCACACATGATCAAGGAGAGCATGTGGGGTAGTAAAGAGCAACAAGTAAGACTGTAAAAACCATCAGAGAAATGGTGCAGCAGCTTGAGGAAGATGTATGTTGGGCTTTTCTTTATTTGGAATGGGAAATGTTAGAGCATATTCATATGCAGATCAAAATTCCCCTAAAGGAGAGAAATTGATATGGAGAATAAAAAATTGCAGAAGCAAAGTCCTTGAAAAGAGCAAGTAGCATAGATCACAGGCAGAAGAGTTCACCTTAGATGCAATCAGGGATGTTTATACTAACAAAAAAGACCCTAGCAAGCCTGGGCTGACATTGGAGAGGATCAGTGGGCTCACTGGTAGGAGGAGGAAATGTTCATGTCTAAGTACCTTTGTTTTCAAATTAAGTATGAGAGAAACGATCACCTGGCAAAGAATAAAAGCTCTGAGAAACTCACCAAGACAAAAGAAAGAGCAAAATAGTCATTTTAGGAAGTAAGAGGGTACTGTAGATAAGCAGGCCAAGTTGGGAGGCAGCATTGAATATGTAAATGGGACATTCTGCCATGCGTTTAAGATGAGATGAATACAGTTGCTTTTTTCTCTGGCGATGATGAGCTGCTCTGGGCAAAGAGGAAGCAGATTTCTCCTTCCACCACTAGAATCCTCCACAAAAACTTAAGATCGTCTCTCTTGCCCTTTGTCTTTCAGCTCTAAGGTTGAACTAAAATAACTCTTCTTCAAAAGACTATAAATGGTCTTAAATTTAAAGAAAATAATTAATTTCTATAATTTTCCATTTCTGTAAAGGGCTAAACAGAAAGAAATACAAGTACAGAGATCATTACAATTTGATGATTCTGTTTTTCAGCCCTAGGTACAATAACTACTGTTAATTCTCCATGATGTTAAGTTTCCTGTTGTCCTATCCTCACTCTATTGGCCTAATCCAGGCATCGCAAGGGGTTGCTGGTTTGATGGGCTCTTTTCTTCAGAAAGTGACCAGAAAGGGGGTTATGAGATGAGGAATGACAGAAAATCAATGTAATTTAATTCTGTAGCTAGCTTAACCAAAGCATCATAAAATTATCTCAATTTAAAGTGAACCCTAAACTCTTTCTTCATCATCAAATAAGTAGAATCCAACAGAACAGAAGTTTAACCAAACCTATTTTATCATATCTAACACTTGCATTGAAAAGCGTTACAACTGTCAACTTGTTACCATTTTTATTAATGTGTAATCAATTAATAAGCACATATGTGTTTCACAGACAGACCCAAAAGATATTTAAATAGAGATTCCAGTGAACATGAGAACCTTGCCAACATTCTTAAGACCTGTTTCCTAGTGGAATTCACAGTTTGTTGTCACAGATCAGAAAGATGCTTTCCTAAGCACAAATGTAAATATGTCCAAACACCCCAAATAAAACCGCCAGCACCGAATCTTATGTACATTTATGTCTGCTCAAGAAGCACGAAGCTTTGCATGGTGATAATGCCAGAATCAGCAAGGTTTAAAAAAGCTGTGATTTTGTTATTGAAACTTACACAGACCACTGCCTTTAGAAAGATTTGCAAAATTCTATGTGAATGAAGATAAACTAACACAAAACTACCCACCCTAGCCAGAAAATGAGTACGTCTCAAACAACCTGGCCAATGACATCCTCATTTACTCAAACCCTCCCCGGTGGCAAGAAAGTCCATACAGGAGTGTTAGCAGCAACATTAGTAAATGAAGAGATAATATTAAAGCCAGTTAGTATAATCATATGCTAACTCCTTCCCATAGAATATTTTTCTTCCTTCCCTTCTGAAAAGCTTTACTCATCCTTCAGGTTTTGCCTTAATTTGTGAAATTTCATCTCATTCCCTAGGGAAGGTGGCCTTTAGCTCCTGGCTGATTTTGCAGCTCCTTCATGGTGCTGAGCATGTTGTGTGACTTTTAATCCTATGTGTCCCGCCTCCCCATCAGCCCCCAGCCTGTGATTTTCCTAAGGGCAGAAGCTGTCTTCTGCTCATCTGTATCTCCTAAGACCTGACTCAATCTTTAGTGTATTATATGGGTTAATGATTAATTAACAAATTTAGTGTTTTATAATAGGCAATATTGTAATGGATATGAAAATAGCTTCTCATGCACATACTAACAGGAATCTTACAGCATTAGAAATTAAAATTCTTAGAATCTTCAATTGTTCTGCTAGAAAAACAAAGAAAACTAAAAATCCGAGGTTGAGTCAGTCCGGTGAATTAGGAGGAAGGAGAGATGTTATGCCAGAGGAAAGGACACAGGAACACGCCCAGAGATTCAGAAAATATGATTCAGATGTGGAAAACAAGGAGCCCATTTAGCCAGAAGGCTTAAGGTGCTCTTGGAGCGATTACAAGGGCCTTTTATGCCATAATAAGAAGTTTTTTCTGCATTTGAAATGGAGAAAGATCCACTGAGTAGCTTTAAGCAGTACAATAACATAGTGAAAATTACACACGCAATGATCAGGCAGCATCTGGTGAATTAGAAATGGGAACAGGATCAGAAACAGGAGCTTTGGCTAGAAGGCCTTTGCAGTGATCCAAGTGGGTGAGAAGTGGGTGCTTATCTGCAGCAGAAACGGAGATAAGAGGACAGATGCAGAGATAATAAGAGGTAAAAGTGACCTGAGAACTGGCTAATGTGAAAAGGAGAAAAACATAACGAATGCTCAAGATTTTAAACACTGGGGCTGGGAGACTGTGGAGACTGAGAAGAAACCACGCTTGAGCAAAATGGGAGAAGAAGTCAGCAGTACTACAGGAGTGGGCTGAGCGTGCAGCTTGGTTTGCTCACGCCAGCAGACAGCCCACTTTCTAACCTCCTCTCTGGAACCAGTATTAGTTCCCGCATTCATACTCACGGTCATCCTTCTAGGCAGATACAGAGGATAAATTAGAGATGCCTCTAATTTAATGTAAGTGAAATTATACGGAATTTAGCTTTGTCTCTGTTTCTACCCATTCTTCTCAGCAGAATCTTGACTATAGCTCCCAGTCTCCATCCAGTTCTCTCTATCCAAACCCCTTATATTTTCCACTTCAGGCAACTATCTTCTTTTCCACCCCAAAAAGGCGCTGCAAACCCACACAGATAGTTTGAAGGTCTGGGATGGTTGGCATATGTTTGAAATATCCTTAGAGTTTTGACAGAATTGTTATTCCTTGTGATGTTCAGCTACTGTCTCACATACAGAAATGGTCTCTATTCTGACCCAGAGACAGCTCTTACACCATCGCCAGCTTTCTCAAGGTGACGTATCTCTCCAGACATATTTTGGGCTTTATACTTTTCCTGAATAGCAGTAGGGTCAAAGGGATTGTTCACACCATAGCCTGCAGCATTTTATTTGAGCATCTTCTTTTTTAAAATTTCTGTTGCTGCCTGTTTGTAGTACTTAATGATTACATTCATTGTGGAAAGTTCCTACATGTACTTAACACCTCTAATTCTTTTTTTCATCCTCTTCCCCTCCTCTACCTCCCCACTCCCTCCAGCTCTTTGTACCCTTTCCTTTTGCAAAAGATTGATCTCTATGTTTCCTATTCATAGCACGTGCGTCTCCCAGCTCTGTCCAGCCATTCCTTCAAGAAGTCATGCACTGTCACCACCACCAGCACAGAAATCAACCATCTTTCCTCGGGAGTTTCCTTTCTTAAACTGTCTTCCTTTGCTTCCTTTTCTTCTTCTCTGCATATGCCTTGGAACCCAGCATCCCCAACATAAAAGTACATATATAATTAAATACAAGGTCAGCTTCTATCTCCAGAACTAATATTCCCACATCCGTCGCTTTGTGCAGCAAATACAAACCCAGCCACCAGGAGTCAACCTTTATTAAGGGAGGGTGAGGATTTTCAATAAAGAGACCACAACCTTAAACTATTTATGCTACACAAGTTCTTAGGACTATCCACAAAATTCTTAAATTCCAAGAAGGAATGATGACAGTGTATTTTTAATTTGTTGACTTGATGTGGATTTAGGCATACCACCCAAG
The DNA here is from genome assembly GCF_000276665.1 of Chinchilla lanigera. Classification (NCBI taxonomy): domain Eukaryota; kingdom Metazoa; phylum Chordata; class Mammalia; order Rodentia; family Chinchillidae; genus Chinchilla; species Chinchilla lanigera. The sequence goes on along the minus strand of NW_004955406.1, from coordinate 34,904,300 downwards.
GAGATTTTAATTCAGGCCCATGGATCTGCTTCTTTAACAAGTTCCCTAATAAGTCTGATGCCAGAGTTTATGCTTTGAGAAATGGTTGTAAAATTTTATAATAGAAGTACCTGCTATTAAATGAAAATTTTAAGTTCTAATTTGACACACAAGTTTAAGTATCACATTATTTCTTGTATCTGAGACACCCAAAGGGTAAATAAAGAGCACAGCGGAAGATAGATATTGGGAAGTAGGAGGAACATGTTCAATTGGGAAATGGAACAAGGGAGGGGGAAGAGGCAATGGGAAGAAAGCAGAAAGGGAACAAAAGAGAATGGAAGGGAAAGATGGAAACTAAGCTTGTGTAGATGGGGATGTGAAGAAAGGGTGAAGGGAGGAAATAGGATGGGAGAGAAAGAATTAAAGCCAGGGATGAGCTCAGTGGCACAGCACTTACCTGGCAAGAGTGAGGTCCTGAGTTCAATTTCTGGTTTGAAAAAAAAAAAAGATGTTGCAATACATACAATTATAAATTCCCTATGATAAATGCAATCATCATGTATGACAGATATGTACCAATAAAAAAATGAAGTTTAAAAACAGTAAGTTCAAACATCAAATGCCAGGAACCATCTCAACAAATCCAGCCTCACTGGATTTGTTGAGATGAAAGAGAAATAATAAGTTCTCTTTTTCTATAGCTGGCCAGAACAGCGGAATTTCTGTGCATCAGAGGTGAGAGGGAGAGAAACGAAAAGTTTAGAAACATTTCTAACACCAGTACAGCAGGTTAAGATTAAGAACATGATACACTGGAAGAGAGCAATAGGTAGGAAACCAACAGCCCCAGTCTGAAGGACGACAGGAGATAGTTGCCACCTGTAGGATTTCCATAGACTGAGCAGTCTTAGTTCAGGACATAAGTATACCAAATATATATGTGTATATATCTATATCTATATCTATCTATTCAATATACATATTCATGACACTAAGAGTTATCTTAAAAAGAGTGATTTAAAACAAAAATAGATTACATGATATATCAGAATATGTATTTAAAAATATGATAGGTCAACAGCAAACTCTTGTGAAAGTGGACTGCACATGAAGACATCAAGTTTTGCTGAGTTTAAGTTGATAATGATGCTCGCCGGCCCTCGCTGGCCCGGCGCAGCCCCGCCCCGCCCCCGGAAAGGCAGGCAGCGTGCGCCCGGGAAGCGGCGCGGAGATGCACACCGGCCCCGGGACGGCCCACGCCGCGCGGTCGAGAACCGCCAGGCCACAGAGAAGCACCGACACAATAGGCCCGCCAGGAGACGTGCGTGAACCATCCCGACATGCAGAAACCTCTGGGAAAACTTGCCACACGGAGGGGCGCTCTTGGCCCTGCCCTTGAAAGCCAGAAAGGTCCAGAGTCAGCGGAGGAGCAGCTGATGAACAAGGACTCGGAGTACAGGAGAGTACCGACGCCCGACGACTCAGAGGTCGAGCTGACTGGGGACACGGGAGCCATTCGGGAGCCGGAAACCAGGAGGACCTTGCACAGCACCCAGGAAGACGCCCTGGAGGCCATTCTCCGCCCCCTCCCCCGCCCCCAACTGTACAGGCTGCGGTGGAGGAGCGAATGGGGCTCCGGAGAGGTCTGTACCCAGACTTCCTGGATTACAGAGGTGCCCAGTTTTCAGATTCTGTAGAACCGCCTTCATGGAGAAGGACCGTTGACTCCAAGGAGGAGCCCCATGAAATCATGAGTATAGAGGAAAGAGTAGACGGCCCGTGCCTGTCTCTCTGTCCGTCTTTTCAGTCCTGGCCTTCCTTGCAGCCATCACACCTCAATGAGGGGAGTCACTGATGAGGAGGTAATCAGCTATTTTTCACAACCCTTGGGCTGTAACTACTTGTTGGATCTTTCTTGCACATCTTTGTTTTCCTGAGAAACCATTTTGAGGATGCCAACATGCACTGCAGCAGCCATTGATGATTTCCTACCAATCTGCCCATACCTCTGTAATGTTTGTATTGTTCCTATGCTGTTTCATAAATGGATGTGTTTGTTACTGTGTGTTTTCAACAACAACCACTGAGAACAGTCAATGATTGTTTTATTGATCACTCATGTATAGCTCAATCTGTTTTCCCTAGAGACCACTTTGGAGAAGCCAGGATATAGTACAACAATCATTGATAATTTCCTGCCATTTTTGTCTGTAACTCACTATTATTTGTCTATTTGTTTTCCTGAGAGACTATCTTAAAGATACCAATAGGTAAAATAACAACCATTGATAATGTCCTACCACTTTGTCTGTAATTCGGTGAATTCCCCCTATTGTTATGTTGTCCTTCTTTTACACTTTAAAATAAAAAATTTTAAAAAATGATAATGATTTGATCAGTCTTCTATTCTTACAGCTGGTAATCTGAACAATGTAGTTGAAGATAACAATATGTAATATAGTAGCCACTGTTAATTCCTATCATTATTGTGTTTTGAAACCCTGTATCATTTTTATTGTTTTTGCTTCATTTTGTTTTTGTCTACATTGTTATTATTTTATTATTGTTTTTTGTTCTCTTTAAAATAAAAAAAGAATAATTCTTCTTAATACCTAAGTACATGATATTTAAATAAAGGTAAAATGTGATACTGCTAGGGATATATAACAGAGACCTTGATTCTGAGTTCAACTCCCAATTGCAACTCTCAGAATTCATGAGACCTTGAGGTATTTTTTTAAATAACATGGAGCTAATACTAATGCACCACAGAAGGTTGTTATGATAACTTAGTGAATCTAAAATGAGTGGGTGTAAAACTGCTGTACAGATTCAATGCAATTCCCATTAAACTACCATTAGCATACCTCACAGATCTAGAGAAAACATGCCTTAAATTCATCTGGAACCAGAAGAGACCCAGAATAGCAAAAGCAATCCTGGGAAACAAGGACAAGTCAGGTGGAATCACAATCCCTGACCTGAAATTATACTACAAAGCTACTGTAAAAAAATCAACCTGGTACTGGCTAAAAAACAGACCTGAGGATCAGTGGAACAGACTGGAAGAAACAGACACAAGCAAAAACACACTCAGCCACTTAATCTTTGATAAAGGGGCCAAACAAACTCACTGGAAGAACACTGCCTCTTTAATAAATGGTGCTGGAAAAATTGGCTTGCCACCTGCCAAAGACTGAACATAGACCCAAGTCTATCACCATGCACCAAACTCAAGTCAAAATGGTTCACAGATCTCAATATTAAAACAGAAACACTAAATCTATTGGAAGAGAAAGTAGGTAAAAACCTTGAAGACATAGGGGTAGGCAGAGGGTTCATGAACAAAAGCCAAACTGCATGTGAAACACTTCAAAGAATCAACAACTGGGATCTCATCCTACTGAAGAATTTCTGCACATCTTAAGAAATCACCAACAGAGTAAAAAGAAAACCCACCAACTTGGAAAAAATTTTAGCTGACTGTCCCTCAGACAAAGGGCTTCTATCTAGAACATATAAAGAATTAAAAAACACCAGCCCCCCCCCAAAAAATTCAAAGACTCAATTCAAAAATGGACAGCTGAAATGAATACACACTTCTCAGATAATGAAATACAAATGGCAAATAAATACATGAGAAAATGTTCAACATCATTAGTCATTTGAGAAATGCAAATTAAAACAACATTGAGATTCCGCCTTACCCCAGTAAGAATGTCTAGCATTAAGAAATCAACCAGTAACAAATGCTGGTGAGGCTGTGGAGAAATAGGAACCCCTCTCCATTGCTGGTGGGAATGCAGACTGGTGAAACCACTGTGGAAATCAGTATGCAGATTCCTCAGGAAGCTAGGACTAGAGGTCCCATTCAACCCAGCTATTCCCCTTCTGGGTATTTTCCTAGAAGATCTAAAAATATCATATCACAGCGATATATGTGCACCTATGTCATAGCAGCACAATTTGTAATTCTAGATTGTGGAAACAACCCAAATGTCCATCCACCGAGGATTGGATAAGAAAATTGTAGTACTTTTATATAATGGGATATTGCTCAGCTTTAAAGGAAGATAAACTAGAGGCTTTTATAGGTAAATGGTCACAACTAGAGACCATACTCATAAGTGAAATAAATCAGACCTGCATGTGCAAGCACCACATTGTCTCACTAGTGTAAAACCTGAAAGAGGTTGCTGTATGAGGACCTGAACCACATCATGCTTGGTCCCAACTAAGAAAGTGTTTTTGGTTTTATGGCTAAGACAGGACAATATAGAATTGAAAAGTATCAGTTATAATAGTTCAGATAACAGTAAACTCCATTGAAATTGCTTCAAACAATAAAGGGGACTTTTTGACAAAATACAACTAAACCTTCCAGCAGTGGAAGTTAATTCAAGAAGAGACTTTAATTTTGATGACATCATGACTTGATGTCCAGTCTCATCACTAAGATTCTACTGTTCCTGCTGAGGTGAGTTTTGTTTTGGGCGGAGCTGCTATTTTGGTTCATGCCCAGAGAAGAAGAAGATTTACTCCGCATGCTACAAATCTCCAGTTTCACTCTGGATTGACTTTTATGGCTGACTGATACTCCAGATAAGACCACACCTGGGTCATGTGGCTCCCAAAAGCATACATAGAAATTTGAGAATTATGGACAGTGAAGGGCATAGACAGATGTTGGAAAAACAACGAGGAAATGTCCGTTATGAAGAACAGGGGTATAGAGATAGAAAAATTTAGAATTAACATTTTCTATTTTCACAATATCTCTAACTCATCTTTTCCTTATCAAAGTCTGGAAAATAGTACCTATCTCATAGATTTATCATGAAGGAGGAATAATAAATATAAAACATTCAGCAAAAGGTTTCACATATAGTGAGCATGCAATAAAAATTACTCCTTAAACTGGGTGTGGTAGTGCATACTTGCAATCCCAGCACTCGGGAGGCTGAGGCAGGAGGATCATTGCGAGTTTGAGACCGGCCTGGGCTACAAAATGAGCTCACGGCCAGCCTGAACTGCATAGCGAGACCCTGTCTCAAAAAAGACTTAAAAAAAAAAAAAAAATTACCCCTTAAGTCCCTTCACTTCTCAGAACAATGCCTGTCATGCAGTGGTCACTCAATAAGTATGTGTTGAATGAAAAAATGACTAACTCAGTGAGCAATGCTTGTGCACACATAGTTTGCTTGCTTGAACAGACAATAAGAGAAAGAAAAGCCAAAAGCAGTGGAGCTAATAAAATATTCTGATACACTATTTTTTGTATACTTAGCCAGTACATTTTATAAGCATAGTGTACAAAGCTTTCCAGGTCATTGCTTTCCCACAAAGACAGATAAATTTAAAATTAAGATATAAAACTACCGTCCAGGTATTGTAATGGAAAACATGGAGATGCAGAAAAGTGAACATCATGTTCAAAGAAGCTGTAAAACAGTCACATACTCAATTTGCATGGCAGGAAAAGTGAACTTTGGTACCTAGTCAATCTGTGTGATCTGAAGGAAGTCTTAGCTATCTAAATTTTGTTTCTCTATCTTCAACAATTCTCTCTTGTTTGAGTCACCACATGTGGCATTTCAAGGAACCTCAGTAGTCACACAACTAATTAGGCTTTTAATACAGACTAACACCCTAATCCCCTAGCATCCTGACTTCAAGCGTTTCCAGTATGTTAAAAGGACGAATATACAACTTCCTTTTAAAAGATTTGCTCTTCTAGAGAAATGGTACCATAATCAAAGCATTGCAAAATTATTTTGATTATCATACTTTATAAATGCAGGATGACTGAAAAACCTCATCTTTTCAAACCAATGGGTGTAAGAACCATTTAAAAGGCATTTTTTGACTACTATTATGAGTTGAAGAGTTAATCCACAGTTTTTTATAGCATCTATCCTGAAGTACCATGTGTGGGATCTCTTAGTTTTCTCTATTATTGTCCTACTTTCTACCTTCAGTAGCTTCAAAGAATTCACCATGAACATTGTAGTCAATGGTAAAAAATTAAAAACTTTTCCTCTAAGATCTGGTACAAAGCAAGGGTGCCCATCTCATCACTTCTATTCCACATAATAGTCTAGCAAGAGTAATTAGGTACAAAAAATGCATCCAAGTAAGAAAGGAAGAAATAAAATTACTTCTCTTTGAAGATGATATAGTCTTTTATGTAGAAGTTTCTAAAGATCCACAAAAAGACTATTAGAACTAATAAGTTTAGCAAAATTGCAAGATTTTAAATTAACATGCAAAAATCAATTGTGTATCTATATACTAACGATGAAAGAATAAAAAAAAAAACTAAAGAAACAACCCAATTTATAACAATAACAAAAAGAATAAAATACTTGGGAATAAACTTAATCAAGGAGATGAAAGAGTTATATGCTATGAACTATACAACTTTGCTGAAAAAACTGAAAAGGACAAATAAATAGAAAATATATCTCTCAGCTGTGGACATTAATATTATTAAAATACCCATACTACCTAGAGTGAGCTACAGATTCAATGCAATCTCAATCAAAATTCCAATGTTATTTTTTTAAGAAATAGAAAAACCAATCTTAAAATTCATATGGAATCATAAGGACCCATTGATAAGCAAAACAGTCTTGAGAAAAAAAAATGACTGGAGGACTAATCAAAATAATATGATAGTAGTGTAAAAAACTCATGAATATGTGGTCAACAAAACCTTCAACAAAGGTACTGAGACTATACAATGGGAAAAGAGTAGTCTCTGCAGCAAGTGCTATCGGTGAGTCAATGTCAGATTTGGACAGAAAGGTAACGATGCAACTTCAAGTTTCAACAGTCACTCTGAATTTTATGTGAGACATTACCTAAAGCAGAAAGACAATTGCATGGAAAACTGAAGAGGCTCTAAGAGAGGAGTGATAGTGGTAGCTTGGGCCAGAGTAGGGAGAGTAGTAAAAGCCATACATGAAAGGTAATTAGATTTTAAAACTCTAATCTGCTTAGTGGGGGCCTGGCTGTCAGTGATTCTAGGTAGTAACTGTCTTGTTCTTGAGGAATCTATCAGGGCTTAATAAAAAGGCACCTCACTCAGAGTATGTGGAAATCGTGAAGTGACAACCAGGACAAAGTAGATAGTCCATGGGTTCAGACAGGACTGTGAGTTCAAACAATCCCAAAAGCTTTAACAGCAACAACAAAAGTAGAATAACTGCCTAGGAGGTGAACTGCCACCTAATTTCAAAGCTAAGGAAAAGCTGTACTAATAGGCATACATTTGAGCCAGTACTAATACAGAAGATATACCTGTATCTACCAGGACTAACTTCACCTACCAAGGCTTACTTAATATCCAGGATACTAAGTTTCCCTAGTTATGAAAGCTCCAGAGTTTACACTTCTTGGAATGGAATACATAAAATGCCTACAGTTTTAGTGTCAGAGTCAACCTGTATAATTTGTTCTTGTTAGTCGAGCATCAACCAGAATAAATGTTTTTCAAAATGTCTTTGCAAAGCTCATGATGTCTCATATGGTCATTCATTCAATTAACAAGCATAAACTACCAACCACAGCTAGATCTCCATCTAAAATCAGGGATTAAAAACATAAAAAGTACAAGAAAACAACAACCACCAAACCCTGCCTCATTTATAGGAGTTGTCTGTCAAATATGAAACCAGAATGGGATGGGAACATGGCAGCACTGTCCAGTGAAGTCCAGAGGAGCTGTGGGTGCTGCAGTGGAAAGGTGAACACACATCAGCAAGGGAGGAGAGGAGGAACTGAGCTGCCCTCAAAGGTTAAGGTAGAATGTGCTGCTAAAAATAGGGAAGAAATAACAAACCAGAAACCAAAATAAATGTCAAGGTTCAGCCTGATCTGTGTGTTACCTCTTATTTATAGAAATCTCGTAAGTTCAACAGACAACTGAAAATCAATATTTTGTCACATAATTGACATTCAGCTTTTTGTGTTCTCTACATTTCCTTTTAGAAATACCATTGTGTTAATCAGTTCTGCCAGTCATTTCACCTTTCCCCATTTATCTGCCACTGAAAAAATGCAAGCAATTTCCCCTCCAGTGCACAAGAGTGCGTAGAATACAAGGTGAAAAATTTGAACTGGAAACATCATCCTCCATCGATTCCATCAAAACTCTTACTTCCCAGCCTGATCTGTCTTAGCGTGCTGCTTCTCTGGGATTGGATGTGTAATTACCCCTACACACACACACTTTTTTTCTGTATCCACCAGGGCTTAATTGCTTACCTGATAGATAACATGTTAAGATGCCCTGGTTACAAAAACTCCAGAGCCTGTACCTCCTTCTCTGGAACACGTAAAACTTTTGGAACTGCCTGCTCTAGAACACATAACTTTTTCTTGGTTTTGAACAAGACTCTAAAGATTTTCCCCATTATTCACAATTCTCTTTATTGATTGATCAGTCTTAATCGTCTAAACTAACCACAAGTACTTCTGGATATATAGAAGCTGTGCCTTTATTCTTAATGAACTCATAATATTCGTGTCACTTTAAATTTGTCTTATAAGTATTTATCTTATTTTATTATTTCTGATAGCTTTGCAGCGTTTGCTAGTCAATGCATTCTGAGTCACCTCAGCAGCTATTCATATTTCTTTTAAACTTTATAGTAATTAACATTTCTCCTCTTCTAGAGTATTTTCTGTCTCCGTATTTTATAACATAACATTTCCTACCACTGTTCTCTAGTACCAACAAGAATGAACAAGACTTCAAATCTGTGAATTATTCATAACATCAGCTTCTATTAAGAGTGACTCACAGGATATTAAATCAACATAAAAGAAGTTAATTAACAAAATCAACATTAAAGCTTTCTACATAGCAATAATAAACCAGCTGAGAAAGAAGTTTATTCCATTGATAACGACTTCGGTAAAATAAAGCCTAAGGGTCAACCTAACCAAAAAGGTGAAAGACCTCTACAAATGAAAATTTGAGAACACTAAAGAAAGAAATTAAAGAAGAGACAAAAAGAAAAAAAAAATTCCCTATTTAAATGCTAAGCATGTGGTAGTTATATATATTCTACTCTTCAAGGTCATTACCAAGGTCTGATTTTTCATACACATCTGCCTCCTGAGGGCACATCTTATCACAAGGTGTGCAGAGTTCATCACTGCTGCAGATACTGGCTTGGTGGGACCTGGTCAAAAACTGATGTGAGTTTTCAGAAACATCTTTGAGGAAGTATCTATAAACAGGTATATGTAATTCCACAGCATTACATCCTATACTACTAATTTTTTATTACTTCTCTACTAGTTATGCTATTGCACTGTAAAAAGAAAATATCAAAATTATTATTGCTTTTTAGTTATGCATTTGACATTATGCATGTTCCATGTCTAGAACACCAGGCAAAAACACTACCATGAGGACTAATAACATCTATTCCATTATTAGTCCTAAGTTGCCTCAAACTCTAAATTTACGTGAAATAACTGACCTTTTAGAGACAGACGACAGGAAAGAAGCAAGTGCTATAGTGATACAACCACCTCAAAATGCTGCAGCACCTCTTTCTGATGACAACTCAGGAGACTAAAAAGGTGGAACAATGAATGATTTGCCAAGTTCTTTGCTGCATGCTGCTGCCTATCTTATTCAGGATGGCGCTGATTCTGAGTCTGGCTCATACGATCCCTCAAATGCACCTAAACCCAACTCTCCTGACCAAGTTCCATCTAGGTCTACTGCACAGCAACCTCCACCATCCAGGAGGAGGAAGGTGACAAAAATTGTTCCCAAATGGGAAAAAGCTGACCTAGCTGCACAGCTCTTAGCAGGTAGAGTTACAGAACCACCAAATGATTTCTTCACCAAAATGAGAAGGCCTATAGAAATCCTTGAACTTTTTCTTGATGCTGAAGTCATTGAACTCACTGTCAAGGATTCCAGCTTATACACTTGAGATAAAGATGTACATTTTGGCATGACTAGCTCCAAATTCAAATGCTTTCTAGGAATTATTTTTCTGGTGGTTACATTTCAGTTCTTAGAAGAACTTTGTTTTGGAAACAAAGATCAGATGTGCATAATGTACTGGTTAGCGCTGCCACGAGATGCAACCACTTTGAAACAATGTTTTCTAATTTACACATTGCTGACAATGCAAATTTGGATCCAGTGGACAAGTTTTCCAAATTGCGATCTCTCATAAGCAAACTCAATGAGAGATCTATGAAATTTCTTCCAAATGAAACTTACTTCTGCTTTGATGAATCCACGGTTCCTTATTTTGGTCAACACAGGTGCAATTTATTTGGGGAAAACACATTCAGTTTGGCTATAAATTTTGGTTTGCTGACGCAGGTCTGGGCTACATTTGCTAATTCCAGCTATGTCAAATTAAAAGCCCCAATACTAAACATTAGGAATATGATAGTAGTGCATTGTTTGGCCTTCAGTTTGTGAGGCAATTTCAGAGGCACACCCAAGACAATACCATTTTGTATTTTTAATAACTTTTTCCCCTGTATTGAACTTCTTGATAAGCTCAGTTTAGTGAGATATCAGGCAACAGGTACAGTGAGAAAAGGGCACATTAACAAAGCTGTCTTGGAACCAGAGGTAGCTATTCAGGAAAAGAGAAAGAGACACATTCGATAACTGCAGATGGAATAATCACAGTGTTGTCACTGTTGCTTCTTCTGATGCTGGTATTGGTCTTCTGTGTCTCATCTATTGCTATTGCCAGAAACTGAAAAGAAAGATACAAGTTCAGCAGCCAAACATGATCAAAGGGCATAACCAGTTCATGGGAGGCACAGACAGAGCAAATGTAAACATTGACAAGTACCACACATCAATCCATGTAAAGAAATGGTATTCAAGCCTTCTTTTGTTCTATTTCAACTTTGTCTCACAAAATGCTTGGCAGCTACAAAAAAGTAGATTTTGTGGAGTTAGGTCAGGGTGTAGTATGCCATTATCTAGAGACCCATGGTCACACTGCAGAACCTGGTGAAGAAAAACCTTCTCAGATGCATAACACTGACTCATGTTATAGTGGCATAAATCATGTGATAGTGAAACAGGAAGAGTCAACACAGTGTGATGAGTGTTCCAAGAACACCACTTTTTGATTTGAAACATGTGACACTGCCTTAAATGTGATGTGTTCTGTTGAGTATCACACTGGAGAGCAGGTGTCACCACCTCCTGAAGAAGCAGCATGACTTTATACATCATGTACAATGTAACAGGAGGTTTTGCCTCATATTCTACTTGTGGAATGCCACACAACTTCACGGTGGAACATAATAGTTTCTTTCTCTTCAAATTCTTGTTCCTTGAATTTTTCTAGAAAAGTATATTAATTTTGTGCAAAAACTCAAAAAGTTGCTACCTCAGGCATAGTCATTAAAAATGACCATGTTACCAAAAGTGATCTCTGAATCATAGCTGCAATGAAATTCTTCACATACATAGAAAAAACAATCCTAAAATTCATATGGAAACATAAAAGACCTGGAATAACCAAAACAATCCTAACTAAAAAGAGTGAGGCTGGAAGAATCACAACACCCATTTTCAAATTATACTACAAAACCATAATGACAAAAACAGCATGGTACTGCTACAAAAGTAGACACATAGCCCAATGGAATAGAATAGAAGATGCAAGAACAAACTCATAAAACTACAGCTATCTGATTCTTAACTTAGTATCCCAAAACATATGTTTCAGAATCTGTCTCTTTAATGGTGCTGGGAAAACTGGTTAACCATATGTAGAAGACTAAAACTTAGAATCCCATCTGTAAGACCTAGGTATAAAATCTGAAACTTTGAAAGAAAGTATAGGAGATACACTAAAAAGTACAAGCAGACACTTCACTAATAGGACTCTAATAAGACAGGAAATATCAAAAATCAACAAATGGGATTACATCACATTAAGAAGCTTCTGAACAGGAAAGGAAACAATAGAGTGAAGAGGTAAACTTAAAATAGGGGAAAATCTTTTCCAGCTGCATTTCTGACATAGAATATCTAAAATATACAAAGAACACAAAAAATTGTTACAGGGAAAATTTCAAATAGGCTGTTAAATAAATGGAAAAATGAATTGAATAAACATCTCAAAGAAGTTCAGATAGCCAATAAGCATTTGAGAAATGTTCAACATCTTTAACCATGAGGGAAATACAAATCATAACTAACCTGAGATTCCATCTCACCTCAGTTAGAAAGGCTATCATATTTAATACAAAAATTGGCCAAATCAATTAATGTAATACACTATATCACCAGAGCCAAAGACAAAAATCACATGATATCTCAATAGATGCAGAAAAGGCTTTTGATAAAGTCCAACATTCATTCATGATAAAAACCCTACAGAAAATCAGAATAGATAGTCTTCACCTCACTCTGATAAAAGCCATCTATGACAAACCAACAGCCAGCATCGTATTAAATGGACAAAAACTGAAAGCTTTCACTTTAAAATCAGGAATAAGACAAGGCTGTCCACTGTCACCACTCCCATTCAGTATAGTGCTGGAAACATTAACAAGAGAAATTAGAAAAGAGGGAGATATAAAAAGAATAAGGATAGGAAAGGAAGAAGTGAAATTATCATTATTTGCAAATGACTACTACATAGTCATGCTATGAAGATCCCAAATACTCTACATAGAAAGATACTCTACATAGAAGATCCCAAATACTCTACACAGAAGATACTCTACATAGAAGGTCCCAAATACTCCACCAAAGGACATGTAGATTTAATAACCAAATTCAGTAAGGTAGCTGGATACCAAGTCAACACTCAAAAATCAATAGCACTCCAGTACACAAATAACAAACACACTGAAAGAAAAATTAGGGAAACCCTAGCTTTCACAATAGCATCTAAAATAAGAAATATGTAGGAATCAATCTAATGAAGGAAGTAAAAGATTTATACA
>NW_004955406.1:34774566-34890402 GCF_000276665.1 Chinchilla lanigera | reverse complement strand
GAATGGCTGTCATTAAGAAATCAACTAATAACAAATGCTGAAGAGGCTGTGGGGAAAAAGGAACACTTCTTCACTGTTGTTGGGAGTGTAGACTGGTGCAACCAGTGGAAATTAGTGTGGAGATTCCTCACAAACTAGGATTAGAAGTCCCACTTACCCCAGCTATTCCGTTCCTGGGTATTTGTCCAGAAAAACTGAAAACATCATAACACAGCAATATATGTGTACCAAGTTTATAGCAATGTAATTTCCCATAGCTAAATCTTGGAAACAACCCAAATGCCCATCATGATGAATGGATAAAAAATATGTGGTATTTTTATACAATGGAGCATTACTCAGCTATAAAAAAGATAACCTTTATAGCATTACTCAGCTATAAAAAAGTAAATGGATGCAATTAGAGACCATACTCATAAGTGAAATAAATCAGACCCACGTGTGTAAACGTCATATTCTTTCCCCAGTGTAAGAACCTGAAAGAGTAAATAAAACCCAAAAGGTACAATACATATTGTGAAAGGGAAAGAAACTGTTCAAAAGGAAAGAACAACTGAGATGGGGAAAAGGAGAAAAGAAAGAAGGAAAAGAAAATAATATATATGTATGTACAAGAATAGCTGGGATAATTGTACTGCTGATGTCTATTGATTTATTGAAAGGAACAGTTAATGGTTCAATTTTCTTTAGACTAATTTTTCATGCTTATGTCTGGTAATCTGAACAACTAATCTGAAGACAACAACATGCAATATAACAACCATTGTTGAATTCCTACCATCTTGTTTAATGAAGCTCAGTACTGTTTTTGATGTTTTTTTCTATTATTTTTTATTCTCTTTAATTTTTCAATCCATTTTGCATTCTTACATCTGGTAATCTAAGCAATTTTGTTGAAGATAACAATATGTAATATGACAACTATTGTTGATTTCCTATCATCTTGTTTTGAAATTCTGTATCATTTTTATTGTTTTTGTGTTGTTTTTGCCTTTGTTGTTGTTATTTTGTTATTGTTTTTCTTTCTCTTTAAAAACATTGCGTGAAAATATTAAAAAAGAATTGGCAAGGATATGATGAGGTGGAAGTAGGAACACTTCTATTCTGTTGTTGGGACTGTAAAGTAGTACAGCCACTGTGAAGATTCCTCTCAAAACTTAAAAATACAACTACCATATGACCCAGTATACCATTTCTTGGTAAATGCACAAAAGAATTAAATTCAGAATTCTATAGGCATACCGGTACATCCACGCTTATTGTGGCACAATTCACAATAGCTAAATATGGAACCAGCTTAGGTGCCCATTGGCAGATGAGTAAAGAAAATATGGTATACCCAGTGGAGGGTGAATTCAACTATAAAGAATGTCATTTGCAGTAAACTAGATGGACCAAGAGATGATCATGTTAAGCAAAATAAGCCAGACTCTGAAAGACAATATCATATATTTTCCCAATATGTAGAATCTAAAAAACAAGACCTGAAAGTAGAAGAAAGACTGTTACTAGACAAGAGAAAGGGAACAAAGAAAAAAGGGAAGGAGAGAGGAAAGCAAAAAAAAAGTTATTAATTATATTATTAAGATAGATTCACATGGATTTATTGAGGTAAAACGGTATCCACTGCAGTAACTGGAAAGGAAAGTTACAAGAGAATATGGCATTTCCAATATTTTTATTTTAAAAAATGCATTGATGTATAGAGATGTCAAGAAATTTTCTAATGTGTTCACTTAACTGATTTAATCTACCTTGAGAAATTAGACTCTGCTACGGTTTAGGTCTAAACTGTCTTCCAAAATTCTCATTAGTGTGGAAGGTGATTAGGTCATAGAGATGCTATAGTCATCAGAGGGTTCATCCACTGACCAGATCAGCAGCTGAACTGCTGTTCAAAAGTGGGGCATGGGTGCACATGGGTCAATGGAGGTGTGGCCTGGAAAGAGTATATTTTTGTCTTTGGCTCCCCACCCCAGTCCTCACCCTCATTCTCAGCCCCACTTCCTGCTGTGATGAGTTGAACACTTTTCTCCACCTTGCCCCTCTGCCATCTTTGTTTCCCCTGTTTTATTATGAAATGTTTCTAAAGGAGGAAGATAAGAATTGCTATAAGTATGTGAAGTGATGGGTATATTAAATGGCTTGATTGTAGTCATCATTTCACAATATGTGCATCTCCAAATGTGATATTGTACATAGTAACCTGATTTTATTTGCAAATTGTACTCAATAAAATTTAAAACGTACAATGAGAACAAAGGAAAAAAGAAAAAAGTGCAAAAAAAAAAGAGCTATTCGCTCATCTTCCATAGATTTCCCAGCTTCCAAGTTTTTGAGACATTCCTTTCAAAGAAGAATCTTCAGCTATTTTTAGCATCTTTCTTCTTGGCCCACTCTCATATCAATTAAATGGTCCCCTTTCTCCTCTGAGGTAAGAATAGGTCTTAGCCTTGAACTGTAAAACTTATTGTTAACATTTTTTTCAGGAACCGACCTGTATCAAGTTTCCCTCTTCTCAGTCCTTCACTTTAACACAAAATGTGTTATTCAAAATGTCCTGTAAAGTTTTTCTCTGTGTGTGTGTGCACACCATAACTCAACCTAAGCATTCCCTTCCACTATTTTTAGTAAATTTCAATGCAACTCACAACATGAATGGTATTGTACTTGCTCATCTAATAAATCATAATTTGGGGATTTTTTTGTTTTGTGTTTTTGTTTGTTTGTTTTTCTGGTACCAGAAATCGAACTCACGACCTCGTGCTTGCCAGGCAGGCCCTGTGCCGCTGAGCTAAACCCCCAGTCCCTAAATCATAATTTCGGTTTGGTATTTCCAAATGTGATTTATATGGTCGTGAATACCAGAGATGTCACCAGTTATCTTGTTTTTTTTATGTCTTACAACATAGACATAATGAGAATAAATGAATTAGGGATGCTTGGGTTAGGATTTTAAGAGCATAATTTGAGAATTGTGCTTGTCAAGTAGAAAGAGATTAAAAGAATGATGCTGTCTCCTAATGCTAAAACAAAATGAATATTATTAACTTTTTAATACACAGAGATGTTCAGATATTAAAATCTATATCAATTTTGTAATAATTATCCATTATTAAATAATAATTGTCTTCTGATCAGTTTTTTCTGAAAAATTTCAGATTGAGCAAAATTGGTTCCTTGGAACAATTATTATACACTTTGCACATGTGCTTACTAATCCACACATACACACAAACACACACTTGTGGCTAGTTTTAACCACAAATATGAAGTAGTTTGAATAACTGATTTAAAAAATCGAGCAGAATTTTGGCATATGCAGTAAACAAGTTGTAACTGACCCTAGAAATATTTGAATCCACAGGTCCTTTTCTGTTTACTTTTAGGACTACTTCTCTCACCTTTTCCTGGGCTCCAGTTGAAATCCCTTCCCATATATTTTGGGTAACTACTTCTCACATTTCATTTCCGGGTCTAACATTCTATCACCTTTGGATCATCTCTTCGAGCACATTTTCAGTCCAGATATTATGTTGAGCTGCATGGTTTGGTAGAAACACTCTGAGCAGGTTCGCGGGGTTCCAGTTCCTAGTACGACTCCACATTTTCAGCCATATTCATAAAGCAGAATCAGTCAGCACCTTTCTATACTTCAGACCACTTGCCATCTACTGGGCACAGAATCAAACTCTAAACATTAAGTTTTCAGTTTTCACAACAATCAAGTAGAGAAACTGTCACACTTCTCGGTTTAGAGATAACAAAACTAAAGTTCAGAAGGATTAAGTGATTTACTCAAAGCAGCAAAGCTAGTAACTGATACAGTAGGGGCTCAAACACAAATATGTGTAATTCTCAAGAAATGACCTAAATTGCTTCACTTTGCAGTTTCCCTTTCCTCTGTCAGAAAAGCATCCTGCAGACTGCCAAGAGCTGGAAAGATTCAGCACTGGACACATGCTAGGAGGCAGGATATCCATTCTGTCACCCCTTAAATGTCAGTCATGTGAACTTTGTGAAAACTTGCATTCTGATGGTAATCCTGAGCAGAAGGTGCCTTTAATTTTTGGCCACTTAGAAATCATAAATCCATAATCTGGGTCTAAAATCGATATTACTCCTTGTACTCATTAGTCCAGCTTTTTGATTCCTGTTAAGACTATGTTTTTTTCGCTTTCCAGGTTTCAGAGGCTCCATCTCTAGTGGCTATTCACTGAAGTATTAGATTTCTACTTTTTATTTGTAAAAATCTTAGGTTCAGTTCTCTGTGGGCTCATCTTCTTCCCCCTTTATAGGTGGGAAGATTTACCCTTGGCTGAGCTAGACAGCCCTCCCTTTCTGTGTCTCAGGCTGGGTCCCATCTGCAGACACCTATTGTTCCTATTTCCCTTTGCTTTCCCTCTATTGAATTCTGTGAGGCTTTCTCTCCTCTTGGCTTTTCACTTGGGACTCAGACAAAGCTCTCTGTCTCATGAAGTGCTCTCCGTCTTCACAAGCCATCCTCTCCCTCCTGCTTTCTTGGTTCAGCCTCCTATTTACCCTCAGCTATTGTCTCCGCTGTCCTTTGTTTTCCCACCACAACCAGAGTGTTGTATTATTTATCCCCCTGCCCCCTTTCAAAAAGCCTCCTCTTCCTGCATGGACGCTGTTCCCTCCCAGCCTAGACAGCTTCCCTGTATTCAGGTGGGTTGATGGGACTTGCGCCAGCATTATCTATCAGACTTTTTCATTCAAAGGCCTGAACATAGCACAGCTGCTTCGAAATTCCTTTTATAATAAATCCATGGGGAAATTTGTCCCCGTTCACCATAAAGCTTACAAACAGTATCATGCTGACCAGGGACACTACAATCTCCTTTATGTTCCTGCTGTCTACACCTAAATCACTTGACAGTACAAAAGCTCACATGAAAATTAACAACCCCATTCATAGCTAGAGGAGATTTTTGGGGGCTTTGCTCTGTTAAAGGTAGAGCCATTCTATATTCTATATTGTATAACAGCACATGAGAAAGCACTAGATAAATCTGTTTTAAATCTGTAATTATAAAAATATACAACTGGAATTTCCATAGCTGTCCTTGAGGACCTTCCAAACTCTGGCCCCACTGACCTTCTTTCCCACTCTGTTGCAAGCACGGGCCTCCATGCTTTAGTCATAGCTGTACTGACCCTAGGTACCCTGTGGCCATTTCTGCCCTGGTGCACTCAGCCTGTTCTACTCACAGATGCATCCTTGTATCTGAATCCCACCCATCCCTCAAGGCCCAGAACTGCTGAAGTACTTCATCTATTCTTGATGAGACTGCTCTATTCATTCTTGATCTCTTCTTTATTGAACATCTCAGTGCTGCCTTCAATATTAAATAATTTAGCTATGAATTCTGTACCACCTCAATACTAAAAGGTACCATTTTACAAATCATAACATTTTAAAGATAAAGCAAACCTCCTGGGACTGGGCATCCTGTATCGCACTGGTTTCCCTAAGGAGAATTCTGAGATGCACCTCAGAGATGTTTCACATAAAAATTTTTAGGTCATAAAAGAGAGAAACCAATTCAAACAAGTTTTTTTTTAAGAAGGGGCATTTTGGGGCCATAGAAATGCAAATCCAAAGGAAGGATGAGCCTCCTTGTGGTTTTGACCTGTTTCTCTAAGGATTTGTAGGTTTTGCCCTCCTCTGTGAATTGACTCATTCTGAAGGTGGGGCTTGCTTTACCATAGATGCAGGGATTTTAAATTATGTTGACTGCAACACACTGTTCAAAAGTCCTGAGCTTTTCTTCTGATAGGACAGGATCATCTCATACCAATATCTGTGGTCGAAGACTTGAAAGCCCTTAGTGGCCAACATGGGTCAATTTCTATATCCTGGAGTTGGATGTGAACAGGGCTTCCCCCAGCCAAGTACAGCTACATAAAACAGGAGATGGGAAGGTAAATAACCTGTTAAATAGAAAGGCACTGGGTGGCTAGCTTGGTAAGAATTCTGAAAATAATAGCTGTAAAAGTTATTTAGTACCATCAGTTAATATCTACATAAGGCCATATTTAACCAAAAGACATTTACCTCACTAAAGGAAAGTTTATAAGACTGAAGACTTTCATATATCAATGAAGTACCTATTTACTATGTTTTCAGAAGACAATTATGAATTTAAGAAGTACTTAAGAAAAGATTTTTCTTCAGCTGTCTGAATTCTAAAAAAGGGTAGAGAGTGTGCTTGCATTGAAATAAATATTCATAACAATAATCTCAATATGAAACACTGGAAATCAGAGCTAAATTAAGTATTGAGAGAAAAAAGAATAGATATTAAAGAATATCAATCTCAATATCAAACTTTCAATAATATCAATGGTTTTAATAGATTATTAGTTATGACGGGCTGAAATAAGTCACAGATAACCAAGACTGAGAGCCTGATTAAATAAGAGAGACATCATATAGTTAACAGAGAAGGTAGGGGCCTTTGAGGAATATAAATGTTAATAGTTTTATCATACTGAAGATGAATCTATCTCAAAATGATCAAGTGGAAATATGTGGTAAAGAAAAATTTAGGATTAAATTAGTCAGGGGAAAAACTGAAAATAATATTAACAGTTCTTATTTTAGTTAGCACATGTTACTGTTTAAGTACTTTGCATAATTTAAGAGGACTACAGTACAGGCCACCAAAAGAAAAAAAAAGCCTAATTCTTCTGGAAAAATCCCCAGAAGGGGAAGAGCTCGGTTAAGTGGGACTTCTAATCCTAGTTTTGTGAGGAATCTCCACACTGATTTCTACAGTGGTTTCACCAGTCTACACTCTCACCAACAGTAGAGAAGAGCTGATCTTTCCCCACAGCCTCTCCAGCATTTGTTATTGGTGGATTTCTGAATGCTAGCCATTCTTTCTGGGGTGAGATGGAATCTCAGTGTTGTTTTAATTTGCATTTCTTGAATGACTAATGATGTTGAACAGTTTTCCATATATTTATTCACCATTAGTATTTCTTCATCTGAGAAGTGCATATTCATCTCAGATGCCCATTTTTGGATTGGTTCTTTGAATTTGGGGGGCTTGATTGTTTTTATTCTTTGTATGTTCTAGATAGAAGTCCTTTGTCTGAGGGGCAGTTGGCTAAAATTTTTTCCCAACTTGAGGGTACTTCTCTCTTTAAAATAAAAATTTAAAAATATATATATGAAAGAAAGAAAGAGCCTAAAAATGGGGACTTGTTGGGTCTAATGGTGGGAGAAAATGGACAGTCTCCAAAGCATTCTTATGCGAGTTAGTGAAATATTTTTATCCCTGTCTCATTCACTCAAGATTAAAAATAAGTAGTTTCTCCGAAGGGAAAGTCAAAGTGGTGCTGCGAGAAAGGGGTGCAAAGCAGTGCTCATCAGTTCAAAAGCAGTCCTTCCAGTAACGGTAAAGCTGACTTTGAAGAGGGCTTGCTCTATGTCATGTATCATGCAATTGATTTACAGCCTCACAACAAAACTCTTACGGGGGCACTTGTGATTAGTTTCATAGGAATCACAAAGAAATTACCACAAACTGAGTGTCTAAAATCAGCAGAAACTTATTATCTCGCAGGTCTGAAGGCCGGAAGTCAGAACTTTGAATTCCATCAGGGCTGTACACACCACAAAGTACAGAGCTAGATGCTCTAGAAGACAACCCTCCTTGCTTTTTCCAGCTTCTGGGGACTGTTAGTGCCACACGGTTTCCTTAACCTGTGCTACATGACGCCTTCCTCCATCCTTGTCTTCATACCACCTGCTCTCTTCTACCTGTGCCACCTCTTTTGCTTCCTATATGGACATTTTTCACTAAATTTGGGTCCCACCTGGACAATGGAAGATGAATTTATCTCAAGATGTTTGAATTAATTATATCTGCAAGGAAGAGCATATTCACAATAATTATATCTTCAAGGAAGATCATATTTATAAACTTGACATTTAGACACAAACATCTGTGGAGGCCACTGTTCTGCCCATTCCAGTGTTACAATCATCTTTATTTTTACAGAAAATAAACTAAAGACTAAACAACTTTGCAAATTGGCCATGGTCTCACCACCACAAGGTGAGAATAGAGCCAATTCAAGCAAACCCATCTAATTCCATCATTTATGGTCCACACCACTATGTTGTGATGTGATGCATACAGTATAGGAAGTGATTTGCTCAGGAATAATAATCAGAATCACAGGTCCAGCAGAGATACAGGATTTTAAAAAATGTTCCTTAACCATAGCTTATCTTGGGCTTCCCCAGTCATTAAGTGAGACGATACCAAGATCACATAAATGTATTGAGTTTTGTCTATATTGTTTGGTAAACTAGATAAACTTAATTTTGTCAGAACTGAAAGTAAACTTTTTTGTTATATTTGTATTAAGTTCCCCATTTTAAAAATTCTGTAGGGCCTGGGGATTTAGCTCAGCAGCACAACACCTGCCTGGCAAGCACAAGGTCGTGAGTTTGATTCCCAGTACCAGAAAACTAACAAACAAAAAAAATTCTGTGAAATAGATAGGCTTTGCCCATTATAATTTTAATTAAGAGTAAAGACTACAGGAAAGGGATGTTCATTACAGAATAATACTTTGACAGTGCGAATTTATGTCTGAATCACAGAAGATTATGTCTATTTACCTACTGACACTGTTACTGATAACTTTTTGCCTTCTATATTTTTACTTTGCAAGGTGTGCATGGGGGTACATGTTTTATTCCCTTATGAGATAATAAGATCCTTGACAGCTGACTTCTAGCTCCACTGTGTAGTGTAAGTGCCTTGCCTATAGGACAAGACCAATAAACACTCCTTGAGGGACTGATTTCTTGATCTATCACTAAATATTTTTGACATGTGCTTATCATGGGGCATAAGGTTTTCAAATGAAATAGAAGATAAGATATTTACCTACTTAAGGTTCAAATTGCTTATATTTGGGCTTTTTTGTTCTTCTCAAAATCTGTATTCTTTCAAGTGTGATGTTCCAGAAGATGGGCTATGAACAGACAAGCTGCTATAAACCATTTTATGTTCTAATTTAATCCTAATAAGGAATTTTATGATGTGCCTTATAATGAAGTTTGATTCTACTACTATAGAAGGAACAGTTTGATGAATTCAACTTTAAAATTATACAGATCAGATTAATAGTTGAGGTTGATTATTCTTGTAAGATTAATCTATTTTAATTTCTTTTCACTTTGTATATGAAATTAGCCTTACATTTGTTTAAACTATAAATTTGTCTTTGTTCAAACTATGGTGTAGTAGACTTTGGCTTTTTATATATTTCATCACTAGTTCACGAATTCCTGTTTATACAAAGGCATATGATTCTTTTATACAAGACAACAATTATATGACTCAGTCAGAAGCAAGTTCCTTTTGTTTTACTCCTTTCTTTCCTTTAGTTTATAACAGCAGAAGTAATTCAAATCAGAGGATACTTCCCTACAAAAAAGGTAACATTGGCTATGAAAAAAACTGACCTAAACAGCACTAATGCAAAATTCTAGCAAATATGAAATTAGATTATTAATAACTAGTGTAGCACTTATAGGACATGACCACATGCAAACTCCAGTGACAACTTAATAGCTTATTATCTTTGGGGGAATCCCCCTTTTTTTGTCAATGATGTCTAAAGCTCACTTTTACAGATCTATGCTGACCTTTTCTAGTGGTAAGCTTCCTAATATAGATGGCTCTGTTCTTATGCCCCATATATATTGAATTATCTCCTATTTTCCCATTACTTACCCACACAAGCTATTCCTTTCCTAAATCAACATGTGCGAGGGTGGTCTTCTCTGACATTCGTCGAATGAATTCCCTACACTCCACTACTTTGCTGTCTTTTTCCAGTATACTTTTTCTTATTTGAAACTACCTTAATTATTTCTCTGCTTATTCGCATTGCCTGCCTTTATTTCCACTATTATATTCCTATTATTCTCAAGGTATAGAACTTCACAGGGGCACAGTACATTATCAGTACCTAACTGAATAAATTTATGGGTAACTGAATTCAAACTCTTACACATAATCACTGTCCTGTGTTAAACTTAGGCTAATAGTAGAAAGAGCCTGAACCATAGCAAATACTCAAAAAATATACTAATGTTAAAGATGGTATTAAGGAATCTCAAATTTTTCTGTGGCCTTGATTTTTTGTTTCTGGGAGAATTTTCTCCACAGATCAAATCTTTCACTGGCGATTTTAGTTCCTTTTAATATTTTAAAAGGTTACAATGTAAATTTAAGGAGAAATATTTCTAACACAAAGACACTCCACAGTTAGTTATAGAGGCATCACATTTCTTTCTAGAGAATATTTGCTGCTCATGGTTAATCAAAATCAATCAGAAATGAATCATCTAGCATGACACCTACCTCTCTAATCCAATAAATGTCCTTCCTTTCACCTGCTTCTATCTCCTTTGCCAAACTATTTCTTGACATATGACTGTTGTCTGTGATTGTATCTTTATCCATATTGTTGTATTGCAGCTGTTAGCAGATTTAGCATGTGCTTCTGCAAATGCCGTGTTCAGTTTATGAGAGCAGGAACCACATCAATCTCCTTTATAGTTTATTATTTACAACTGCCACACACTCATACATAGACCATTCTCTTTCCATTGCAAAAAGAAATGGTCAAAAACCATTGCCAGTTTCCTATTTGTTCCCTGTGTTTGAGGCCCTGTGTTTGACTCTAGGAAAGCAAAGCATGTGAGAAACAGGGCCGAGATCCAGGAAAGGTAGAGCTAAAAAAGTAATCCTTGTGAGTTCAGTGTAGAAGGTATCCCTGTAAAATGTTCCCAGTGTCATAAAAGAGATGAGGAGTATTTAACCCAGCCTGGTCAGAGGGTGGGTGAACCTTAACTGTCTAGTATGTTCTGAGTACTTGAATGTTTTCATCCACAATTTTAAAATGCATCCCCAAATTCATATGAGTAAAATTCAAATGTCACTTATACCTATATGAATCTAGGATCTTTTTCTGCTAGTTCATATAGCTGGGGGAAATTTTTATTCATTTCCATATTAGTGACTTAATATCTTTCTTTTATCTTCTAAAATCCCCTAGAGAAAGACAGTGTATTTCTTTATTCTTCTGTAATATCAGTAATGTTTCTGTCCAAAGATTACCGATATTGAATAAGAATCTTCATATTCCTTGCCACCATTATAATCAGAGTAACAAGACTAGTTTCAGCTTCACTTACTGTCTTACTAAAAATTTTGAGCCCCTACTCTACCTAAGCATATGAAAAAGTGCTCACGTTGCTTGGGGTATGGAGGTAAATGCATACCTGATATCCTGATGCTTGTGTTCTAGTTGGAGCACCTGAATGAATATGCATGATAATTTCAGCTAGTGATAAGAACTACAGACAATATTAGACAGGAAAAAGTGATGGAGAGGTAAGGAGGTGCTCCTGTAGTTAGAAAGTAGTCTCCAAAGGGTGAGTTGGCAGCTACAGTCTGAGTGGTGGAGAGATTCAGTAGGTGAGGAGGTGGAAGAGCAAATGAAAGATTGTGGGGTTAAGATGGCTGCGACTGAGTGACAGAAATAGAATGGGTATGGTTGGGTTATAATAGACAAGAAAAGCAGGTAGGTGAGGAAGGAAGAGTGAGGTTCTGCTAAAAAGGCAGGCAGAGATCAGATTTATTTTTATCACACATCCAGCCACGCATTGTAACTGTCCTATTTTGTCTGCAACCCTGATCCCTAGTACCTGATTCCCAGTTCCTAGTGTCAAGACAATGGCAATACAGAGAGAGGAAAATCATCAAAACTGAGCACATTTCTATTAGTTCCTCAGCAGCCAGAAAGAGTCATACTGCATCATCCTTCCTTCATGGTCTCCAAGGAGGACCTGGCTTCATCTCCCAGTTTGTCAGTCCTCTTTCGTGAAAGCATGGGGATCATCTGCTTTCCCTAAACCTTGCTCTACCCTATGCCATTTTTCACATCCCCGTGACATTGCTAATCCTTAATATCACAGGCATAGGGAAATGCACATGGCAATTAAGAGCCTACATACATCCCCATCACTGTGGTCTGGGGTTTGCCATACCTCCAGGGTTCCTCATAGGACATGAAATGCTATAGTCTCTGCAGTTAGATTCTTCCAGACCCAGCCTGAGATTCTTTGTGTTACCCTGGAAAATCAGACCAGGTTGGAATAAAGCATAAGACACTCCCATATCTGAGAAATCCACAAGATGATTGTCTCTCTTATCCCTTCCTTGCCTTCTCTGACTCACCTTGTCCATTGTTAGTGAGGTGTATTGCACGTACTACATCATGGATTCTACAGACTCTATCATGAAGTTTTTACCCCAGTCTCATCTACTTCTGGTTGTGGTCTCGGCTTTTTGAACCCAATACTCAGGTGTAAATTCCAGGGCTAAATGCTTTCTAGTGCATATTTCTTTCTTTGAGTGGATAAGTTCTTAGGTAGCAATTCTGAGAAAAGTCAAAGAATAGGATTATTGGTGAAAAATACGTTAATAAATACTACCACATAGAAAGGGGACTTACAAAGGGAGCTATTGATTAATGTACCTTTCTAAAAGGTAGTAATGTCTGTCAACACTTACTCCTTGAAAATCAATGTTTTTTTGTTCTTCTAGGCAGAGATATAGAAAAGGAAAGAAGATATTAATATGTCTAATACAATCTGTAGAAGGGTGATGATGACATATTTTCAAAACCATCCTCTTTGTACTCCTATCCAATTCAAAAGAGGTTGGGGAGCAGACTATGATCCTCCTCCACAGAGCTGATAACTTACTAATGTTCTCTTGAATCTATTTGTTTGACTGCAATCCTTTCTACATTCAAGGTAAATCTTTCATGTACTAGGATTAATATTCTATAAGCTCTTTTATCAGAAACTCAGGCTATAGCATAAGCTTTTCTTCATTTGTCTAAGAGGATTGACAAATCATACTCTTGTTTGCTTTTTCTTCTCTCATCAATTGTTGGGTTTTGATAATGAATAATAGATGTGAGCTATCTAAGTAACTTGGCCTAGAGAATCAGCAAATTATCCTGGGTGGGGCGCTTTCACAAAAAAGGAAGTAACCAGTACTTGGAACTCTCTATCTGGTACAGTGAAAGATCATACAACCCACTTTCCAATTGAATTTTGAAACCTGACTGGAAGGTAGGCCGTAACATCCCCATTTGCAGATAAGAAAAGTGTGGAACTGTCTCACAGCTCAGAAGGGGGAAAGTTAACATTTGAAGTCACGTCTTAGCACCAACATTTCTACTCCTTTCTCTTCACTGAAGAGTTAGATGTCTGAAGAAGAAATACTAAGAAGACCACCCACAGTGGCACTTACACCAAGAAAAGAAGAGATTCTTCCTCACAAAGCAAAAGGCACTTTGTACTGTGCAGGGACATGAGACAGGAAATTAAGTGTGGCATAGATGTCAGAGAGCAGCAGAGGTCCACAGACGGTAATAAGGTTCATAGAATGGTAACAAATAAAAGGTGAAACCGACCTGTGCCAAGCGATGCAAGCACAGAGAACAGAGAAGAGGAGGAGGCCAGGGCTGCCTGTCATGTGGATGGGTTGGGGGAATACTGCAGAATAACATGCCCCGGGAAACCACCCACGGCACTGGTTACTAAGTTTCACACTTTGAGCTGAGATCCTATGGGAATAAACCTCCTTAAGAGTGTACCTACATGTTAGGTACACTCTTTTTATTAGGTACATACTTAGGTACACACTTTTTATTGCTTATTGAATGTGGGGATTTTGTAGCAGTTTCATATAGAACAGAGTTCATAGCATAGAATGGTCATTAATGGCATGGCTGAGTATGTGTTCATAGGCTGTCCTAATCAGAGAAGGTGATTATATCAAAGGACCACAGACCCAGTCGCTTAAACAGCAAACATTTCTCACAGTTCTGGAGGATGGCCAGATCAAGGCCCATGCAAATCTGGTATCTGGTGAGAGCTGGTTTCCTGGCTTGTGGAGGGGTCTTTGCTTCTAAACTCGTTGCTGGACGTGGTGGGCACACCTTTCATTCCAGCACTAGTGGGGAGGGAGGGGGACGGAGGCCAAGGCAGAGGCAGAATTGCTGGAGTTTGAAGCCAAAAGCCAGCCTGGGCTACATAATGAGTTCAAGACCAGCCTAGATGACATAGTGAGACCCTGTTTCAAAAGAAAAACAAAAATAAAACAAAAAAACACCGGCAAAAAAAAAAACTGGACTTGTGCGCTCACATGGTAGGCAGCAGAGAGATCACTGTTTCCTCCTCTGTGTGTGTGTTTCTTCTAATTTTTTGCTTCATTCATTTTAGATAGACAAACAATTGTATATATTTTGGGATCCAGTGTGATATTTTGATATATGCATACACTGCAAGAAAGTGAAGTCCAGCTAATAACGTAGTCACCCCCTGAGCAACTTTTTGAGGTGGATGAGAACACTTGTGATCTATTCTTTCAGCAATTTTGAAATATACAATGCATCAGTTATAATTGTGGCCACTAAAGTGATTACTAATGCTTAGTGCTCCAATCTAATTGCACCAGTCTTTGTACGCTTTGCCCGACGTCTCCGCTTTCCTTACCTCTACCCCTTCTCTAGCACATGGCCAGCAGTTTTCTCCTCTGTTTATCTCTGATCATCTTTTGGGGGTTTCACATGTGAGTGAACTCATACAGTATTTGGCTTTTCTATCCTGCTTTATTCACTTAGTAGAATATTGTTCAGGACGTAACACTTAATTATGAGGGCCCCACCACTGGGGCTCAATCAAACTCCATTTATCTCCCAAAGACCTCCCCTTCAGATGCCATCCCACCCAGGCAGGATTTCAATATATGAACTTTAAAAGACACAAAATCTCAGACCATGACAAATACCAGCCAAATAGTAGCTATGTTTTGACTAACTGTTCAGATATAACCACACGGTAAAACCAGTCTGGGACACCAGTATTTCTTCAGTGAGGTAAAACCTTTAGCCAGACACAGCTTAGAAAATGTGTTGGTCTGGGTCCTACCTAGTTCCCCTTTTACTGCAGGTGGGTGTGCACACGTGAATCCTGTCGCTCTGTGCTCTATGCTGCACAGTACTGTTTTATCCTAACTTTCCTTTGTCTACCTGAATGTGATAGCTACAGAGGAGTGTCAGTGGTTCAGTCTGCAATCAGCAGTATTCCTCAACTATACTATTTTCATAGCTTTTGTCTTTTGTTTTTATTTTTGTACCTTCTCCTACATATATTTATGCAAATTTTAGAACCTAAGAAGAGGGCACATCCTTCCATCTATGCACTGGGAATTATCTTTTCACACAAACGTCTTCCAAGAAGGCTTTTATATGGTGTCATGAATTTTGACAGGAAGAGAACTACTGCTGGATTAATGCATTCTCCATAAATCCTTCAGTGTAAAAGCAAAGAAAAAAAGAAGGAAAGAGGGGAAGAAATACCCTGACTCTCTCTTGTTTTGTACCATCGAGTGTTTCTTATTCTTGTGCATTAACGCACTTGAATTTGGTTTAATCATTGCATGTTAATTTTTTATGGGTAATATAAGCACACATAGAATTAAATTGATCATAGTTAGAAATGAACCAAGGTTAATTTTCATTTCCTTTCAAAACTATCTATTTCTAGATTTGATCTTCCTTCCTTAATAAAGGAAGCAATAAAAGCCTAACTTTCTTAAAAATAGAGAATTGGTCATTCCTGATGGTTTATAGAAGTGAAATGTAACTAAGGAAGAACAGATGACCTGACACACACAGGCATGAGACGACTGTAGTGCTCTCACTGACTCTTACACAAATTCCGTGTTTGACTATGCCATGCGCCTTTTAAGAAGCACTCAGTGCTTTTAGAAGGATGCATTATCTTTCAGTGTCTTGGCCTTAACTTAATTTCACAAGTCTGATTATATTGCTAGTGCATTTTATACATTGCTTCATTCCACAAACACTGCCCAGCAGATACGCTTGCAAGGTTGCATCCTAACTCCAACTAATGCAGAGAAGAATGGATTCTCAGAATCTCCTCATAGAGGCCAGAATGACATAAATATAATACAGTTTTAAAATGTTCAGGGGCAGTGAGGACTTTTTTATAATGCCCCATGAAAGTCTAGGCAAAACAGAAGTCATAAAAGAAAAAAAATTAAATAACTCAGGCTTTTGTTCCAGGAAAGCAAAAAAATGACTACTGTACTTTATTAGCCTGCTCTGAACTGCAAGTTCTTTCTGTCTAATTTTCTGTAGTTGCAGCTCGCTTGGCACCAGCTCACTTTTTCTGCCAGCACAGCCAAGGTATTCTAGGCATTTACCGTAAGTGGAAGTTCACTCTGTGCTGGCGGATCAACCGAGACTCCAGGAAGGAGGCCGCCAGGGTGTGGACAGACTTAGCTTTGTGTCCAGATGCAGCAGGTAAGTCAAATGAAAGCTGCATGATAAAAAGTCAACCCAGCCAAACAGATGTGCTCTTCTAACTGCTTTGACAAACGTTTTCTTCTGGCTACCAACTTGTTTCAAAGATGATCCCCAAAGGCTCTTTCCCTTTGCTTAGGTTTTGTGTGGGGTAAGTTAATTCACGATTTGTTGTTCATAGAAAACAAAACAACTACTTTGCCAGTCTTCCTTAAAATACCCACAGGAACCCACCCTCTGGAATGGCTTGCAAGAAAACACTTTTGTTCAAAGCCGACCAGGCTGGCAAGGCTGCAAGCTCTGCCCATAGCTACCTGTGGGACGGGGAGCTGCGCGGAAATATGCAAACTGGCAAACTGGGTACATTTGACTGTTTTACAACAATGTGTTTTATTGTTCTCCGGCTAAGTTCTTTGCCAAAGGCAAGGAGTACTGAAGTAGATAACAGTAGCCCAGTCGCAACTGTCAGCATGAGCCTTACCACTTCTGGCATTTCAGTTTTAGCCAAGAGGCACTGTGATTGCTCACCAATAAGTCATGATAAGCTGATAATGCAAGTAGACTAAATCATAAATAATTTAAGATCGAAGTATGTTTTTTTCTGTCCATAGCCACATAATACTACAATGGCAAAGAATTTTTTCCTAGGATAAACAATAAGGAGTAAGAGGAAACAACTATCAAAACATTCATAATAAAAAAAGTGACTTAGTGAACAGTTGACCTGCAATGATCAAAACAAAACTCTTCTTAAACTAAGATTTAGCGCATTTAAGATGCTACAGTATGTTTGCAAAGTATTTATAAAATATAGGTTTTTAAATCACTAAATTAAAACCCAAAAGTGAATTATCTAAATGAGTCAGAATAAATAAGCAAAAAAGAAAAATCCAGTTGTGACTAGGTGTCATTAATAGGAAGCTGCTCAATGTGGTAAGGAATCTCCATTCTGAGTTTTTATCAACTCCTCAGCAATTTTTGTTTAGGGTTTGATAATTAGTAATATTCTGTTTAGGGGTATTTGTTAAAGTTGCGTTAGAAATTGTGATAGTTATTTTTGCATCCTTTAGAGAAAGGTAATTTTATGGTTTCAGAGCTTAGTATAAAACTTCGTTACAAAGCTTAAACCTCTTGCGGGTGCTTCTCCTGGACTCGGTTTGAGCAGACCTCGCTCCCTGTCCAATAGCCTTCATTCTTTCTCCCCTTTCCCTCACTTCCTACCCTTACTCCTTTTCTTCCTGTCTCACCTCCAAGCTCTCAAAACTCCATTAAGACATAGAAACTGATCCAGTCCCTGTCAGGGAGCGTTTGGGGCAGATTTTGAATGCCAGTTCTGCTACTCACTATAAAATGGGGCTCAGTATACTCTGAAAATGTCTCTGAGAAATGAAAGAACATATGCAAACGCTTTTAACCCTCTAGTGTTCAGAAAAATTAGAAAACATTATTATATATGCATTCCAGAAATGTCAAACATGCCATCCCTTTATCAGACACGACTCCAAATCAAAAGTATCTTAACTGTGTGTCTTTCCTCACTAACTGTAAATACATTCCCGATACTATCAGTATAATTTTATACAAAAATGGAGACCAATCAAGTCAGAACCTATTTGGTAAGTATTTATTTATAGTAGAAACAAAGTATTTCTCCCAGGGCTGGGGATATAGCTCAGTGGCATAAGTGCCTGTCTGGCAAGCACAAGGTCCTGAATCTGATTCCTGGTATCAAAAAGAAAAAGTAATTCTCCCACCTGTGAGTTGCTTTCTCTCCTTACTGAAGCCTTTTTGCTTTATGTCTTACCTCCAAATAGACTCAGAGAACATAAACTTCGGAAGTACATGGAATAAAAATGACATCTGCCCTCAGACTCCTATGTTCTACTTTGTCTTGTATTGGTGAAAGGACAATTGATTTGTCTAATGTTGTGAATTCTACAGTTGATCCTGTACAGCATTTGGTTTTATATTAAAGTTCATCTCATTCTTAGTAACTCTAAAAATAAAGGGACATGTTTCTGGTTGTGTTTTGGACATTCTTTTTAAGTTATGCTTTAGTCAATGATTTCTCACACTGGCAAGTTTGATAAGGTATTGATTCCCAATTGCCTATGAGTAATGACCCACCCCCCGCAGAAAAAATATCAACATATCGGTCAGCAACTCAGACACTGCTTTTTCAGCCAATGCCTGGTTTAAAGTTTTTAAAGTTGCTGTAATAATCCACTCTTGAACACTAGATGGCACTATGAATTCACTTAATTTGGCACAAAACTGGCCCATCCATAATTTCAAAGGAAAAAAAAGATGAAAATTTTTCTTAACTGATTTGATAGTCTGACACATATTCTTAAATAAATTTGTATGATGTAGCAGTTATTTCATTAAATTTCAGCAGCGAAAAAAAAGCATCTTCTTTTGGCAAGGAAAATGTGGCTGTTTCCACAAATACAAACCCATCAAATCAGCACTCAGAGTCTAGTGGGTTGGGAGAGAAGTCAGGCAGCCTTGTTGGCTAACTCAGCTGCTTTTCGACTGACTTAAATATTTTCTTGACTACTTGGCAATCAAAATAGTCAACCCAGTTTCTGTGCGTCAATACAGGGTAGACTGTGTAGAATAGATACAGTGAGAGTTAGGGTATTAGATTTCTTTCCTGCCTCCTTTGTAGTTGGGCTAGTTAGCTCAGTTGGTTAGGGCAGTCTCTAATGAGGCTGAGGTCACCCTGGTTGCCATCCTGCCTGGGGGGATACGTTCTCCTCACAGAGACAAAAGCTGCTCCTTGCCCAGGAACCATGTCTTTAGCTCTGGCCAGACATGTCACAAATTCCTGAACTCAAAACCTTCCTACATATGGATGTATAGGTGATCAGAGTAAATACATCATTACAGGAAGATAAAAACTCACAAAGTATATCCTATTAGCAGTAGATCCACAGTGTCATATTCTGTAGACAGGGTTCAAGCATGCGTCTCAAAGCAATTCTTTTAACTAACAAAGGCACATTCCTTGTTCATCCAGCCAAATATATTGTTAAGAACCTACTCCATGCCAAGCTGGGTGATAGACATGGAAGGGAAGAGAAGTGAGATAGAAATACTCAGAGTCACAATGACTTCACAAAATCATTATAAAGGTAAACACATAAACAAATATCAGATAATGTGAAAAAGAATGTAACTTGCAGACACTCACATGTGCCAGATCTCAAAGATTTATGCAGTTTCAGCTACAAAATGTAGACCAGAGCACTGCAGGTAAGGAAATCACAGCAGGTGAAGACAGAGATCACAGCGCTTGGGAACACAGTAGTGTTTCCTGTGCCTACAGCCTTGAGTATTTGGTGGTAAGAAGCAGGAGCTGAGTTGCTAAGGTAGAGGGGTCTAAATAAAATCAAAGTATAACGTAAATACTCATGAGTCTTTCCTGATGCAAGCAATTGAAAATTAAATGGAAAGGGGAATTGTAAGAGTATTGAGCTTGATTCCTTCTTTTGCATTAGCTAACACAGCCCACTCATTATACTTTGTGAATGTGAACAAAATAAGCTAACCCCACCCATCTCCAGGTGAGGATGTGAACATCCGTGGTGGCGACAGTGGCTCAGGAGTGGTGATCTCAGCACCTGCGCTGCAGACGGTGCTGTCTGTGTACCGCTCTCTGGGTGCACGCTGCACGCTGGCATTGTGACACCTGGCGGAAATGGCAAAGTCATACACATCCAAATCTGCCAAATTTTGTTTTGGTTTATTTGTTTCTTATTAAGGACAACAGAATGCAAACCAAAAATATGTGGGAGCATTTGGGGTACCCATAAAGCCAACTTTTAATATCCCCTTCCAAAAAATTGCTTTTTTCACAATTCTTTTTTGCCCATACTGCAGCTTACACTGGCAATAAGCAGTACTATCAGTGCACTATCCCAGTGGCTAAACCACAGTGTGCCCACAAGGCAGAAGCTAGGGGAAAAGAGCGTTCATTTCCAGCACTGCCTCCTTCACAGAGCCCAGTGCGAGCTCATTCATGCTGAGGGAAAACGTCAGACTAAGCTCCACTGTAGCTCTCGGGACCTTTGTGATATTAAATTTGTCTACCTACCAGGTATCTGTTTATTTATCTGGTGGGAAGTGTCTTTCACCTAAAATTATTCATAGAAAAATTTGATTATTCTTTGTCTGTGCTGCTTTTCATTAATTTAGAAAAGAGCAATGATAAGAAATACATTGCAATCCAGTAGATAGTTTCAAATAGACCCGCACCCCCATTTATTTGAAACAAAACTTTGGTGAAATAATACATATGCTTTCTTTGCACAATCACTCGTAGTTTCTTTTTATCTTCATCTAATTTATTGAATGCTAAGTCCTACTAGTTTTATTTTAAAAGTAATATTTTATAGGCCCTTCAAAAACAAATGTACTGTTTTCTAAAAAATACAGTTTAATAGACATTTAATATGCACATGTAGTGCATACAATACAAAGCTTACAATTAATTTTGACTTTATAACAGTTGTTTAAGTGTCATGGATCCTAATTATTTAATATAATTGTTCAGAAATATATTCTAAAATGGTTGGGAAGATCACCAATGATGATAAAATACATAACATCTATAAATCACAGTTATCTAATTGCACAGCATAAACTTGAATCTTGGTTTACTATTAAAGGATAATTCTAGAAATTAATGGTTTCCAGTTTTAAAATAATAATGCATAAACCTCTCTCTTCCTTTTCTCCTTCCATCTACTCTTCTTCTGCCTTTCTTTTCTTTTCACTTTTTCTTCCTTTCCCTTTCTCTTTCCTTCCCAAATAATTTAGTCCAACTACCAAGAGACCAAGGAAGATAAGCATGGGCATGGAGTCAGGGAAACAAATGCAAAATCCACACCAGCCCATAGAGAAAAGATGTGGAGTGGGAAGGGGCAGTGAAGGTACACTCAAGAGCCCCAGACAGGATAATATGACCTGAGTGGAATGATATGAGTGTTCAGGCAAGGATGAGTGCTAGCACCAGGAGACTTGTTACATCTAGGGCTTTGGTGAATGGGTAAATATATTAATGATGATGAGGAGGAGGTTTCAAAGGGAGTTACAAATATAAGAGGGATGAGAACATAGAACTGGCCCTGCAGTATTGAGTTGGAACTGAGAATGCTGGTGTGAACTCATTTCTCTTTCAGTATATGTGGGCAGACACAGATATAGATGAAAGTGTATATGCATCTGCACAAGTATGTATGTATACACCCACGTATATGAGACAGCAATAGCAACAGTGTGTCCTTGTAGCAAAGAACATATTCAGCAGCCAAGTCTTGTTTTCCAAATACCTTGCTCCTCCATGGCTACCTGTAGAAACAGGATCACAATGGCAAAAGACACAGATGAGCCCCGAGGGTTTTATTTTGCCAGTAAGAAAGTGCTCAGAGACTGATGGAAACGTGTCCTACAGACACAGAAATCAGGTTGAAAATCTTCCCACTGGAAAAATCTGGACTAATATAAATGTAAAAATACAACAGTAACAGATACTAATCTATTAAATAATTTATGAGCTGACACTGCTACAAACTCATTAAATTGAAAGATTAAGAAGAAATAAGAAATTTAGAACTTCAGAATATGGCCCCACAAAATATTAATTACAGAAGGAGAATATAACTTGGCTGTGAAGAAGTCTAGCAGCTTTGCTTTAATGAAGTGATCAAAGTTAGCGTCACTGTTACGGGACAAACATATTTTGAGCTCCTGATGAAAAGCAATGAAAAGAACCCAGTATTATTTCTATTTCATTCCTACCAAAGATGCAAAACTTGAAACTAATTACTAGAAGGGCCCGATATATTTCTCTATCTCCCCAATCCCTCTATAAAAACCCAGCTTCCAGCTGTGTGTCCATTTATGTGGCCTGAAGCCAGTCACCATCTCCTTGCCCCAGAACCCCATTAGTCAAACATCATAATTTTCTAAAATTTTTCATATTTTCTGGAAATACCTCAAGGAGAGGTATTTTCACTGCTGTTCTGTGCTAGTGTTGCCTGGAGTGGTTTATTTTGCTAATTCTGTCAAAAATTGCTGATAGTGGATAAAGACATAAGTGTTAATTGTAGAGACCTTGAGAAATATAAAAAGTATCATTGCAGATTAACTGTTGCATTTTAGTGTATAATGAGTAAATAGCCCCAAATTTTTCTGTTATTCTTTTTTTGTGTGTGTTATTCTTGAGCCTGGACAGATGCAATGAATGGGATCATAATGGCTACACCTTGCAGTATCAGATGCTATCTCACAGTTCCTCTTAGTAATACTTCCTAAATGTTTACACTAATAAACTTTCTTCTGTGTCAGTGGTGGTGAACCTTTTAGAGCTTTCAGTGATACAGTGTGCAGTGGACTCACCATTACTCTTTTATGGTATCAGCTTAATGTCTGCATATGACTTCTGATATTAATGGAGATTCCAGATTTTTAAACTTGGATGTCTCCAACATTCCATTATTATGAAATTTAATCTCAATGCTCAGGATGATTCTGTTATGACAATTTCGACAAGAAAACTTACAAAATCACAATTATCATGAAAATGTCTAGATTTATTGTAGCCATTTTTACACTCATCAACAGAGTATAGGAGAATGTCCCCATCCCTACACATAAGCAGTTATATATTTTTTAGTGTTTTTTATTTGTACTTTTATTGTTATAATAATCCTTGTGTGAGATCAATCACTTTAAACAAAATGTTTGTTAGTTTGTTGTATTCTTTTTTCCCATAATTGTTTGTAACTCTTCTAAGCATTCTTTAGAAAGCAATCTCTCTTAAAATGCTTATTCATTTCCTGAGTTAATTAATAATTCTAATACGATACTGTATTTCTCAGTACATCAAAATAACTGTGTAAGGATGGCTATCCTGTCTTTGAGAAGTTTACAGTGCAGTGGAAGTTGCCTATAGGAAGCAAAAAGTATGATACAAAATGAGAAGCATTTTATCAGATGCATAAAATTTTGTTTGGAAATCTAATCAAAGAGAACATTTGACCCTCTTCCTAGAGGGTCAGAAAAAAACTCTAAAAAGAGGACAACATTTAAGTTGGACTGAAGGGAGAAAAGGGAGTTCTTCAGGAAGAGAAAATATCAAGGGATAAAATCAGTATAAGACACCTGAAGCCATGGAAGTGGACAGCATGTTTAGTAAACTATGAAAGTCCACTATGGCTAAAAGTTGAGATATGTATCTGGTTCAACACATAGACAAACTCACTAAATTTGTCTGTCTGTTATATTCAAAATTTTCCATTTTAGCCATATATAAATATAACACTCACATGTCCCACTTCATTTATTAAATGCTATATATAAAGAATCTATATGAAAGAGATGTTCCCCTCTCTAATTTCTACCTAAGAAAACATTTCCAACTGGATTGTCTTTTTTACTTAGCCCCAGCCTTATAATTGGGGAAATTTTACTCAAGGTTTTAATACTAACCTTTCTATCCATTCAGGTATTTTTAATGTGCAGATAGAGAACCCACTATGTGTCAGCAATACATTCTACAATTCATAGGCACATTACATTCAATGTTAGCAAATGTGTGAGATTCTTATCAATCTCACAAATCCATTTCTATTAAGATGTAGTCATCCAGATGAAACAGTACATAGTTTCTGCACTTCTACTGAAGGTTTAGCACAGAAGCAAATATTAATTTTCTAAAAACCACTCAATTTTTAGTAGCCCAAATTGTTTTCTTGTTTGCTTTTATGCATATTATATTATTCCTTGTTTTAAGCACATATTAATATATTTAAATGGATTTTAGTTTTAAATTAAAATGAAGCTGTTCTCTGATACATAAAAATCACAAACATCTTGTGCTGTGCATATTTCTGTCCTGTTTGGTTTTAACCCATGTGTCACATGCTTGCTTCAGTAAGATATCAGGTCTAAAACAGTATATTTTAATTTTGAAATATTGATCTTATATAAAAGCATCAAGCCATAAAAGAAAAAGTACTTCCCTGAGCCCCTAAACTCTGAAGGCACTTGCAAGACGTTGCAGAAATTTTCAGGCAAAACCCAACAACTAGAGCAATTTGCATCCCAAAGTCATCACTAATGACAAAGAAACAAAAACTTGTAGACATAAAAATAATCAGAGTGAAATCAAAATGCCTTTGCAAGGCACCTTCTCTTTAATTTCCAGAAAATAAAGCCAGAGGTACTCATCAACTGTGAATCTATTGAACTGCAGTCTACTGAATATTTGTTGGCATCCTGCAAAAGATACTTATTTATTTTTTCTTTTCTGCATCTTCTCGCCACCATGACTATGCAAAAACGTGACAGATGAGACAACAGGAAAATCCATAATGTCCTTGGAAACACAGAAGTCTGTCACACATCTCAGGTTTTGATGACCATGCAATAGATTCCACTCTTTGTGCCAAGTTAGCAATTCCCCATCAATTTATTCAAATAACTGAATTGCTCACATGTATCACGACACAGATATAAATTCAGGCAAGATCCTCTACATTTCCCCAGTGCGCTGCCCATGACGCCAACATCCAGCCAATGCTGCGGGGTCCTTGACACAGTGCGGCCTGCGTTAGTAGGCTAGGCTGAGTTCTAGGCTGTGTCCTGACACTGGTGGATCTTCTTTTCAATTTCACTTCTTCCCAGTGAGATCTCAGTGTTCATTAGCATAACTGTAAAGGAATAGATTTCCACTCCAAACTGATTCTGTGGCAAAAGAGATAGTAGTACCACTGTGACTTGAAAAATGAAGTTTAGCAGTTATATAGTAACACACATTCAACCCAGTTTATTATTTTATTACTTATTATGTACAGTACTACCATGATTAACGTTTGGGACCTATTTTTTCATCATGATTTTTCACAAATAAGTATGTGTGAGTGTGTGTGTGTGTGCACGCGTGTGAGTTCTCCATGGAAGTGAGTAAAAGTGGTCATTCTTCATGAGTGTAGTCATAATTAAATTGTATTGGATGCTGGTGAGAAGTCAAAATAAGCCACACTTTGAAATCAAGGGAGTTACTATTTCAGGTGTCGAAGGAGCAGAAGTCAGTGGACATTATCAGTTACAAGCAGATGCCAGAGAAGTTCTTACAGGCAGGGATTTTATTAGCTAAATAGGTTCTTCCTTCTCCCATCACACAGCATAAATGCATTTAGGTAGCAAGGTTTGCAACATAATGTAATGGTGGACAGTTTTTCTACACACTCACATGATGGTTTGTTTTTTTTTAATCAATAAACATCAGCATAAAGTGGGCAAAGTGTTCTGAGGATGAGTTTCCCTGAATTTAGTGACTGTCCTGGGTCACCATCTCTCATGTCTATTTTTAACTGGAATCCATTTCTGTGTGAGTGGCACCAACTTTACCTTGGCTTCCTGACTGGTAAAACCAATGACGAAGGTGGAACGGTGTCAGTTTATGTGGGCAGCCCACCCTAACAAGGGCACAGCTTCCAGCAGTGGGTCAGAAAATGTATTATTCAGTTTCTGTTCTACTAACTCATTGAGAGGCTACAGGAAAAAAAATCAAATATTTGAACATCAACTTCCCCATCTAGCAGGACCCCAAAGGACATTGAATTTTTAATAAATATGCTATTAGCTCATAAGTTAATATGTCTATATCTAATGCAATCTGAGTTATTTTAGTAGAGATTTTTCATTACTTGTTGAGATTATTTTCTCTTATTTTTGTTATATTTGGAAAGCTACCGCAGACTATGTTCAACTTCGAAGAACCATTATTCTCAGGAGTATACCATTGGCTTCAGCAGAGAGAACACAGAAGAGGCAGGAGAGTGACTTCACTGGACACACTAGGGTGATGTTTCATCCCTACAATATAACAAAAGGACAGTAAATGCAGATCCAAAATTCTTAAAATAGACTCAAAGAAATGTATGAATTATTTTGTTGGGCTGTAAACATTGAGTACTAAAGGATACTTAATGTCATGGATAAAGCGTGAAAATTTTACAGGTGTAGAATACATAGTTCAGTTATAGAGCACTGGCTTAGCATGGGCAAAGCTCTGTGTTAATCCTTAGCACTGCAAAATAAGATAAATGTTGTAACATAAAGTATGAAATATTTTTAACAATCAGATACAACCTCATTTTAATTTCACGTAAGTCTTTTGGTGTGACGGTCAACTAATGCCATATCTGTTGTCTTGAGTTCCCTGATAACATTTCTGTGCAGTTGGTCCTAAAATTTTTCAAACCATGAAAAACAAAGTGTGCTTAAAAACTACTAGAATCTTGTACACAGATAAATTTGGATTTGTAACAAAGATTTGAGAGAAGAAATAAGATGATATACTAATACCACTTTGACTATTTTAAAATGCATTGTTTTTCATGAGGATTCCTCATAGAACTTCAATTTCTTAAAACATTTTTTCACCTTATTTTATGAAGAATTTGTATATATCATAGAGTCCTACAAAGTAGATCCCTTTTACTTTCTTCAACTTGATTTCTTTTCTAAAGTTTTCAATCCTGCGAATAAATCCTTTTTTTACAAACACTATTCTGGCTATAATATTTCCACTACCAAAGATGATTTCAAGTGCTATTTCCCAAATATGAATCTAACACCTGATCGTCTGTATGTTGGTCAGAGTAGGTGATAAGATTAGAATGGTTTATTTTCTTCTCTTTTGGATGCCTGTGGTGTGACGTCACAGTGCTGTCCGCAGCTCCCAATGATACTCCAATGCTTAGAGGAGCAGTAGAATCAGTGTGCAAGTGACTCCATCGATACAGCAAAGCTCACCAGGATAATGAATAATGTGTGTGGAAAACTAAGCACATCTTGCTGAACTCCTCAGAAAAGAGTCTCTGAAAAAAAAAAAAAGAGAGAGATTTGAAGAGGGCCTATACATTAAATAGATTCAGTGCTTATTTAGAAATGATCTTTGCTATACGAAATAGTTTGTCTTAAAAATATACTATACAAGAAACTTTGTTTTAACATATATACATTCACCCAATTTGAAATAATAAATAAATATAGTCATTATTTCTGTTAATAAATAGATTTATGTATATCATTAAAGGCGTGGACTTGGGAGTCAGACAAGTCTGGGTTTGTAGATCGTCACCATCAATTGTTAGTTATGACTTGGAGCAATTTATTTAAACTGTGAGTCTTAGCTTCTGTTGTAAAAGGACAGTAGTAGGTACTTGTAGAGTTACTCTAATGTCTCAGTGAGGGCTGGGCTTATAGATCAGAGGTAGATAACTTCCCCAGTGAGCACAAGGACCTGGGTTTGATTCCCAGCACTGTGAAGAAGAGGAAGAAGAAGAAGAAGAAAAGGAAGAAAGAAAGGTTTGCAAGTACTTAATGATAGCTACACTGGAAGACCTATGCAAATCCCCCTAGAAGGACGTTTTCATTAATAACTCTGCTTGGCGTCCTTTGATTCACATGTAACGGTGCTCAGCTTTCATTTCTGCAGTTATTGAATGGTCACCACATTCCCCATGACTATTATTTCTCTGATCAATAACTGACATTTAGCAGTCACGACTACTTAATAAGTTTACAGAGGTACTGAAAGTGTTCATTTGTAAGAAAAATGTTTACCTAGAGTCTTTGAGTTTTATGTTACAGATTATGCACCTAACCCTTCCCAAGCAGCACCCGCCGTGGTTATGAACAACAAAACAATCTCACAAGCTACCACTGCATAGGCCCGGCTTGAAGCCAGCAACTGTCATGCTTGTCTTTTATTACACTCACAGACCTGTGTCTGTCCCAGAGTAGCTCCTGTTTATGACTGACTTAATCACTAAAGGGATCATCAGATAACATAAAATACTCCCAAGAGAATCAAACAGACAAATCATAAAACACCATAGGGCAGGCCCTTGCCCTCAAACATCAGTGATTCAAAGGTTTGAATTCTCAAGCAATATTTAAGCCTTTGATATGAAACACCCTGCTATTGTTCTACAGCACACCTATGATTGTGCTGATGCTCTGTAAGTAGGATGTGGGGAAAGAGTTTTTAACCAGCAAGTCAGCCCCACAGCAGCTTTGGCACCCCTTGCCTTTATTACTCAGTGTCCATCCTCACATGTGCATCCATTCTCTCTGAAGGTCTGAAGAGCCTATCTAATTTTTTGATCATTCTAATTTATATGCTTTATGTACAAATTACATATTAAATTAGGAGAGTTAGAAATGTCTCAAATACATTCTTCAACAGTATCGTCTTCCAAAGTTGAGGAATTTAATAAACACTACAAAATCATTATTTCAAAACCACCTAGAATTCCTAATGTTGAAATACAGGATTCTTACCAGAGTGTTTCCACCTAAAATATTTTTGTTTTAATGTATTGTCAGTAGCATATTGCTACTTTTATAGCACACAGTGCAAACTAAGCTGTACATATGGCTAAGACTTTTTTTTGCCTAAATAAAAGTTCATCTCTTATATAGCCAATATAGTTTAAACAGGAATTAGTATTTACACAAAGTGATAAGACTGAGTTCAGTATTTTATGGTTTTTTTAAAAATATCCTTTAAGCTAATTTTAAAAATTAATTTTTCTAAAATGTATACTGTATTAATTGAATATCTTTATATTCTGTATGAGTCTGAGTTACTTGGTGGCTCTAGTCCACAAAGATGTAAGAAGCTCAGGTCTTCTCCCTTAATGACACTCTGCCATTCCTAGGGAATTGTCCTCATCTATATGATTTACAATGGCTCACCACTGGCTCTGCATCCCTACCAGTGGGAAGAGGTAAAGAACGGAACAACATGTTCCATCTTCTTTCAACCAGACTTATACATGTTACATCTGCTTACATCTCTCTGCCAGAATTTAGTCATGTTGTAGCCCCTTCCACATGGAGGACTGCAAATGTAATCTTCATTACTACTATGGAAGATGTCAAGGACAACCAAAGCATCTGCCAATAGGATAACTACAATTTCAAAAGCCAAAAGATAAATGTCTTTCAAAATAAACAAAATTCACATACTTTATTTTTATGATTATTCATATTACTGTAATTTTAAATGGAATAAAAATAGAATGCACGGTGATAATATGTGGTTGTATTAAATATTTTTGATTTCAGAGACCAGACATTTTGGCTTCTTTCTCCCAATAGCCTTGGGTTTATCTTTTAGTATCACTTGCATTTCTCAGTCTCCTCATGCATAGGAGAATCACATACTCTAATGGGTCCCAATTCTTTTATAAAAGTGAAGATCAGAGACATAATTCATGAAGATTAGGAATATGAAAGGAAGGCTGGCATTGAACATGTAAATAAGTAACAGAAATGATGGAATGATTCACTGTGTACACATTTTTAATGTTAGAACCCACTGTTGCCCGTACAAAACCTGGGTACACACAACCCCCATCTTGTGCTCTAGACATCTGCAACATAAAGATAAGGAAAATATAAATGCATGACATAGAGCCATATACACTTCTACTATTGAACTCTTTTCCTTCTATCCTTTCCTTTGTCCCAAAAATGTTTGTGAAGAAGATTTGAGGAGGCTTGAAAAACAGATATATAAAAAACACCTACTCACAAAGCATCAAAAAAGAAAAATGAATATAGTACAAATTAAATATTTACATTTTAAGAGCAAGAGGAAGGAAATTACTCTCAGTTAGATAAGGGGGGGAATGTGAGTAATGGTTATACAATCCTTTGGCAGAACACCAGAAGTGATAGTGCAGTGTTGATGAAAAAGGTTCACAATAAGTAATTTCAGCAAAGGACCTTTCACCAATGTTAGAGCAAACTTGTAATTCGGTATTGTTGATTATTTATCAACATTATATGAGCTGATGCTCATGTTCAATAAATAAGTTAAAAATTCTACCCACTGTGTCTAATTTAAAAGGACAAACATTACTACTGGAAGACAAGAAAAAGCTTTACATATATGTACAATCTGCAAACAGGGTGCAGCAAATTGGATTATACTCCATAATCGTTTTAAGGGCTGTAGTGCTGTGGTCAATTTCTTCTTGCCAATGCCAAACTATTTTTCCCTTTAGAATGAAAGACAAAGAGTTAAGGGTGTAGACAAGGGTTGCTCTCCTTGCAGCATTCCATTGTCTCCTCATGTTCCATTGTCATGTGAACAATGCAGGTTTGTCAGGATGGGGCGTCTTACTTACCAGCTCGGAAAAGGTGTGGTAAACAGTTGGTCCACTTAACATGCTTTTAATATTTTCTTTTCTTTTTTTTTTT
This sequence comes from Chinchilla lanigera, assembly GCF_000276665.1. Taxonomy (NCBI): domain Eukaryota; kingdom Metazoa; phylum Chordata; class Mammalia; order Rodentia; family Chinchillidae; genus Chinchilla; species Chinchilla lanigera. Next base: position 34,859,646 of record NW_004955406.1, on the reverse strand, counting down.
TCCCACGTAGCCTTCCCAAATGACCTCATGAAATTCCACAATCATTTAACATTTCTTTTTCATGAATACTGTTTCTTAAAGGGTATAGTGATATACTTTACCCTCCTTTATTTTCACTCTTCTTTTTAGTTTTGTTTTAAACAGTAGCCTTACTCTGTATTAGATTACACTATTCTTTTTAAACTATCACAGTTTCATTCACTGACTAAAAGCAAATAGCCTAAGTCTCCACTGTTCTTTTATTCGTTTTAGAAATATATATTGAGAAGTTTCTATGCACAAAGCACTATCTCATTATGTCCTGAAATCACTCCTACACAAGTTATCATCTTGTGCACAGCACTATTTTCCTTCCATTCTCAGACCAATGGATGACAAGTATCCTTAGGTCCTATCTTTCACACCCACTTCCTACCCAGGTCAGTATATCCCTGCTATGGATCCTGAAACTACTGATACTCCACCTTCTCCACCCCTGTAACCGTATGCTCTCCTCTGGAACTGAGTCTCCCAGTAAGGCTCCCGAATTTCACCCTACAATTTTTATCCTCTGAGTGATCTTTTAAAAATAAGAATGATCCATCCCTGCTAAGACTCTGTAATTGTTTACCATGTCAAATAGAAGAAAATCAGTTTGTTAGTTTGCCTGTAGATCCTGCAGAAACTACCTGACCTCATCTTCTATCACCCCCTTACCCTACTCCATTTGTCCCTAATAGTGAACCTTCCATATGTAACTCCAATACACATAGCTAATTTTTTTCGTGGGACCATTACACCTTTATTCCTTTTACCTGGACTCCTGTTCCCAAGGTGGCACTCTGGCTGGCCCTTTTTTTTTTGTTTGGGTCTCAGCTGTAGGGTAACTGTCTCTGAGAAGCCTCCCCACCCATGCTTCCCAAAGTAGATTATCAAGGGTTGTGTACTACCTACACATGGTATAGGTAATGTTGTTCACATTCTGCTACAAATTATCATTAATCTAGGAGCATATTAAAAAGAATTGATTTTCAGCTGCATGGATTTCACATTGAAGAGATAAGGAAATGGAAGTTGGAAGACAAAATGAGATACAATATTGTGAAAAAGACATAAATTTGTAGGAAATCTGGGTTGAAATATTAGTTCTTCCATTTACTAATTTCATGACCTTAAAAAATTTACTTAACAAATTCTGAAACTTGATTTCTTTGCTTGTAAAATGTGTATGTAATATCAAAGGCATGAGGTTGTTGTAACAATCTTATAAAATAATGAATGTTCCTAGATGTAGTAGCTACCTAATGGGACTATTTTTTTTGTTTTTTAATCTACCCTAGATTTTCAATGTATATTGCTTAAGTATGTTGTAATTATCTCTCTAAAGGAGGAAGTAACTAGTCTATATATGGCTAAGGTAGTTAGGGTAGTAGTGGTTCCCAGTAATTCTATTTAAAAACATTTGTCAAAGTCATCACAACCTACTTAATTCCTAAACTAAATTACATTCACAGGAACAAAAAAGGGAAAAGGAAGGAAGGAAAGTAAGAAGGGAATGAGGGGAGGAGAGGGGAGGGGAGGGAAGAACGAAGGGAAAGAAAGAATTATTTTAGTGGGTGTTCCAGCATTTTAAATATCTGGAAGTACTTTAAATAATTGGAAAGAATGTGCCCTGTTCATTGATTTATTCAACAAACTTGTATGGGATATAGACACTGCTGCAGGTGCCATGAGTAGTGCATTAAAACAAAGGACAAGATAAAATCCTCTTCCACTTTCTAATTTTATGATCTTAAAGAATTTACTTAACAAATTTGTGGCTCTTGCACTATATACTAACTCAATCAAACTACATTTTTGTATACCCTTTTAACCTCTATGATAAATTTGGGGTCAGAAGACTTGGATTCTAATCCAAGCTTTATTTATTATTTCCTGTACCCTTTGATGCTAGTGATAGCTTCTCATTATTTCCAAGGCTTTGCCCCTGTCTGTTAAAGGCCATATTTAGCTGTTAAATGAAGCTAAATATGGCCTCATGCTACCTCTGTACTCCGAGTTCCTACATAACTTAATGCATAAACCAACTGAAAGCTCAACTTTTTGGAGATAGTTAGTTGAGGCTCAGCCAATCCCAGCAGTCCAAGCTTCCGTCAGTTACAGGCAATCAGCCTATCAGACCATGTTCAAAACAAGCAACTTAGAGTTGTAAGCAGTCAAGCTATTTGTGGACTTCACTTCCATTTTCTATCCATAAAGAGTATCTGCTCCCATTTCTGAGCAGAGCTCTGAATCTCTTCCAGTTCTGAGCGCTGTGTGATTACTGAAGTGCTCCTGTTAAATTTCATTTGCCTAAAATTTCATCATATCTAAGGTCCCTACGGTTCCAAAACATAATTTCATGAGATTATGAAATGTTACACTGCCCTATTTTGTCAGGTATATTGTTGTTTTAGAACTTTTATCTTCCCTGTTAATATTTAGAACTGAACAGAAGAGAAGATGGAACCTCTTTGGGACGCATGTATCTTGTTTTCTTTTGTAAGTGATGATTAAAAGTGTTTCTTTTGTAAGTGATGATCCAAAATTTTCTTCACTGAGTTGTATGTTCTCATTTAAGTTGTCTAAATGTCAGTGTACATATGGTTGGGGGACACTGGATGCAAAATACCTTTCTCTTTTGTTCTCCCCAAAATAACCAAGCATTCCTATGGGGTCAACTGTCTGGGGCCAAATATTGCCCTCTTTTAAATAAAAAAAAAAAAAATTTCCCCCACACATGCGTCCATTATCATCATTATGATTTACCAGTATTCGTGTTTCAATATATCCATTTGTTTCAGTTAATTCATTTTTTTAACCATTCAGCACATTCACCACCATAGAGATCATTGTCAAGCAGGTGCTATGGCTCATTCTCTTATGGTTAAAGTAAACATTTTCTGAATTATTTTTGGTATTCACATGGTATCCAGGTTACACTGTGATAATCACTTTAAAACTGAGAGTAAAAAATGGCAGGTGGAATGCTACTGTTTTTCTTTTTCCTGCCATCTCCTTTTATTTCCTCACGTTGTCAGGATGGCTCCATCCATTCAGATGGCAAGGCTATTGTGGATGAAGGCAGACCTGCACCTTCCACAGGCGTCTCCAGTTCAATTAGGGTACTTCAGCAAGGCTAATTAGCATGCCTCAGAGCTGGAGCTCTTTGAGTGACAGGTAACCATGGAGAGTCACACTCCTGTAGGTGATCACAAGAATCTAGCTTTTTCTTTTAATTAAAAATTAGAAAAGCTTTATTTAAAAAGCATAGCATTTACTGCTGTATACTGTTAGCCCATGTTTGCCTTGCCGGAAAGGATAATAATAGTGTCAGTAGAAAACTGATGCAATTTCAAAAGGAATTGAGGGAAATATCGTAATAGTCAGATAGAGGAGAAAGGTTTATTGTCTTCCCTGGGAAAAGATACCCAAAAGGAAAACACAAAAAAGCAAAAGATCATCTCTGCCTGAGAGTCCTTTTAGACAATAGTATTTTAACTTTCAAATTTGACAAATAATTGATATTAAAATGTGGTTTTGTTATTTAAAATGTGTTACAATTAGGACTTTGAAATAACACATAGTTATGACTGAATAATATGGATTTGGCAGATGTTGATTGCTAATGTTAAGAGATATAGCAACAAAATTAAAAACTATTAATAGCCTATTTCAATCCTGAGAAATATTGGAAAACCCTACAGTGCAAAAATACTGGACCTATTCTCAAAATTGATGTCAGCAGGCAAGGTATGTCTTTCGAACAAAGTGAATAGTATAAGTAGGTCAGAGAGGTGAATTACACATTGTCACCTTAGCTTGGTAGCCCAGGTTCTGGGGAAAACGTGAAAAGAAATTTTATAACCTTTTTATATCATAGAGGGATAGATTTACCATTCAAAATAGGTAAGTAAATAATTTGGACTATCAGAAGCAAGTTTTATTTTCTCAAACTGAAAGCAAACTGGTCTATATTTTTTTTGGTTTGTCTGTCTTATAAAAATTTAATTTTAACATGCCTCTCCCTTTCCTGTTTTTACCCAAAAGTAAAATTATTGTGAGAACATTCTGTTATTTCTGGCCAGGATAAAGCCAGGAAGCCCTTCCAGTGTTGTGGGAATGCCTAATCTCATGAACTGCCCACTGTTACTAAAACTACAGGGGCAGAGAAGGATACAGATAAAACCACGAAGAATTTTTCAATAGTAATTCCAGAATAATTTATATGATGAAAAAAGTTACTAATAATAGTACAGAAGTATAAAAGCCAGTTTTGTTCGCTATAGAAATACTTTTCTTTGGTTCACATTCCAAAAACCAGTACTTTTCCACAGGTTGAATGAAGGAACAAATTTTAACTCCGCAAGACTTCCTTCCCCAAAATGTAAACAATGGTCATTGTCCATCAAGTCACTCATTCCAGACTTTAATACTCTTTCTTAATAATTTCTCTGTTTTCAAGATTTGCACCAGAATTTTCTGTAAGTAGATGCACATCTCATGTTTCATAAATCTTGCCTCAACAAATGCAGCTTGCTAACTGCTATTGACTCTAATGTAAAAATACAAAGAAAAATATGTTCCAAAAATCTCAGAGTTGTTTTATTTTTTTTTTAAAATGCTTTCATATCCAACAGAAATCTCCTGCAAATGTAAGGGCCATTCTCATTTAACAGCATGAAGGGTTCTATTCTAAACCATGTCATTTTGGACCATTCTATATGTCAACTATACTAAAGGGAAGTAGCTATTCATTCCATCTGTTACTTCTTTTTACATTTACTATGTTCATGGATAGAATATATCAGTTTTTTTCCTATCAGTAAAAATGTTTAATTGCATAGAGCAGGCAGTGCAATTTAAAACAAACACAGTAAGAATCAAAGCCTAAAACACTGAATGGATTTGGAATATTGACTTTCTTGGAAATTTCCCATTATTTTTAACACAAACAGATTGAGTTGTTGAATATTTAGAACTGTTTTCATTCATTTTAAACCCTGAATATCCACAGGCTGATCAGGTTTTAGCTCTTCTGCCTACATTTTCAGTGATAAACAACCAGCAATTGCCTACTGCTCTAAATTGTTGGCATTGTTGTCATCTAATTGTTTTATGTCTTCTACTTCATGCCTGTCTCATGACTATGAGAGAGAGAACATGGTAGTTAATTACTGTGGTTATTGGCATTTATAACATTTTCATAAAATGTTCATACAGCAGGAGGTACCTGAGGTCTCAGTATGGCCTGTTTTGTCTTGTTTTCCTTGTGAGTATAGTCTCCTGGATTTTCCAGTGATTCCCTAGAATAACAAAAGGTCAGAAGCATAAAGTCTCCTATTGAGGTAGCTTAATTTTCTGATTTTACAACTGAAGAAACTGGAGAACAGACAGTTCACTAACACTGGCCCAGTTAGTTTCACAGCTATAAACTGGAACTGAAACTCAAAGTTCGGAATTCCTTCATCAACAACCTTCCTCTAGAGCAACTCCACAGCACAGGACCTCCTCGTTAAATTCCATGTAGACTCGTCATGAGTTGACTCATAGAATTGACTCACAGAGTCAACAAAGAGCACAAAACTCTCATGCGACATCTTGCCATTCAGCACCCTTTGCTGGTTCCAAGACCTCGCCTACGTCAGTGTCATCCCCGTGAAGGTGGTGATTTCCCAACCTGAGGCGATATGATGTTGTTCTTTCCCTAGGTGAATGCTGTGGCATTTTCATATGGCTTTTGTAAATACTCTGCATTTGCCTTTATTTCACCATAGAATATTAGTTTTCTTGAGTCTCTCAGGTGCTGCTGTTTTATTCATTTTAACATCACTGAAGACAAATTTTTAAAATTACAGTAGTAAGGCTGAAATTTAAAAGATAAGATTTCTCTTAAGAAAAGTATATTTTATTACAAAAGCTGGAAAATTGTATATTTGAAAAATAGTGGATTTCTTTACATGCTTTTATTTTATTCTGCTATGTTGAGAAAAATATGCTTGTTTTTTTTTTCTCTAGTTCAACAAGGTGAGTCAGAAAATCCACAACATAAAAATCAACACACGTGTGAAAAAAATATGACATTTCTAAGACCTTTATTCTACTAAAATTCCTTTCCTTCAATTTCTAGTGACTATCATAATTTCTTCAGTAATGTCAAGAAGGTTGAAAGCTCTGTATTTTATGCCAAAGAGTGAATACTAAAAATTGTCATTTTGTAGATATCTATAATCGTATAATTGAATCACCTTCAAATAAATTCATGGCTTTTGTTCCACTCTGGGTGCTGGACTTAAATATTTTGGAAATGAAAGTAGAGCAAGAACAGAGAAAACAAAAACAAAACAGGGCCTAAAAACAATTACTGACAAGAAAAGTTTGTAAAAAACCTCTATTTAAATTTTTAAAGAGGTGGATCACAGAGACATAACAATCCTTTGAAAATAACTATTACTAATGTTAAATCAAGTGAATACATATATATGTAGGATTGAATTCTATGGGAGTCGTAATTTTTATGACTCTCACACATCTCCATCCTTTGTCCTTGTTCTCATTTCACAAAAATAGGCGTTACCAGGAGCTTTTGTGTACTTCTCTAGGATATTTCATAACAAAATACTTTCTTATTGAAATAACTTATTTACAAGAATTGCCTCTCCTAAATGGTAACAAGAGGCAAAGCAGGACCAAGAGCTGGAGACATACACAAATACAAATTTTACCTCAGTATAAGAGGGAAGGTCTTTCTGTGAAGAGCAGTATATCTCTATTACACATATACATTTAGCAGCATGCCTGATTGTTGGCCCATGGAAGGAAAGAAGAAAATTTTTTATATTAAAATGATTCCAACATTGAATAAAAGCTTGTATGTCTTCTCTAAACCCAAGGTCCTTTAGAAATTAAAATATTGAGATTATATGTGCTATAAATAATGTTATTAAAGCAAATACTTCATTTTTATGATTTTTATTGAAATTAACTTAGTAGTATCTTTTGATTTAAGAAACAGACATTTTAATACAATGTTATTTCAAAACTGAAAAAAATCAAAGCCTTAATAATGTTGCCAGATTCTGTTAGAAAGAGGGAAGGGAAGAAGGAAGATCTGAAAGAAGAGAAAGAGAAAAGGAGAGAAGAGGAAATAAAGATTGATATTGCTTTTCAATATTTCTGGCAGAATTAATATTAAGTAATAACTGTCACTGACTCCAGCCAGTGTAGGAAAAGTACAAGCAGGAAATGAATTAAATGGGGAAGAGAAGGCAAATAAAATGTGAGAGGTCCAGCCAGAAAACAGAAAAGGAAGGAAGGCAAGGGAAAGGAAGGTGCAAGATGGTGTGTTTTAGAGAACTGTCATGTACCTGACAGCACATCGCTCAGTGGCCAGTGACACGTTTTAAAGATAATAAGAACTTTTAGAATTTGTCTCCAAGAGTTGTCCAAAAATATTGACTTTCCTAAAATCAGTTAAATATCTTTAAAGTAATAGTAAATGCTTTGCTCTCTGTCAGATTCCAATTTGTAGAATTTATAATATTCTGTAGAATATGTTGGATCATGCTTTTCTTCTGATAATTTTTCCAAGTATTCAGAGAATATGGCTCTAATTATATAGAACTGCTAAAACTGAAAGTGTCTAGATTAATGCACATGGTTAAAGAACGGACCAGACTTTTAACATATGAAATGCTTTTTACCAGAAGTTGAATAACGTCAGCGTCTATGAAACTACTGAGTTTAACTTCTTAATCTCGCTACTGCTGAACAGACCACTAAATCTGTCTGTTAAACATACATGTGCCCCATGTCGTCCTACCACGTCCAAGAATGGATTTTCCATTGAACATTACTGCCAAAGCACTTTTTCTTCTGGCACCAGTAGAGAGACTGAAATATACCTGTGTCTCTAAAGATAAACTATATTATGAACTTCAGCAAACCAAGAAAATGTGGGCAAAGTGTAATAAAATTTGAGATGTATCGACATCAGGTAGATCAAATTTCTCAAATCCATCCAGAAACAACCACATTAAATTCATCAATCTTTTCAAAGGTGAGGTAACAGTTACTGAAAATCATTAGATTCACTATATACTTTTGCCCCACCCCATTTGACCAAATAAATGCTACTTAAATAAGAACTTTCTTTAAAGAAAACTCTGAAGGATCTGCAATTCAAAAAGTGGTTTATAAAGTCCACTGTTTTGCAACTCAAAAGCAACGTGGAAATTACCCTACTAATTGGTTTCCTTCACAGGTCACCTTGAAAAGCCTACAATGGCATGCTCCCTGAAAAATCTCTTTGCAGAGTAGATCTATTCCTGCTCCATCTCAATGATATAGTATTCCCTGCCTCTATCATTTAAGCACCAAATACAGTACAAGCAATATGCTAAATAATGCTAAAAGAAGAACTTATAAAAAGTATAGGCAGCTTCTGCTTCAGAGATCTTAAAATTTATTCATGGTATTCAAATATATACTCATATACATATTCACTCATCTATATTATTAATGTACAGTATATATATTACATAATATACATATACCAATACAATACTCATAATTCAAAAGAGAAAGCAAAAAAAGTCATGGTGATTACAGAAGGGAATCTTTTAAAAGGATGGCTGAGAAAAAAAATATGTCTTCTTTCGGAAAAGATGGGGAAGCATTGGAAATTACCAAAACCTTTATGGAGAAGCTAGGATTTAAACTGTCTTTAAATATGGGTACGGATCTGACAGCAGACAGAGAAAGCAAGGAACTGTGGGCAGAGGGCACAGCAGAATAAAACTCATGTTTCAGAAATAGTGACTGGGGAGTATCCCCTGCCTGAGGGGAGGTAGAAGAGACCCATTCTTTACTAAGGGAGTATTTTGTCCAAAAAAGGAAGCACCAGGAAGATTTTTAGAAGCAAGTATAGGATATGATAATGCAACTCTGAGATGTAGAGTCAGCACACTTCATTTCTGCAAGGAAAATTAATGACCTTGGTCTAACACTTGAAATCCACCTTGAATATAACCCTGTCATAGCACTCAGTCAAAATCTACTGAAAACATGTGATTTCAATCAACATATCCTGACTGTATACAATGCTTTGCTAAAATAGTAGATGCCTGGATTCTCTTTAAAATATTAAATTCCAGTGCCTAATTTTTATATAAACAAATATGCTTTGCAAGCAGATAATACTAAGCTGCTTTGCAAACATCTATGCATATTTTAAAAGAAGTACTAATGATTTTACCTCATTATAATAGAAGGTTTCTTTAGGTATTGCCACATAAATTTCCATTCACCCTACAGATTCTGAAATTTGTTGATATCGCTTCTCAGTCTTTTGGTTAAGATCAAGTGAAATTGGTTGTTGTATGCGTAGTTTATACCAAATAGTTAAAATTATTCCTCAGCATAAAGAGAGGAGTCTGATATACCTAAAGATCTTTTCACTCCAATGTACTATTTCTAAGTCTCTGTAATATTAACATTAACACAGGTTCACATAAATGACCAATGTCAGAACCAAGCACATCTTTTGTTTGCAGAGAAGACACGAGACTCAGCTTATGGGATTCAAAATTATTATTGACTTCAAAACCAAGCCCATTTTCAGGAGTCATTAAAACAAGCATATCTTAAGTTCATGGCAACAAAAAGACATCAAGGCAAGCTAATGAATATGAGTGTGAGTTTGATAAAAACCAGAGAGCAGCTCAAAAATATGTTTAAAATTCCCTACCTCTCCTTCCTACTACTTCTTTCATTAAATGTTTGTGGAGAAACATTGTCTACACACCAGTCTCCAGGATTTGAAAGTGGAGAAGAAAAAGAAGTCTATGATTAAGTGTTCAAAGTTTCTCAAAAAACATTCTGTTTTAATGTTGGCCCAGTCAACCACCACCAGTTTTTCTGTTATCCAATAGAGCCAAACAGTCCCCACCTTTTGCTCTTTTTGTTTGTTGGTTTGTTTTCCTTATCTTCCTACATGAACTCTGGAACTTTAGAGACTGAATTTTTGAAAAGCAAATTGATACCTGTTTGACTGGAGCACTGGTACTAACCAGCTGTGAAATTTCCAAAGGTATTCAAAACTCAAGGTGGGACCAATAAATCCAACATTCTCAACATAATAAGGATGCACAGCTGTAAAACTAATAACTTTGTAATTGCCTACAGATGAGTTCCAAGGTATACAGCATCATTTTCTGTCTAACCTCTCCTTTCAATAATTGCATCTCAGTTTGCCATTGAGAAACTTGTCTTACATTTTTCGTGCATGTAATTCAAAGAAGATTTGAACCTAGTCCTCTGACTCCAGAAATAGATTTACAACTTATGCATGGTTAATGAAAGTATTTTATGTCTTGGCCACAGTTGTGGGTTCATGGGTAAGCATGTGGCCCATGTCCTATGAATGAGAATTAGTTCTTAAGTGTTTGTCTTGGTTACTTTTCTCTTGTTGGTGAGAAGAAAATACTTAACACCCAAAGTTAAAGGAGGAAAGGTTTATTTAGCTCACAGTTTGAAGAGGTTTCAGTCCATAAGCAACTGGCTCCAAGGCAGGGTGGCGTGTGGCATAGGGACAACTCTTTAAGGCAATGGAAGATAGCAAAAGCAACAAAAGAGAAGGGACAATCTCTTTCTCTCCCTTGTACCGTATGCAGGCTATCCTCCCTGGGGTGGGTATAGCACTCACACCCATAATCCCAGCACTGGACCATGAATCAATCACAAACTCTAGCTTCAGCCACCTCCAAAAAGCCTGCCCCCTCATGACCGCTTGAGGCCTGAACACAAGGAGCAGACTCTTCTCATCAGATTACCAAGATGAACATGATATAAGCCTAGAACGTTTTTTGAAACAGGGTCTTACTGTGTCTTCCACTCTGGTTTCCAACTTTCTGTGTGGCATGAGCTCATGATTCTCCTGCCTTAGCTTCCCAAGTGTGGGGATTGCAGACTTGTACCACCAAATCCAGCAAGCCTAGAACATTGAAGCTGCTTGCAGCCACCAGGAGAGGGGTGGTGACTTCAGGCAGGTAGAACAAAGAAAAAGAAGAAAAAGAGTTAATTCTGTTGAGACCCTGGATCTGGCCATAAGTAAATCTATTTCAATAGCATCAGCTTTCTTGTTAACAAGTACCTCAATTGGTGCGCTACCATTTGCACTTAAATGACCCTCTTGAAAGCAAGCACCAAACGGAAAAGGAAGACAAAATAGCCCTGAGAAGTCCATGGACAGTGCTCACTTACTGTGCCACACGCTGTGTCTCCTGATCAAATCACATGGATAGCTGTGTAGAGAGTATAAAATGGTAGACTGATAAGGTTATTAATAAGAATTTTAAAAGCCATATAAAATTTTGTGGATTATTTAGGCTATACTTTAGATTGGGCAAGACCTGTCTATTTATATTCATATCAGTTTTGAGCCAGAGAACTCTTAATAATGTAACCTCCGTCAACAGAAAGCACGGAGGCATTGATGCAAGGATCTGACAATCCAGGTGACAGCGTAGGATATTCATATTTTGTTTGTAAGAAACCAAGTTATGGCATTTTCTCTACATTTGTGTTATGTTAATTTGATCTTTGACTGGGCTGCTATGCATATTAAAATGCAACACTGATAAAGTAAAATAAAAAAGGTATATTGGTGGGGAAGAGAAAGGAACAGAAAGTGAACAAATGCAAGTAGGATGATAGACAATCCGTTTTAACTCAGACTTTTCTTCCATGAGAACTTTAACTGTTATCATCCTGTTCCTTGACAGGCACTGATGCACAATTCCATTTTGCAAAATTTAAAATGAATATGAGTGTGCTGAGATTTTAACATCTTAGGATTTGTGCTCATTTTGACTTTGGAAACAATGATATTTCAGTCTTTTCACATTATTTTATTCCTTAGGAGTTCTCAGTAAAAAAAAAAATATTACTTTGAAACAAGAAACTATATCATTATGTGGCACTAACTTCCTTTTAAACAAAAACCACCACAACAAAAACCAGTGACTTTATGTGTATATTATTGCTGTTATATTTCTATCACAATATCAGTCATTTCAAATTGAGAAGAGAAAAACAGGAGAATGCGTTCATGAAAGCAATGTTGCCATATTCTTCCCAGAGGCATTTTTGACTGCCTTTTTACCCACTGGAGAGGTCTGAGAAGCAAGAAGGGAAAACACAAAAAAGCAGAAAATAAGAGGTTCTTTTTCCCTCTGAACTAGTGTCAGTCTCAAATCTACTTGGGAAAAGGACTTTCTGTGGGAGAAACTGAGAAACAGGAATAGAACCATCCTGTGTTTTAATATCCAAGACTATTTCTGATGTTTGTCTTGGAGTGGTAGCCAGAAATTCTGTTAGTCACCTTTCTATCTGTATAACAAATACCTGAGATAGTCAGCCTGTCTTTGAGGACATTTGGACTGAGGGTACAGCTCAGTGGTGGAACACCCGCCTTACATGCATAAGGCCCTGGGTTTAATACACAGCTCTGTCCATGAAGATGAAATGTTTATTTTGGCTTATAGTTTTTTAGGATCCAGTCCACAATCAGCAGACCCCCTTTGTTTTGGGGCCCGTAGCGAGGCAGCACATCATGGCAAGAATGAGTGGCGGAGAAAACCACTCATCTTATAGCTCAGGAGCGAAGAGAATGAGGAAGGGGCTGGGGCCCCACAATCCCTTTCCCAGGCCTATCTCCAGTGACCTACATACTTCCCATTAGGCTCCACCATCTCCTGATACCATAGTGCCCCCTGGAAACCAATCTGCTGAAACAAGGGCTTTTGGGAGTACACTTAAGGTCCATCAAACCATAGCAGACTCCAAACACATCACACAGATTTTACCTACTTAAGTGTCCTGTAAGAGAACTAAAATAAGAGGCAGTGATAACATAATAAGCTACTTGAAACAAGTGGTTTTTTGCAGGGCAGCAGTGACTATTAATGTTAAGGCCCCAAAGTTGGTCATAGACATTAGAAACTGTGGTGCATATGATCCCCCCCCCAAAAAAATTTGAAGGTGAGGTTAAGAAAGTGAAAAGTCAGTTAAATAGATCACCTAATTTAGAGGATAAAATTCCTGAAAATGATAGCAGCAGAGCTGAAAATGAAGACAGTGAGAAAAAAGCTCAAGTCCACATGATTACGGTAGATAAGAGCAATCGGCAGAGATGGGTGCAGGAATGTCATGAGCTTTAAAAGGGCTGGGGTTTTGAAAAAGGAAGGGAGGCCGCTGTAAATCAGTGATTGAAATCTAGTCTGACCTGTGCCACCTCCTGACCTTGACATCATGAGGGGTGAGGGAAGATAGCATCTCCTTGACAGATTTTTCCAAGAAATAGGAAGCTCAGGAGGCTGTCAGATTTCGGTAAATTATGGAGAACCACAATCACAGAGGAGACTGATGGTATAAATGGATGTACTACCAAGGAGTAGGAATTCCAGAAGTTTTGTGGAAGACAAAGGATACTTCAGGAGATTGGTTAGATTAGTGGAGGAGCCAAAAGCTTCAGTGGAAATGAACAGCCCAGGAATAACAAAGCAATATCTATCACTGAGAACAGAGAAATGAGGCAAGATAGCACGCCTAGCAGCAGAAGTGCTCGGGTGGACAAGTTCTTGTCAATAAAAACTCTAACTGATCAATACCCAGCAGGTTATTACAATGGTAATCTCTCTTTCAGTCTTCTCAAGATCTCTGAACTGATAATATACCTTTGGTTCTAGTTTGTTTCAATTAAAGTTAGTAATACTGATTTTGGGGTCCCACTAACATAAGTGGCAATATAATATATATTATGTATATAATATAATATTTTATCTATATATACACATAGATAACAATATAAAAGACCTTCCAGTGATCCAATTGTTTCCATTTAAAGGATAACTAAACCAGGTGTAGTGGCATAATTCCAGAACTTTGAGAGGCTGAAGCAGGAGGATTGCAAGTTCAAGTCCAGCTGGGGCAATTTAGCAAGACACTGTCTCAAAAAATGTTTTAAAGGGCTAATGGTATAGCTCAGTATAAAAGCTTTGGGTTCATTCTCTAGTATTGCAAAAATAAAAATAATAAAAATGAAACATGTGAATTTTTTTTTCCAGTACTGAGGATTGAACCCACGACCTTCATATTGAGTTACAGTCTCAGCCTATTTTGTTTTTAATTTTGAAACAAGGCAAAAGTCACTAAATTGCTGAGGCTGAGCTCAAAATTGCAATCCTTCTGCACCAGCTTTCCAGAGGGCTTACTCACAGACATGTGCGATCACACACCGCCCAAAATCAGTGAAAGTTGGATTCAGCATGACAACTTTTGTTGGCACTTTTGGAGAGAAGGGAATGAGACAACATAATGCATAGATTTTAATATTAAGTCCAAAGAGCTAACATTTCTACCAGAGGAATGCAGGTATATTTCAGGAGAGGACTGGCAGAACAGAACTAGATTTCCAACATTATCGCAAGACCCCCTGAAATAAGACAGGAAAAATTTTTGTTTAAAGAACACTTATGTGACTCATCCACACAAGTTAATCAAGAATATAGACTGAACATCAAGTTTCCACAAAAGTCATAATTTTTAGCCACCAATAACAGAAGAGCACCTGACTAGGAAGGCAAGCAGACTTACATGCCATTCTTACTAATGTTTAAGCTTTTGTTTACAAGAATAAAAGGGTGGTGCCCTTCTAAGAACACACACACACACACACACACACACACACACACACACACACACCTACCATGATTAACCTCAAAATTGATGGATGAAGTTTTATCCTCAGTTGATTCTGTAGTTTATGATGCCCTCTCTAGTTTGCCTGTAAGATAGAAATAAGGTCAATGAAGTAAAATGATAATTAAAGCATTAATCTTCTTTAGTGGGTTTGAGTTTAGTTACCAAAGGGAAGTTGCACAAATAAGATTGTATCATTTCTGGGATATAGTTAGTGTGTTATGGTAAATCTTCTAGGAGTGATTTGAATGAGGTGAAACTTATGAAAATTTCAACCTGCATTTAAGGACTTTTCCATTTCGTTGCTCTTGCTTTTCCTTGAGTGCCTGACAAAGGAAGTAGATTTTCCCCTCAGTTATTCCATTTTAGATGCAATCTACAATACAAAGTAGAAATCAGAGTTTTGAAATCAATGGTCCTTTTTCAGAAGGGGGCAGGCTTTTGTTTGCACAATGGATAGGCCTTTTTATCTTCTTGCTGCCAAATTTAAGAACCTCACTAAATGAAGTCCACTTTAAACAAAAAATTTTAGAAAGTACAATATAGTTGTCTTGGTTACTTTTCTCTCATTGCTGAGACACAATACCTGAAGCCCCAAATTAAGGACGGAAAGGTTTATTTAGCTCAAAGTTTGCTGAGATTTCAGCCCCTAATCAGCTGGCTCCAAGGTAGGGTGGCATGTCATAACAACAATTTATGGCTGTGGAAGACAGCAAAAGCAGCAAGGGCACAAAGGGAGGAGGAGCAGCAGAGAGCAAGCCTCTTTCTCTCCCTTATATTGTATGCAGGCTGCCCACCCCAGGGTGGGTGTAGCACTCACACTCATTATCCCAGCATTGGACCATGAATCAATCACAAACTCTGGAAGCTCGCCCCATGACTGCAAGAGGCTTTGGGGGACATCCACACACAAACCATAAGAGTGGTCTATAGTGTATTTGTCTCTTTTATCATCTTGTTATATATCATCACCATAATTCAAATTTCCTTTACTTGAAGAGTAATTGATTCAAGGTATCCACACTAATAACTTCATTTAATTCATCAAACAGTTCCCCAACTTTACAGGACAGGGTTTTTAAAAATAGTTTTCCTATTATAACGAGTAGGAAATAAATTTTTAATGTTTGAGAGATTTAACCACTTCAAAATGCTGAAACTAGAAATCAGGTCATCTGAATTTCAACGTAGAACTATGTACTATGTCACATGATGTTCTCATGATAATATTTAAATGATGTTTATTGTCATTCATAGGATGGTGACTTCACTGATCTGCAGGATGCAAGGCTTGTGGGGTCAGGGTGGCTTCTTGCCCAGATTTCAAAGGAAGGCCTGGCAAGCAAGGCAAGGTACCTGTGAGAAGGTAGTAAATGAAGCTATGGGAATGAAGTCCAAAGGGACTCCAGGAACTCGGAGACAGCAGGAATATGGAACAGATGCCAAGGAAAACTGCAGGCTATGAGCACAGCCAGCACAGAACAGAGACTGTGTGGGCTGCAATCAGCAAAGCTCTAGGGATGTGGTGACCCAAGCCCTCTGGAATTCACATTTCACCAAAGTGTGCTCTGGATGCCAGACATGAAGCTATAGGCTTTAGTGTTTGCCTTGTTTGGTTTGGTCCTATTTTTTTCTATCATCCCCATTCCACCCTTTTGGATGGTAATGTTCATTCACCCTGTTCCACTGTACTTTAGGATTATGTAGCTTGTTTTTTTATGTTTACACAAGTTCACAGCTAAGTTTGTCTTGAGTCTCAGAAAAGACTGAAAAATTCTGGAAAATGGAGACTTCGGAGAAAAGATTATTGTGTTTTTTGTTTTACCCAAGATAGTTTTATATTTGATGGTGTTATTAACTTACTGTGTTTAATTGGAGTATCATCAAGGATATGCATCTGGTGTTGAGCTGAGAAGGGGGAGGATGTGATGGTTACAACTGTAAACCTGTTCAGGTTAAAAGTCACCCAGGAGATTAGTAAACACACCTCTGGGTTTGTCTGAATGGGTCATACATATGTGGCCTTGGGTGTTATATCTAGTTCCTGGTCCTTTCTCTGTCACTGCTCCCTGCTCCACTCCTAAGAGGCCATGAATTAAGCAACTTCACTCTCCCATGCCTTTATGCCATGAGGTTTCTGCCCTGGAGCCACCCAGCTATGTACTGAACCTTCGGAAACCCCAAGCCAAATTAAACCTGTCCTCTTTTAACTTGTGAATGTCTGGTATTGCATCCTAGCAAGAGAAAATCTGACTAATACAAATGCTAAATTCAGATAGAAAGTATTATGTACTAGATAGTAACAGCTATGGCTGGAAATTTTTGAAAAATGATAATCAGTTGTATGCAGTGGCACACTATTTGTTAATATTATCACCTATGATAATTGATAAGACATATCTCATGCAACATAAACTTGTGACTTTAGAAAAACTGTAGAGTGTCTACCGATTGATCTTGGCTGCAACTGACAAGGTGTTATTTAAAAAGAGAAATATAATTGCAGAAAACAGAACACTGGTTTGTAGTCAGGAATAAAAATTAAAATAAATAGAAGTAGGTAGTGGAAAACCAGAGGACTTAGAAAATCAATTGCCTCTCAGCTACAAAAGAGTAAAAACTAAAATTGAGACTGGCCTTTTGTAAAGCAGTAAAATAGAATCCAAGTATTAAGTGAGAATCAAATAAAGGGTATAGCTACCACATCATGTTAAAACCTGGCAGTGGATTAACATGAATGAGATATGGCTAAAGGTAGAACACCTCAGCCATCCTTTCACTTGGACAAAAATAGCTAAGAAAAAGAGATTAGATATTCAGCTCTCCCACTGAATCTCAATAGATACGGACTAGCCAATACAAATACAGAAAGAGATGTGTGAAAAGGAAAGAGAGGGGAAGAAACAGAGACAGAGAAGGGAGAAAGAATGTTTCAGAAACCAAAATTTCTCAGAAAAATCTTGTGAGTGTAGAATTTATACATGGAGCTGAGCAGAATGAATAAATAAAAAGCCCATAAAACTGTTGGGAGAATTTCACTGCCAGAGGAAATCTGTGACTCAACAGAAGAAGACTGTGGCTATTTGTGACACAAAATCACCTTTGGTATTAAACCTTTTTCAGGCAGGCAATGGACTGAGAAAACTGCTTATTTTTCAAGCAGAACTTTTCCCCAAAGCATATTACAGATGTGACAAAGAAGCATAAAGGATGAATGGAAGCTCCAGAGTATGCAGCCAAGAGCCACCAAAAGCAGTAGACTGGGAATGTCCCCTCGGGATCGAAGTGGGGTTTCATGGAGAACATTCCCCAACGCAGCCCAGGTACTTCTCACACTGTCACCGGGAAGCTCGCCTACACCACCCCATGACTGTGAGTTTCATCATCATTCTTTATTTCTTTATGGTATGTTGACCATGCAGGGGAGAAACCAAGAGGAGATACATTTTTATTTGACTTCACACTGTGCAGAGATCCTGGGCTCTGTGCTAGATGAAGAGCTTGGATAAGACTTCTGAAGTGACTTTCTTATGGAAGGTTTGAATGAAGGACTGAGAATGAAGAAAGGAAGGAACAGTGGTTTATTAGGAGAGTGGTCTATAGTAGAATTTATGATTGTTTTTAAATACAAATTTCTTCTTCTAGGTTCACAAGGAAACTGTATTCTCCTCCAGAAGTCCTGTGTAGTCCTGGGACTTCCACTGGTTAATTACATTCAAGCAGAAATGATGGGTGTCACTTCTGAGTAGAAGCATTTAATTGAAAGCATGTGATTTTCTAACTCCCGTTATCTGCTCTGACAGTTTTGGAAGCACATATTCATGAAGAGCTTCCATACTAAGCAATCAAGGGCAGGAACACTGTTGTGAGGAGTCCCCAAATCCACAGAAAAGAGGTAAAAGTGAGAAATAGTTTGTTTTAAGCAAATTAGATTTCCTTCTTTGTTTTGTAGCATAAATTAGCCTGTCTCTTTTGAAGAACTGCAGTATTTTAAAAGAAATTATGTAATCAATAATCTCACAAACTGTAATTGTAGTCTGATGCTCAGTACTTAGAAAGATATGTTGTTTTATACCAGGTGAATCTTTCCTTCAAAATAACATGGTGAGGGCAGTCAAATAGTTACATTTTAAAAAGAATTTTATTCTAAGTCTTTTATTAAGCTTCCTACCTCTTCTCAATAAAAAAGTGTAAGGCTAATCTTTTTTAGTGATTTTTTAGGTAACTATGCTTGGAACTTAAATGTCATTAGAGTGTACTTTTCAGCATGAATTCATCTACCTCCAACCTCAGGCATTTTACTAGATCTGATGAGGAAAAATGTTCTGTAGACCAAGAATATTACTTAGCTATAAAATATATGAGAAATACTTTGACAGTTCTGCCTATCTTATTCCCCCTCCTTAAAATGTATTTCTTCTCCTCCCCAACTATGCTGTCACTTTAAAAACCATCAAAAAAGAAAAAAAAAAAGAAAACCACCCAATAAATTGGTCATGCCTATCATAGTTACCCATAGGCAGTAAAAAAAAAAACAGGGAGAGGAAAAAAAGAGAGAGACTACATCATGAATTGAGCAAATTTAGGGTTGTCAGAATGTCCTCTTGCAAAAAAGGGTAGATTCCACAGAAGTTTGTAGCCTACAAAACTCTCCACAATATTTGTTACAGATAGTTTTTTTGGCACTGCTTTACTTAAACCAGGAGGTGAGGTAATTATCCTTTAGCATATCTGTGGGCATAATCAATGGTACACGTTTTAGTTATAGGGCTGGGACCCACCAGTAGGTACATGTTCATAAAGATTTTCAAGATCTGCTAGTGGTAAACCAAGAGGGCTCCCGGCAGATGAGCATTTACATCTTTCAGGACAGCCTCGTCTTGAAGGCTCACATATGCATCACAAATTGCCAGGCATTCCTGTGTGTACCCGGTCCAGCGTGGACCATACAGAATCACATCCCAGTCCTTTGATTATGTACTGTCTTGTCCTGTCTGGATGACTTTTCAGAAGCTGACAGAGCTTTTACAATTTAATTGGTGTTGACACCTTTTGAAGCCATGCCTTGAGGCACCGAGGGTCATTGTCTGCTTTCTCTGTCTCTCTCCAATGCCTCCACTTGGCTACCTCACAGCCTGTGGTGCCTGGCCGGCCCCTGCTCTCTTTATTTATGTTCAGACTTGTTCTGGGTCCTGTTACAAGAGCCCTTGTTAAATGCCCAGCAGGCAGCAGTGAATGGAGATTTTGACTATGTGGGATTTGAGGCCTCTGGCAATAATGGAGAATAAAATAAATATAAAAGTATCCCTGTTGTGGACTGTGTTGTTATCACCAAAGATTTATTCCAGAGGACCTCAGACCTGAGGAACTTTCTGTACAAGCTCGGCATGCCCACGGCGGCAGGCCTTACAATTAGTTTTCTGCTTTCCATTCTTGGCATTCTCTATGAGTTTTCCTCTATCATTATTTCCAATTTGGTATCTTCGCTCTCCTTTTAGCAACATTGTCTCCTAGCAGTTGTAGGACATAGTTGTGATTCTGATTTGCCTTCCTCCAACTTAGTTATCTTCAGTTTAAGAATGAGAGGGGAAAAGGAATGAACCCTACATTGTTTTCAGGTTCATTTCTGCAAAAGGATGGCTCGCCACCCCCCACCCTCAAGAGTCACATTTAACAGTCAACTTAGTTCTTAGAGCCCAAGGAGTGACAGGTGGAATATTTGTCATCTTTTTATAGAGCTTTGCTCAATTTGCTCTATGTACAAAATCGGGATTTGCAGGGTCATAGTTACTAACTGCCTATAAACTTGCAGACTATCAAGAAAATTCCTTGCTCACAAGCCTCATTAAAGGTATTCTTTATACAAAATTGTTAAGATCTCTGGAAAGGTTTTTGTTTCACCTTAGCTGACTATCAAGTTTATATGGTCCATTGTAAATATACTAAACCAGATGTCTGAGTTTTTAAAGTAGATTTTTAAAGAGACTACCACCTTCCATGTTAGGTTGCTATTCTGAAAGACAAAATATATCAGAGGTACAAAGTGCATTCTGGAAATATTTCGGTAGATGGATTATACAAAACCTTACATTAAGTGCTCATTTATAACTTGTCTACTGACTTTCCAGGTCACTGAAATAATCAAGTCATAAACAAATAAAAATATAAGTATTATCGCTAATAATTTGTCAGTGAACTATGTAATGATTTTCCTCCAAATATGAACACATTATTGGAAAATTCTCGACAGACACGTTTGCTGTTCAACACCATATCAACAACATAAGATTTAGGTAAACATCCTTTGTTTCTCAAGAAATAATTAACCTTCCTCAAAATTAAAGAGACAGCTACAAAATGAATCGAAATAATTAGAAAGGATGACTTAACTGAGTGAAGCAATATTTGAAGGATGGGTTCATCTGTGCACCTGTGAAAAGCTCTCACAAGTGAAAAATACCCTGTTGTTCTTCCAATAGTTCTACCAAATATTTCCAGTTATTCTTCACAGCAAGGAGAAAATTAAAAGCAGTTATAAACTCTAACAGTGAGGGACAGAAATCGAGTTAGCATTTATGGGGCTGACAGGGAATGTGAGTCAGTCTGTCAGACTTCTGCCATAATCAGGCATGGACAAGATGGAGAAGAGCCTCCTTTCTTAGTATGTATGGTAGACCAGCACTCCCACTGCCTACTATAACGTTATATGTCCTAAAAATTAAGGAAAGCACTCAACTTCTCTGTGGCTTAGTTTCTTCGTCCCCTATAGAAAAACACTAGATCATCTTTCCTTTGTTGTTGTATTGGTGAGTAGAAAATAAATATGTCAGAATCCACTGTATACCATTGGAATCTTGCATCTTTTCTGGCCCGGGTTCTGTATTCTTCCTTTATTGGTACTTGGAGATGTGAAACAATGTTTTAGCATTTGTGTCCTGGAAGCACTCATGTGTCCAGGTATTGAAAATTTTAGCCCTTCTTCAGAGCTGGAGAAAATATTAGGACACCACAAAATTGGGATCCTAAATT
This sequence comes from Chinchilla lanigera, assembly GCF_000276665.1. NCBI lineage: Eukaryota > Metazoa > Chordata > Mammalia > Rodentia > Chinchillidae > Chinchilla > Chinchilla lanigera. Next base: position 34,837,839 of record NW_004955406.1, on the reverse strand, counting down.
GTACATCAATCAATTTCTTATTTTGGTGAAAATGTTTACATATTTCTTCACATGTATAACTATAAATTTTATTATGAGGAGACAAAGGAAAATGAATTTCCAGTGAAGAAAAAGTCTTAAAATGCAATTCAGACATACAATTGTAAATAATAAAAACTTTGTAGGTTACTATTGAGAAAAATAGCCCATATCTCAGCCAGTAACATCATGTGTAAATAAGTCAAACAAGTAGGACTCCCTACGTGGTCCCAACTCCAACGCAAGTAACAGTGTTATGCCTTTTATACATACATTCATCACCCTCCTTTGAATGCCTATTTCTAGATCTTGTCTCTGAGTATATTAAGAGGTATAAAATATATTTTAGGCCCTTATGATGTAATTTAGTAAGCACCTTCACCCAGTTCACCTGTACAGAATTGCACTAAGGTATCTATCAAAATCACTATAAGAGTTTACTGACTTTATTTGCTTAATAATCTCCCTCTTTACCAGATTGTAAAGATCCTGGTGAGCCCCTTGGCATACTTTACCCGTTTTTGCCTCTCAAGTATGTCAGCTGTGACTAATAACTAGTGAGTATTCAATGAATGTATGTGAAATGAATATGAATGAGTGAATGAATGCACAGAGAAGCAAAGATGATGCCACAACTACTTCTTTGAGACACTCTGAATGGCAGTGCATAATAATTTTTAGATGTCAGAGAGCTGTTCTTCAGTAGCACCGAAGTGGCCTTTCCTGGTTACACCACAATGTGAACATCCTATGTATTATTTTACATTCATTATCTTTAAGTAATGTACAAGCAAAACCCTTGCACTCGCATTCTCTACCCTATTCTTAGTACTTAGCTTAGTACCTGTCATGTAGAAGAAGCTAAGTCAGGACATGTTAAATTAATAGGTAGGAAGCCAGCATTTGAGAACATATCCTAGAATAATTAGAAAGAGTATAATCAGGTGTGTATAGAATCTGAGATCAAAGTAGCACAGTCAAGTGAAAATACCCTGAAAGTCTTTGGAAGGTTGGTTCTGGAACTACAAGTTCAAAGTTGGAGTCTTCAGTAAATAAAATTGGGAGTCAATTTCTGTTAGGTTCAGGACCTGACTCACAGAAAACATTAAATAAGTATTTGTTGAAAAGTTGCCACAAGCAGAAATGCTTGAGAGGAAGCGTTCAGGAGAGAAAGTTTTATCCCACACTGTCACACTTCTTTGTTTCTATAAAAAAAGCAAAAGTACAGATTTCTTACTAAAACCTAAATAAACTGTAAATTTGACTTTGCCTTCCATAATAATTAAATCAAAATATTTTCATATATACAATGTATGCAACTAATGCTTAATCTTTTAAAAATTGTGGTCAAATGACTTTTAAAATAACCACTCGTGGTAATGAATGCTTTGCCTAGATTTGTTACAATCTTCATTTAATGGTCATTGCTTCATTGGTTAGCTGTGAAATCATTAGAAGTCAAAGCTCAGAAACTGGCTCGTATTATTCCTCAACATTCTTTGCTTTCTGATGCTTTTATAGGTAGCCAAAAGGAGAAATGCCTTCTCATTTCATTTCTGCAATATTACACTGGAAGATTACAAAGTTGCAGGGTAAAAAGGAAACTAAAAGAAAGCTTTGTGTAATGTCTTTATTTTACGAAGAGTACATTTAAGCCAATGGGAGAAAATAATCATTTTTGCCAATTTTTCAGAGAACTTTCTGTCTGTTGTTGCACATTGAAAATAAAATATCTCACTATATATTTCTCCTTTGCTTCAGTTGCTAAGACCTTAAAGCCTCTTTGTCTGCACATGGTTCTTAAAAACATGTGTGCATTGTGTGCTCCTACTGAACTACATCCTACTCTGTAGTAAAAACTTCTATTCCAAGTTGTGACTTAACAAACAAGCCACTTCAATATATTTCAAGGGGAACCAATATAACTAAGGAGCTTTTTAAAGCAATAATTTCTTATAAAATAATTGTATTTAGCACCTGAGCTTTAGAAAAAGCTTTTGTCTTTGTTACCAGTAGTGGTTCAGAAATAGATTTAGCAAAATATTAAATGTCACAATATCTTTTGGTGATTGGTAGAAATAAAAAGAATAAAAAGTGTATGTTAAAAATGTATCATTTGTGTGCTCAGTTAATGGGGGCCATGCTCTGAAAATATTTCTCTCTAAAATAGCCAAGAAATATTAGAAAATGTGTGTAGTATGACAGAAAAACATCAGTGATGACTACACTGCCTAAGTGAAGTTAGGACATCAGCCAGAGAACATGTTAGTTATTCTTAGTATCTGAACAGACTTTAGCCCCAAAGCTAGTGAAAATAGTGCATGACTATCTATCAGGAGAGGAGGCCAGGTACATCTCCTCCTGACACAATGTCAACTAACACACCTCAAACTCCCCAGAGATCAATCAGCAAGCTCAATGAAGTTTCAATGCCCAGTTTTTATCTAACTTTTCTTGTCAAGTTTCCTCCCTTTTAAAATGGAAATACTAATAGTAGATAGTCTACTGAATTTCCACTAGAAGTTAATAAACACATAAATTTTAAATGCTGTCAGCATAGTATCTGTAATTAGTATCATTATTCTTCATCTTCATTTATACAATAGGCACTGAGATTTAATAGAACTGCCAGAGTAGTCCAAGTTATGGTCTTTGTCTTTAAAAGAAACATAATGACAACCAAAGCCAAAAATTCCATTAAGTTTATCCTAGAAGATGATACTCCTTATTTTTAAAAAATTAATAATTTCAATGTAATACATTTAGTTTATGAGACTGAGCTTTAGAAATATAGATTTTTGAAGTGCTCATGTCTCACACAGGGCTAGTCACTGGTGTTTCCTGAGGAAAGTGGATCTTAAACTGAAGGTGATATATGACATTGAGCTGTTTCATTGAGCTGCTCCATTCTTTGCTAGTTGCCATTTAATTTAAATTTTCAAGAAGACAATTTACTCAAACTGAAGTTCTGCTGGTGCTGAAGTAATCAAGTCTTCTTTTCATTCAATGGACCTAGAATAAAAGATAGTTAATCTTCTGTACACATTGAAGTTTCATAGTTAAAATTATGTTGCTATTCTACATGTCTGTCTTACTTGTAAGAATACACGGGTCTAAATAACAAGCACTTGTGAAAGTAAATAATGACTTGACATTTAAAAGGGTCACAATTTGTAAGTATCTTATGATAATGCTCAGGCAATCTATGGTACCAGGGCAGGAGGGAGAGCTTGACTTCCTCTTAGGAACTACCCCTTGAAGAGAAGACCAAACAATATGCACAGCACATTCTAAACCCTCAGTTACCATTATTAAATATAACAAATGCTTATTGAATATCTAATATGCCATGGCATTGCTGTAATTAAACTAAGACCTGTTTCCATGGGATCACATTACAATAAGGAACAACGTAAAATGTGAAGTATAGAAATTGTATAAATAATCCAGACATTTCAGTACTGAGTACATATCCAAGGGAAATGAATTCAGCATATGAAAGATATCTGCATTCCTATATTTATTGAAACATTATTCATAACAGTTAAGATATGGAATTAACTGACACGTCCAAATGATTGATGACTAGGGAATATGTGATATGTATGCAGAATTATATATTATTCAGCTATAAAAGAAAGGAATCCTGTCATTTGCCACAAAATGGCTGGACCTAGAGGATTTTATGTTAAGTGAAATAAACAAGGCACAGAAATTCACACAGTCTGATGTCACTCATAAAGGGAGTCTAAAATAGTTGATCTCATGAAAGGAGAGGGTAGAATGGTGACTATCAGGGGCTGGGTCGGCAGAGACAAGGGAGTTGGGAAGGTATTGCTTGAAGGCTACAAATTTCAGTTATGCAGAACAAGCTCAAGAGATCTGCTGTACAAAATGGTGACCGTGGGTAATAGTGATATTATGTTGTATTCTTGAAAAGTGCCCAAAGTGTAAACTTTAAGTGTTATTACCACAAAAATATACAAGGTAATGAATATATTGATTGACTTGGTTTGCTCATTCTTCAACGTTCTGTGTTTCAAAGTGATATGTTTTACATGAAAATATATACAACTTTATTTTAAAGAGAAAAAAAGGAGACACAAAAATAATACAGAATTTCAAAAAAATGATAGAAAATTAACAATGATTATTATATTGCATATTGTTATCCTCAAAGTAGTTGCTCAGCTTACTGGGTACAGACATGCAAAATTGATCAAACAATGCAAGTACTAATGGCACCTTTCAAAGAACTAATAGAAATTAGTAGTACAATTATCTTATCTATCTTGTATACAATTTTAATCTGTCAAAAGAGAGAAAGATTGTCTCAGATTTCTGTTTTACTATTTCTGAAAGTTTTTGTTTATTCCCAAGTCTTCAAGTCATTAACTCACTGGTAATTTGGAAAAATATCTCTCTAATACCAACCTCTTTTCTGTCAACTGCCACCTGGGCCTCTCTCATTAGCTATCTCAAAGATACATTGTCTTATTTACTTTTCTCTTGCTGAGACAAAATACCCGACACTCAACGTTAAAGAGGGAAAGGTTTATCTACCTCACAGTTTGCATAGGTTTCAGTCCATAGTCAGCTGGATCCAAGGAATGATAGCTTCACAGGAGAGCAATTCATGGTGGGAAGAAGACAGCAAAAGCAACAAGGGAGGAAGAGAAAGACAAGACTCTTTTTGTCCCTCATATTGTATGCAGTTTACCAGGATTAGGACGGTGCCAATCCAAACAGGAGACTGATCCAGCAGTCACCCACCCTTAATCCCAGCATTGCACTACGAATCAATCATACACTCTAGATTCAGCCTCTGAAAAAGTCCTATGAGGCTTGGGGGCGTGGGGTGGACATCTAGACACAAACCATAATGTACATCAAATGCTATGAACTCCAAAACTAAATCTACTATTATTTCCTTCCTAGAAGCCCCCATTTTTTACATGGGACCTTAGTGTCAGAGTTTATTATGCAGGGGCTCAGTGTGGACAACTTTCTCATCCTCAGTAACCACGCTCAGTCACTTTCTCCACACCATACCATTTTAATCCCCATCAGTTTTCAATTCTGGCTCTTTCCATCCTCACTACCTTGGTTTAGGCATCTCTGTCTCACCGCTATAGACTTTTAGGTCAGGCTACAGATTGAATAATCTTTACAAACACAGCCTAGAGAAATCACTTGGAGAATACACAAGTTGTCTTTCAGTGAAAAACTGTGAGTTACTAAAAGGACACTCCCCCTATTATCTAATTCTAGTCCTTTATTATCTTTTATGTTACTTTTAAACATTGTAAATAACACACAACTGATAACATGCAATTTCTGGCCTGCTTGAGGTAGCTCAACTGATTTTCCCTTTCCAGCCTTAAAACAGCTAGTTTTGTCCCCCTTGCCCAATCATTTCAACATTGCTTTACTCCATATTGACTTGTGTGCCTCTTGCCTTCTTTTATGAATCAGTTTTAACATTTCTGTCCTTCCTTCATGAGTTAAATCAATCATTAACATGTCCTTCTTTCCTGCCTGCATAAAGTCATGGTTTGACTTTTTCTAACATCATCTTTAACTTCTCTGTTTAAAATCTAGCATCTTCCCCACTGTGTACAGGATGCAATTCAAACTCCTTACCATGGCAACCATAGCCATTGATAAGCTGCTTTCTGTCTAAACCTAGTGTCTCTTCTGCCACTGCTACCTACAGTACACGATCCTGCTAAGCTTTGATAATATTACATTGTTTAGAACTGCTTTCAATCTAAACTGCTTTCTATCTAAACTTCTGTCTAAACTGCTTTCTATCTAAAATTTCTATCTAAACTTCTATCTAAACTGCTATCTAGCTTCTTTCTATCTAAACCTAGTATCTCTTCTGCCACTGCTACCTACAGCACATGACCCTCTTAAGCTTTGATAATATTACATTGTTTCAGTACTGTGACCTTACACGTATTGTTCCTTTGCTTTGGGTCTGAACGCTGCCTATCGTTATGGCATTGCTGTCTTTCTCAATCTGTCTGTTTCGATGATGAAATGCTTACACTTAGAAGGACTGTGCTGAGTTTACCACTAAAACCTTCATTTTTTCCCCTGTTTTCAGTCTACAAAGACCACTTATTGAATACCTGTATGAGGGATAATCCTGCTACAATAAATGATTCACAGCCCTGATCCACAAAGAGCTCACAATTTCCTTGAAGGTATGCAAATCATGTTATTGTCAAAGGATCAATTACTAACAGTCAAAGAACTATGCCTTCTCTTGTCATTTTCTATTTTGTTTGTTGGTATCACTAATTTACCTTTCTGAACTGTAGTGAATAGCCATTTTTAATCATTCTTCTCACCCAAAAGGACATGCTTTCGACTAGAAGGATAACATATAAGCTCCAAGGCAATTATGTCCAAATTGAGTGTAGCTGCACGTATCATTTAGCAGACAAAAGAATGGGTCTACTTATTTGAAGGTTTAAAGCATCCGAACTCACTTGGCTTCTCCCTATTCTCATATCTTTTCTCAGAGGACCATAAGTTCCCAAAATATATAATTTGCTAAAATAACTTGTCAATTTAATTAATTTATGGTTAGATAGATGGGTGAATGAATATGAATCAGACTCAGTGTTGGGTACAATTGTAATATTTTATACTCTCTATAATATGCCTTTAGCCCAACAAAGGCAAATGGATCTCCACAGAGCCACCATATATTACTGCTGACTTTCTGAGTTACAGTCAAATGAAGCACCAAGATATTTAGTTCCCTCCCCCAGCCTTAACACATTAATTAGCATTAAGCAAGATTATCTTCTTTGTTTTACTCATTTATGTCATTTACCTTTGCATTTGATTGGTTCAATTTCATCTTATGGTTTTCATTCAACTCATGTTTTGGCAGTGGTTTCTTACAAATTTGTTTTTATATCTCTATTCCCTCATTTAATATGTCATTGGAAGTTGAGCTGGAGAATAAAACCATCTATACTGCTATCTGTATCAATATGACTTAACTGTTTTGCTGTCTACACTAACATGACTTTAACATTGCAGGAATTTCCTTTCCCAGAAGATAAATTGCAAATAACTTTACTCGGCAAACTTGTAAAGATGCATTAACTTTTCAATAATCTGCATCAACTACAGTTTATACCCCAGAACTCTTTGAATCTTTGCCTCAAAATCCTTGTCTTTCCCTGTTCACCAGGCATAAGCGATGATGGTCCCTACAGAGTGCTCGCTAAGCCCTCACACCAGGCCTCAGCGTCTCAAAAAAGTCACAGTTTTACCCTCTCCTCTCGAATGTGCTGCTCTATCCAGGTAGTGCTGTATTTGCCCAATTGGAGAACCAGCTCAGAGTTGTATTATCACGCATTGTTTTGGTGATATTGTGTGGAACCAGCATCTGACAGCTCAGTTCTGATATTGTTCCTAGAGACAAATGTGGAATAAGGAGAAATCAGTTCACTTGCACAGATGGTAAGCTATGCTGACCATACAGGAGAAGACAGTAGTGTCGCTCCTAAGTCTTCCTCTCTCCCACAAACCAGTAATTCTTGATTATTCATCTTCGTTACACTTGAGAATCATGATTTCTATAGATGCTCTTGTAATGGTTAAAAGCACCTACGAATAGACAGAACGATAATATTTCAGGATCGATTTAGAATTAAATGAGTTAACAGGTATCAAGTGCTGAGGAAAATGCCAACACATAACAGTGCTTATTATTTTGTAAAAAGTTATTCTATCTCAATTCAAGTCCTTAATGAAAATGTTGGCAAAGACTAGAAGAGAACAAAAATATAGTATTGTTATGAAAACTCAAAACCCTCCATTTGATTAAACTCTACCAGTCGACAATCTTCCCGGTATAGTGGTCAACAAACTGTGAATTTAAATGACCATACTATAATTTAGTCTCTATTTCCCTACCTTAATAAACAAAATATTTTGAGAAACATAATGTCAAAACATTTTTTCTAATTTTTAAATGCAATAATCCTCTTTAAAAAGGTAAACATGGTTTGTTGGTAGGATTTGTTCTTACTGACTTATTTTTATATTTACTTTCAGGTTGGAAAACCTCCAAGGAGGAAGGGTGTACTGTTTGGAGTGGGAAACATTTAGGCAGAGGGTGAAGGGGTCATGTACACTGGGACCTGGAATGGTGTAGAAGAGTGTCCTTTTGGTGACAGGGAGTGGGAAGTCCTCCTGCAGAAGTTAAGGAGTCACAAAGTCAAGCATTAACTTCTTGACAAACACTGGTGAAAGAAGTTAGAACATCATATTTTCCTTTTCGAAATGGGGAGTTAGGAAAGAGAAACCAGATCAGCATTCCTCAGAGTTCTTGTGTTTCTAAATTTGTTGGAAGGCCCAAAGGCAAGAGATCACCAGCCTGACCTATGGATTTCTGAGACTCATTGCATCATCTTGGGGCTGGGATTTCAGAACAGGCTCACTTCATGCCTGGCTCCAGTGACTTTTGCACAATCTCTGAAGTTTGCTTCCTTCAGGCTCAGTTTCCAAGAAGAAAAAAAAAATGCGGAAAAAATACAGAAAGTCCCAGGAAGTTCACAGTGCCTGCAGGAGGCAGGTGAATTACACATGCAAACTCAGTCTCTGTTGTATATCACAACAAAATGTGGTGACATTTCTAGTGGGATGTCATCCCAGTGATGACCTGCTTATTTCCATTTCATTATTCAGACCTCATCTGGAGCATATTTCAAGGTTTAATATTGTGACTACACTTTAAGAAAAACTATTTTGTTTCTCCAAAAAAAAAAAAAAAATTCTCTGTAGAGAAGCTGCATGAATATTATGCTGTCTTCTCATAATGCTTTTAAAAAGCAAATATAAACATATCATACTCAACACATAGAAAACTTCCAACTCCCAAATATAGAAATGTTTATTAGGAATATTATGGGTGTTAAAAACACTTTTTGCATCCCAATTCTGTAGTCTTTTAAAATTAGGGAAATAAGTCCTTTATTTTGAAAAATATTCACAGCTTTACATTTAAAATATAAGTTGAGGTTAGGAGACTTTATCCAAGGCAGACTGAAATTCTCCTACCTGAAATATGATGAAGAATTCTTTTCTCTGTCTTTTGAGGTTGCTTAATGAACAGAATAACTTCTGTCTCTTGTGAGTCCTTTCCTGCTACCGCAGTGGGGAGTATAAGATAAACAAGGGTGAAGAAGAAGAGAAAATAAACTAGAGAAAGGAGAAAGCAGTCCGAAATACAGACATAATAAACATACTTTGAATATAACCATGATATAAAATTCAAATCACAGTGCAAAATATAAAGCTACCTATTTATGGCACTGTGGGCTAACAATGGCCACAATTCTCTTGATGGTGCTTCAGACCTCAACCAGCGTTTCTTATTGCAGTCTGGGCAATAAAGGTGATATAACTTTCTCTTATCTGCATAACCTTGAAAAAATCTTGTAAGAGAATAATTGAATCTTAGTGACTAAAATACCAAGGAGGGAAAATAAAATATTGGGCTTATGTAAAGAAATAATCGTTCACACCTGACATTCTAAATTGCTTCTGATTGTGCATTTTAAATAAAACACTTGGAAAGAAATAAAATTCATCTATTTTCATTCAATTCATTTATTCTAGCAAGAAAAGAATAAATCAAACTATTACATTATCCAATTCTAAGTGCATACCTAAGACGGAATTGTTTGATGTGAATATATTCATTTTTCAAAAAGGCCATGCCTTACTTTGGCCTATCAGCTTTTGAAATTAAAGAAGGATTACTTAGATCATACATTTGTCTATCAAGCCTCTACATGTGAAGGAAAAGTGTATTTGACACAGTGAAGAATTTTATTAATAAAATTGATTCAGTTTGCTCCTATTCAAATCATACGTGTGATTAAATGGAGCTAACAAAATGAATAGTAAAGGCACACATTCACAGCTATAAGTACAGAGGGAGAGTGTGAATGTTTGTAAGGCTTATACTTCTCAAATTCTCCCTATAAACATTTGCTTGTTTACAATTAAATTTACATATTTTACTAGCAGCAGGAAAGAGTACCCATTGTATAACATTTCAGTACTATTATTTCTGTTAAACACTTAACTGTTTAAAGGTCCCCAGATGATACCATTGTTATTTCAACCACAGATGTTAAATAGATATAGATATATAGATATATAATGCTACTTACTGTTTATTTTTAGTATAACCAATTTAAAACATGCAGAAAAGAATGCAATATATTGAGCTTCCATATATCTGAACCAGGATTGAGCAGTTAACATTTAGCTATCATTATGTTTAACCTCTAAATAATAGTCATTTTTTAGCAATGCTATTTTCATAACCCCAGAATTACAGTACTTTTTTGATGTAATCTAACACATATATTCAATGTCCCTCAATTTCTCAAAAGTGTCCATTGTATTTACTTTGCTTAGATCAGAATCCAAAATCCATGCCTTGTACTTTACTTGGCTGATACTCTTCTTGTCTCCTAAAGTCTCGAGGTGTGTAACACTCCCCTGTCTCTCCTCTTTCTCCTCTCTCCTTTTCTCTCTCTCCTTCTCTCCCTTCTCTCTCTCTCTGTGTCTCTGTCTGTGTCTGTGTCTGTGTTTTGTGTCTCTCTCTCTCTCCCCCCTCCCTCTCTTTTCTCCCCTCTCTCCCTCTCTTCCTCTATCTCTTCAATACTTGGGAGTGAACCCAGGACTCTGACACATGACAGGCAAGAGCTCAGCATCTGAACTACATCCCAGGATTTTTTAAAAATTTTATTTTGAGATAGAGTCTCTTAAAGTTGCCCAGGTTTGTCTTCAATTTATGATCCTCCTGCCTCAGCCTCTCAAGTGACTGAGATAGCAGGTATTCATGCTTATACTAGTTATTTCACTTTCAAATTAATGCTGATTTATAGAAAAAATGGTACAATTGTCCTATAATAATCTTCATGCTATGAATTCAGCTGACTATATACTCCTGGTGATGTTTAAAGTGTTTCATTGGTTCCTACATTTCTTATAAACGAGTCATTGTATCTATGAAGTTGATCATATTCAAGGTGACTTATTTTGACAAAAATTACCACAGAAGTTATGTAATATGCTCCTTATTGCATCGTATCAAGAGGTTTCTATCATCTGAAGTTTTATTTTGAATGCTCTGTATTTTATTTTAGTTTTTATTTCAGTGCTCTATTTTTATTTTGGCTACAATTCTGCCCCATAAATAAGAACTTTCTCTCATCAACTGTTGGTTACCCTGAAAACTAGTCCATGGAGAAGGTAACGGAAATGCTTGAAATTTTACCTTCATGTATCATTTTTTCCATTTGAGTTGTTGATGCAGGAAACACCAAAGTTGGTTAACTAGATTTAGTTTTCTTTTTGAAAATTTTTATATGGGTATGGACTTTTATATATTTTTATTTGATAATCAGTATTAAGCATTTTTCTACTTGATGGTAAAACTTTGGCTAATGAGAAAGAATTCTTCTTGACTTATGTGGCTTTTGTGTCATTTTGTTTTGTTTTGTTTACATTATCCCAATAATATTGAGCAGCTTTCTCTCTATTAAGCAGGTTTAATTTGCGTACTCTCTGTTCCTGTTTAGGAATAACCATTTCTGCAAACCCCCTGATATTTTTAATGTGAGATCATACTGAGGGACTGTAATCTTTGAATTATGAAAATTAATTGCTACAGGTTTATTACTCTACAACATTTAAGTGTACAGAAACATACATGTTTAATAAAAATAAAACTAAATTTTGACTTCATTCTAACAATTCCAACTCACATTATGTAATTATGGCAATGTTACTTAAATATTTTATTTTATATATGCTCTTTATTCTCTTATTCTGAAAACTATGATTCCTAAAAATATTCAGCTATAATACTGTTATTATAATACTGTTTTCCAAAATAATTGTGCCAACATTACTTCTGATTACAGTATAAGATTTGCCGATTTTTTTTCTTGTTCTTAAGTATGTAGAGACAAAATACTGTGTTTTAAAATAGCTTGAAATAATTACTCCCCATGTAGTTATTCTGGCAACTTGCTATGTAGTTAGGTTCATTTGTTTCAATGTATTTTTGATTTGGGGAAATTTTTCTGTTTGTACTTGATTTGATTTTAACTCGAGAAAACATTAAATGATTCATATTCAAGGCCATAAAACAAAGTACAGAAAGCACTCACTTCCCACTCTCTCTACATTTGGGGATAAACAGTTTTATTACCATTGGTTTATTATTTCATTGCTCCTTTTAAAATGCAAATAGCTATAAATGTTCACATTTTCTCCGCCTTTCTTATACAACATATAATATTCCAGAAAGTCTCTTCTGTTTCTTATAAATGTGTTTTTATACTGGTTGTGTTTAAGTCAGAATCCAAGAAAAGTCCATGCACTGCATATGGTTGATGTGGAATGAAGTACTTCCAAGAATGGAGTTTGCTGCATTTTCATGCATCTCTAGTATTAATCTTTCCAACCAGACTCTAAACAGTCAGTGCAGAGATCCAGTGCACTTTTTACTACACTTTCCACTCTCAGCTCGGTGCTGACTACATAGTGAGTGCTTAAAGCATTCATATTGATGTATTAATCATGAGCATCTTTGAATATCCTATGACAACATGGACTGGACCAGTCTCTCTTTTATGACTCTGTAGTTCCCTACACAAGTTGTAACACGGTCTACACATTTCATTTGCTTGTTTACTTCTCTCATTCTCCATTCTAGAAAACAAAACTTTTAAAATCTAGGAGCTAAGCACTATTCATCTTTCGTTTCTCAATGTCCACCCAGGTGCTTGAAATATAGCATATATTTGTGAGATATCAGCTGAATCAAACTGAATCTATAGCAGCCAAAGAGCACTACCACTGAGAGTTGTGACCTACTTGTGTTCCAGGATCTTGTAATCAGTTCTTATACCCATGATCTTAAACAGTTTATCATTATTTCTCAGTTTCTCATTTCGCATTCTGTGAAATGTGCAAGAATAATAGATTTCAAGTGGAAACTTTAAAAAGTTGGTGCCATCCCCAGGAAAGTAATTTAGAGAAGAAAGTGCCTGAATTCTCTGAAGGGGACTTCTGATAAGAAGACTGGTTGGCCGAATATGCAGTCTGAAATTTCTCTGTTCACTAAACAGTTTGTATCTTCAAAATCATCTCAAACTCTATTTACATCTACATTTAACTCGACATCTGACATCGCTCCTTACCTATTCCAAATGCATTGTAATAATGAATTAGTGAACTTAAGCATTTTTTATCTTGAAATAGGATTTTGCTAAATTGCCCTGGCCAGTCTCAAATTTGGAATCATTCTGCTCTTCCTTCCTCTTTCTTTCTGGACTGCTCTTCTCTCATCCTTTAACCCGGGTTTCCAGTAATTTACTCAGAAAGATCTGAATATGCAGAAACACAAAGATATTCCTGGAGCTTTGTTTCCTAATAGCCAACATTTAACCTATTATATATTTTATTGTAGATCTTGGCCATACTCTCTCTCAAGTATAAGGTTCACGGAGACTGGGGTTTCTTTCTGTTTTGTTTTATGTTGTGTTTCCAGAGTGTAGAACTGTGCTTGACATATAAGGCATGCTCAACAACTTGTTAAACAAATGACTAAAATTTTGCAAAAGGTCGCTTACAAATGCCCAAGAGGTTAGATTGGGATGGAGTCACATGCTAGCTGGTTCACTGGGCCTTCCACCTGTCCACAGTGCACCTGCAAGGGACAACCTGGCCACCACCAGGTGAAATGCCCTTGTGTAAGGGTGTCACTTAAAGGGGGCAGTGCTTCCCACCCCTGTCACAACAGGAAATCTGTTCTTCCGTCCTTCCTTTCTGACCCCAAGCAGGAAAGGGTGACCAGTACACTTCCTAAAGCCACTCAGAACTTTTTGGGGTTATGCCTACTTAATCAGAAACAGAAGAGTTCAGATTAGCTGAATTAATAATGTGGTCCCCAAACCTCTCTTTTGTCATAATTTCGTATTATTTTTAACCAGTGCAATTCATGTCTGTTCTTTACCACTGAAAACACTCACCAGATCTTTATTACTTTCCCAATTATATCTTGGCAAAGTGTGATCCCAAGGATGAGAAAGAACACATTTGTCACTAAATAAATTGAGACTAGAGGCCAAATATAAGGCAAAAAGCAAACCCAGGTTCCTTGAGATGAACAAAGACACCTGCAGCTGGTCTTGTTCCTCTCTGGGTTTTGGTAATGAGCAAATATAACTCTACTCATGATTTTGAAGTCATGAAAACTAGGACATCTATAGGAAGATGGCAGTTTTCAGCAGCTATATGTAGGTCACTTCTTTAATTTACTAGATACTTGTATAGTGTCCTGTTCCTCTTCTTCATACCACTAACCACAATAATAATTTTATATGTACTTGTGAGTGATTTCTTAAGTGTGTTATGATACCTAAGCTGTGTTGACCTAATTGGCTTGGGAGCCATTCGGGAGACTGATGGAGCACACCTCTGGCTGTACCTGGGTATGTCCCAGAAGCAGGACCTTCCTTATTCTATCCAAGGCCTGGCTCCCCCCTCTCTAGCAGTTTCCCTGCTCTGCTCCCTGGCCACCTTGAACTAAGCAGCTTTGTTACAACGTGCCCTTCCAACATGATATTTCTGCCTTGGAGCCAGCTGACGATGGACTGAATCCACTGTAAACAAGAGCTGGATTGAAACTCTCCTCCTCTAATTTGTGGGTGTTGGATATTGTGTCCAGCAACAGGAAATACATGGGACTAATACATGGATCTTCCCAGCATAAATGTAGGGTCCAAGAAGGCAAGGACTATGCTATTTTGCTCACTATTTTAGATGAGATACATATTATTATGCCTGGCATGTAGCAGGTGTGTAGGAAATGTGGGGGAGGGAAGGAGGAAGTCGTCTGTGCACCTGCTGTCTTCTTGTCAGAGACAACTACAGCTAATTTGCCTTCTGCTTCAGAGATGGTCTTCTTCCCCAGATAGTTTCTCTGGATAACTGCCTCCTCACCATAGCAGAATCTGAATTAGAAAACTCAAAGTCTTCCTAAAAGTTCAACAAGTCTTCATAATTCTTCCCCCAATCCTATTGCATTAGGCTTCCTTTAAGTATCCCAATCTACAAACCATAAAGAGATAGGTCATCTACCCTGTAAGTTGAAAGTTCATAGCTTTTAAAGCTCATGATTAATATAAAAGCTGCTGAGAATAGGTGAGGAATGTGGAACATTCGAAACAGGTTCGATTTCTTTTGCTACTCAGCAGCCAGATCTTGCCATCTCATTCCTCCTGAAGTGTTCTTTGACGAATAGTACCCCAGTGATCCTCAGGAGGCAGTGGTAGCCAGCGCGGTCCAGGCAGTAGCCTGCCCTTCTAAAGGAGTGATGAATCTACAAAGCCTGAGTGTGAGGGGCCCCGAGTGGTAACTGCAGCCATCTTTCTCTTTTATGATTTCTTTTTCTTTTCATTAGGTTTGACATTTTGGAGATGGAGCTTTGTAACTAACTATTAGCCCAAGGCAATGACGGAGAAAATGAGAACTTGCTGAAAAAGTGACCCCCTTACCGAAACACAGAGTGTGAACAAGCGTTCTTATGGTCTGCCATGAAAGGAGCTCAAGCTTGGATTTATGTCCAGATACTGCAGCTGATTTGATAAAGTAAAATGAAACCAGAGCTTTCTACCCTAGCAGGCAGGCCTAGGGACTTTCACAAAGAAAGATTTCTATTATTTTTATCTTTTTGTGTTATGGTATTTGAAATGAAAGTGTGTCCACTCAGTACCTACAAAAGGATATCTTGTGCCATCAATGGCAAGCTTGGAAAGTTAGATCATAATAAACAAGGGAAGGAGAGAAAATACAGCCATCAAAAGGTGCTTTGGGACAACAAAACTGGGCCCTGTGTCACACGGGTGCTCTGGGACACATTTTAGCTGGTCATCAAAGCTAAGCACCCCCAAAACTGCTCTCTTTCAGGGACATAGGTCAAGAAAGCCATCCATTCACCATGTGGGTATTTATTTGTTTATTCAATCAGAACCCTCACATAGAGCGATTATGCTTTGAGATGTGAGGAGATAAGATGCTTCACAATTTTAGCTTCAATTTAGAAGATTTTCTGTGCAAATTGTGGCTACTGCAGGGCACAGGGTGCACCCCAAGACACAAAGAATACCCCTTTCTCTCAAGAAAATTCCTCCTAAGATCTCTTATGAAAATATTTTTTAGCCATTACTTCCAGGATAGGGGTATTTTCCTCTAACTGCTAAAAAAATATTTTTTAGCCATTACTTCCAGGATAGGGGTATTTTCCTCTAATGAAGGGATAGAACAGCTCCACACATGACACTTTGCCTTTTTGCTCAGAATAAGGTCAAATGGGTATTGTAGCCAAGTCAGCCACTATCAGGATAAGAGCAGAAAATAATCATTCCCAACCATAAAGGCCTTGGCCCCCAGGTGAAAGAGAATGCAGTTTTCCTAATGAAAATAAATTAATTAGCCTAGCAAATGAAGGAATAAGACAGCACGAGAAAGAGTATTATCCCGGGTAATGTGTCTACTGGGCCCCATGGGAAAGCAAATCCCTAAGGGAATTAAAACACATGTGCACCAACAATTTCCACACAAGGGCCAGAGAGACTATTTGAAGAAATTGGTAATTTCTCCATTAAAGCATAAAGATCACTGATAATTAAAAAATGATTGGTGTATAGCAAAAAGACAAAGTGATGAAAAACCCTTATTAAGAATACTTTCTTATACCTTAAATAGTTCTTTATTTTTCTCTGCACAGTTTTGTTCTTTTCCTTTTTTTTTCTCTCTTTTTTTTTGGTACAAAAACATGACAAGCAGAATTTAAGTCTCATTCTAAATCTTTTAAAAATGGTTAAGGACAAGTAGATATTGAGACTAATATTTGAGTATACTTATAATATTTTAATATGTTTAGTATGTGTTAATATACTAGAAGCTTGAGTTCCTGGAGGAACAAAGGAAATCATAAAAATGTTATTCTCAAGATTTTTTTTAGTCAGTATTTTTTTATGATTGTTTGTTTGTTTGTTTGTAGTGATTGGGATCTAGCCCAGGGCCTCACTCATGCAAGACAAGCGCTGTACCAGGGTCACATCCCCAG
Source organism: Chinchilla lanigera (assembly GCF_000276665.1). NCBI lineage: Eukaryota > Metazoa > Chordata > Mammalia > Rodentia > Chinchillidae > Chinchilla > Chinchilla lanigera. The sequence continues at coordinate 34,820,630 of NW_004955406.1, read as the reverse complement.
GCCTTTTATCAGTATTTGAGTAAGCAATTGACTAGTTCCTTTTTAGATGAAAGAAAATTATAAAAGTCTGCCTGTAATCAATGTTCAGTGGTAATATTTACTGAGAAGTAAAAATAGACAAACACCTAGCTAGAATTTTAAAGTATACAAAGAAGAAAAACAAATAGGTCTTGCCTTTAACAAGTGTTTTCTTAGTCATTTGAAACTTGACACATAGGAAGACAATTAACCTTCACAGAAAATAATGTCAGATAAAGTATATTAACTGTAAGTATGCTGGCTTTTGAAGGGACCAAGATATTCCTCCATCTGGCCTGGCCAAGGGAATGTTGTGTAGTCTGTAGAATGTGGTTAGGTCTAAAGACAGAGCGGGCCTGAGTTAGGCAGTGTTTGAGTTACCTCTTTCTGTATGAAAACTTGGGTTGAAATGACAATGATAACTAAAATAAGCCAGGCTCTGTGGATTGACTGGAGCCCTCTTCTTGGTCCCACATCTTGTCAGCTGGAGTGAGTTACTCAGTTGTGTTCAACTGGTCAATGGGCTGGGCTGGGAAAGCCAAGAAGGCTGCATTCGCCTGGCTGCTACCTCAGTGCCTCCTCCTGTGCTTCTCCACTGGCTGATTTGAGCTTCCTCATAGGATGGCGGTCTCACCAGACTTCAGTACATGTACAGAAACAGCTTCTGAAAGCAAAGAGACAGCTGCCAGTGTGCTTAAAGACTAGTTCCAGAATTGGCACAGCTTTATTTTTATACCATTCTGTGGTCAAAACAGTTCACAAGCCATTCCAGATTCAACAGGAGATGAAATAGATTATATATCTTCATTTGTTGGAGCTGATAAAAAAAAGGAATTAATAGTGACCTTTCTTCATTTTTTGAGACTACAATAAGCAAGGAAATAAAAAGAGAAGATACAATATAGATCCTTCCCTGCATATTGGCCTCTGGAAATAAAAAAAACAGGTTTTATATTTAAGAAAATTTCTGAGTTTACCAGGATGCTAAGCATAGAGAAAAAGAAATCGATTGTTTAACACTACCATCCAAAGAATTTTCAGTCATTTTGTAGTTATTGGGGCCCCACAGCTGTTTTACATATCAGTTCTTATTTCCAAATAAGATATAGCATGAAAATAACCAGGAAAATAAGACCTCACTACTCAAATAGATTCAAGAAAATAATGGAAATCAACAGCATCTGATACTTAAAGGTTATAGATAAGTAGGAAAAATGCTGACATTCAGAATGCTACACAGAGGGTTCAGGATGGATTTCAGTTTTAAAGTTTCTGTTTTCCCCGATGTGAGAACTTTCCTTTGAAGTCCGGTTGTTTTCCTGGTGAGTGCCAGTTCCTCCAGTTTAAGTATTATTGAAATCTTAGTGCATTGTCAATGAAATATCAGGAGGGGGAAGATGCCTCCATGGCAGCAACACCGGGTTATCAACTCAGTGGACAGAACTATGCCCCCTATCTTCTCCTGTACCTCTCCAGTTCTCTCTAATTTGTCTTACTGAAATAGAGCCATTGGAGTCTTAAGGAGAATCCAAAAAGTACTGCTACTATTGTTTTTCCCACTTGAATTCCAGTCAGCTCTGTGGAAGACAAATAGTATTTGGCAATGAAACAAAAATATAAGCTTTACTATAGACATAGACTAGGCCAGAATAGGTAGCTTAGTTCTATAGCAATCCTGGGCTTCCCAATACAGAATTCACCTACCCAGCTTCAGGGCTCTCTCAGGTGCGTGGCCTACAAAGCTTTCTACACAGATCAGATCAGACAACAGCTCACTGAGAAAAGGAGGCTCTTGGAGGTAGCGTCTACTTCCCCTCTCACAAACACCAGTCCATTCACTTTTTCTTGTGAATGAGAAATTAGAGCAAAGGGCAAGAATGTTGAGAGAAACTTCCTTCTCATGGCTTACTTTCTTCAAGTCAAGAAAAGTGTATAAAAGTTTTAAAATTCATAAGCACACAGGCAAAAATGAAAATTTAGAATATCTTGATAGTAGCCAGCACTCTTAATACAAAAAGCCAAGGAGAAATGCTAACAACTGCACTTATACTTAACTGGAATTTGCAGTGCTGGGGAGAAGGTATATGCATTTTTGGCTTTTTAAAAAAGTTTCTTAGTACAAATATGTAGTACATAATATTTACATTCCTTGTGGAAAGTTGATACTTTGCATAACACATCTGTCATAGTTTGAAGTTTTGCAAGGGGAACTATAATACAGGACACATATTTTATAAGATTATTTATAACAGTCACCCAAAGAACCATATACAAAAAGAGAGTGCAGGAAATCTGTCCACACACTAAAGACCAAAGAATCCAGCTGAGGGCCTGGATCCCACATTAATGTCCTGTATGAGTCAAGCTAAAGACCTAGAGCCCATAACAATGCCTCCCATGAGCACAACTGGTGGCCTAGAGTCTATGACAATGTCTCCTTCAGGCCTATTTCACAGATCTGCACTGGGAAGGCCCAAAGGTCAGTGGTGGAAGCTAGAAAGTCTGTGCCAGCGGGACGAAGGATCTGTGCTATCAGGCTGAGGGATCTGCACTGGAGCCAGGAAGCAACACTCAAAGTAAGAACCAGAGTTTCCCTAAAAAGTACCACAGCCATCCTCAGTGACAGTGAGGTCCCCAGCTCCTCCAAAGATGAGGAAAGCCGAGTTCCCAACAGGAAGGCCAATGAGACAGTCTTCTCCAGGAGACTGAGCAGTGCACCATCTTCCCCTCTGGACCAGGAAGCAGTGCTCAAAGTGAGGACCAGAGCGCCCCAAAGTGAACCGAAGCCATTCTCAGCGACAATGAGGTCCCAAACTCCTCCTCTGACAAGAACAGCCGAGTTCATCAGGAAAGCCAGCATGACAAGCTCCTTAAGGAAAACCAACAGCTTCCCAACAGCTTCTACCAGCTCCCAACAGCCTCTCTCTTCTCCAGTTCTGCCTCTTATGCTGCTGGCAACAATCCTCAGGAGGGCCTCCCACACCCAGCACCATGCTGAGTCAGCTCAGCTGGTGTTACAAGTTGACCACCAGATGTCAATCCACCACAACATCGTTATTCTTTTCTTATGCCCTTATCCTTCCATCTCTCACCCCTCCACCCATCACTTGATCTCCTTCATTTTTATGTCCATCAATCAATGAATGGATAAAGAAAATGTGGTATTTACCCACAATGGAGTACTACTCTGCTATAAAGAAGGATATATATGTAAGTCATTTATAGGCAAATGGATGCACCCTGAGACCATAATGTTAAGTAAAATAAATCAGACACACAAGGTTAAATATCACATGTTTTTTCTTGTATGAGAACCATGGAGTAAAAATACAGCACAAAATAAATGATAACTAAGAGGAAGTAGGGAGGTAGATCATTCTCAAACAATAGGCAAGAGACAGAGGGAAGAGGGAAGAGATAAGGGATGAAAACCAGAACTGGAATATGCTATGTACATGTCCCAGTGCCTCACCAGGAAGGTATGTGCACTTTTAAAAAACAGGTCTAGTTTGAACAAAAGAAAGTAGCTTTCACCCACGTTCTATGGGTGATAGAAAAAATGCTGTAAAAATTAATAAAATATTCTGAAGTTTTAAGCCCTTATGAAGATTGTGATTAATGTTCTTCCAGATTTGATTATTGACTTTTATAAACCAAGTTAGCAGAACATAAAAAAGTCACGACTACTCAGCCCTCCGGGTGCCACAAAGTAGAGTTTGCAGAATCGAGAGTCTCCCTCAACTTGAGTCCATTGACACAATTCCAAATTTACGCCTCTTCTGTCGTGGGCTTTGGGCTGGTGGTTTTTCTTCTTTTCTTCTCAGGCTTAATGCTCATATTCCCACTCACAGAGTTAACCTGTTAATGCCCGAGCACATGCCACGTTGTGGTCCATTCCTGCATTTTATAGTCTGACAGATATTCATCTCGGGCTCACAGCTTGCAGGTGGGAGCCTCAGCTGAGGAGCCTTGGTGTCAGGAAATCAGCAGCTGCTCGTATATCACACTGGTCATTAGTGGAGGATCATTCTGGACCTTTGCCCACAGCTCCTTGCTATGGCAGGAGAAGGGCTATAAAACCCTAGGCCCTGTCAGCCGTTGTCACTTAGGTGAGAATTTATCAGGGCTCCAAGTGCCCTCTGACTGGATTATTATGAATAATGAATGAAGCTTTATGCTACACTGAAGCATTAATAAGATGGGGATGACTGGGAGAAATTCCATGCACCACGAGCACAGTCGCTCTCTGGGTTAGCAAGCCCACAGCTGGTGGCCCTGCCCGAGCGGTCCCTGCCGAATCTGTGACTGAAGAGGTCCTCCTTTAATTACAGAGCCAGCTTTACAGTCTGAGTTTTAGCCTGTGGGTGGTAATAAAGAACCAGGAATGAAGCTGAGTGAATCTGCACTAGCAAAAGTACACAAAACAGATTTTAGAGTCCCTTTCTTTAATAAAAAAAAAGAATGTTTAACGTCAATCATCTATTTTTACTATCACCCTAAAGCAAGATTCTACTGTGAAATGTAGTCATGTGAGAAATTTTTAATATGTAAATGCAAACCTTTCATGACTAAGATATTTAGGTTTGGGAGGGATGAATTCTGCCACTTTTTAGGTATGGCTGCTTCTGTGTGGGTCTCAGAACTACACACCTGAGACTCCAGAAGGGACCTGCAGACAAGAGAACAGCCACAGGCATCCCCAGGCTGGCTGGCAGAGCGGTGTTGCTCCAGCGTGTCCTAAAGGAAATCATCTTCCAAAACACAAGGTCATCTGATTGTCTCTGGAACCACTGATTGAATGAAGTAGAGGACAATCTATGCATTCATTTCACACATGAATCTCTTCCCAGGTTTCGAGGGGCGAGGACTTGAAGTTGTATTTGTCAGTTTGCCATCTGCTACAGACTCATTGACCAGGTCCCATTTAATTTAACGCCATTCTTCTGCATGCTTAACATCCTGAACTTTTTCAGAATTCTGGGAAATTTAACAAAACAAAAAGGTTTTGAAAAGACATTGCCACAGTTGTAACCCAGAACACTAATTCCACAACTCTCTGACAAATGCTGAAATGCAGATCCTCTTTTGAGCAGGAGGTAAGGGTCCATGGCCTTAGGCTCTGCAGTTATTGACCAGCCTGAGAAATTCACTTAACTTCTTCCACTCAGTTGTCTCATCTAAGAGAGGTAGAGATTGTCTTAGTACTTATCCAAGCTGAAAACGCTAAGAGCTGTAATTAAAGACACTCAGAATACGTATCCCTGCTGCAGAAGCTCCCAGGTAATGCTGAGCAAATCCTCCCTGTTCTTGATACCAAGAAAGAAATCCATTCTCTGGTTCTTTAGGTAAATGGAAATTATCACATAAAATCCTCAACATCTGGTTCCCTAATAACTTGTATTTGCCTCCCAATGTGCTTTCCCATTTTCTGCCTAGATGGAATATAGATGAGATGCATTTTTCCTCTTTTGGTCCTAGACATTTGTTGCAGTCTAAAATTACATAATTTTTACATGGAAGAAAATTTTGATTTGGTCAAGTTTAATTTCCTCAAATTCCCCTTCATTTAAAGAAAAGCCTGCCTGATACTTTAGTCAACCCCAAGTAGTGCCTCGCTCCCTCTCTCTGTCTCTCTGTCTCTCTGTCTCTCTCTCCTCCTCCTCACCCTCCTCCTCCCTCTATTCTCCATTGATTATACTGTCTGTCACACTGATTTGGTACTTAAATGGTAGCTTGACTAATTCAATATTCATGTATAAAATTTATCTGCCTAAGATTTCTCAAGACAATGTTTATTTGTATATTTATTAGAAGTTTTCGTAGATACTGGTAGTATCTTCCTCATAATATTTATTGAGCAGCTACTGGGTCTCAGATTATGTGCTGGTTCCTACAGGTACAAAGATTATTAACACATATCCTTACCCTCCAGAACTTCACAGTCATATTTAAGCAAAGCATTAGTTATGGTTGAGATAACATCCTCGAAGGGAAGATGAAGTGATATGGACTGTAAGAAGCATTAGTCAAGAACCTAAAAGTAAACTAGCAAATCCTAAGGACACAGAATAATTAATTTGCTAATATCAGTCTTGAGGTAGATCTCTAGTAGCATGGGATCGATTGGTCCTTGGTCCCTTTGAGCATCTTTAATGATTTGGATGAAGATCTAAAGCGCAAGTCTGTCAAGATTTATGGTTTACAGAAAGAGTTTCTGAATTTATTAAGTTAGGATTCAAGTATTTCCTAGGTTGAAATGATGACTTGTAAAGTGAAAGCTCCCTGGATGAAATGCATATATCATTTTCAGTGAGAGCATGTTCAGGGGAAACAGACATGTTATATGTGAAGGGAGGTATAGATGCCACCCTTTGTAGGGAAGGATATAGCCCAAGAATGTACATCTGAGGATGGGAGAGGAGACACAAAAATTACTCAAACTTATGTCTCAAGAGGAGGCAGGAAAGGAACTGAAGAAGAAATGCAGCAGGAAAGAGCCATTGTCTCCAGTTATACTTGGAAGATGGAGAGAGAAATTAAGTTGCTGGGTGTGAGCCCAAAGAGATGTCAGGAAACTCACGGAGGCAAACTTCAGCTTACTTGAAGAATGACCTTTTCGCCAGCTCCCTGAAGAGATGGCTTTGGGAAGTAATAAGTATGATGGAGGGGACTGAGACAAAACCCCAACTTACCAATGTCTCCTTTCTGCATTTTCTTCCTTTTCTCTACAAATCACAAGTTATAGAGACTCTATTTGTTTCAAGAATGCTGTAAACATTTTGGTCATGAGTATGGGTGTTGTTTAACAATTACACATATTAAGAAACCATCTGTATTATTTCAACTGTGTCATACCACATCTGTGGAAGTTTTACTCCTATACAACTCCTTTGAAAGTTGACATTAGGGGCTGGGGATTTAGCTCAGTGGCAAAAGCGCCTGCCTGGCAAGTGCAAGGTCGTGAGTTCGGTTCCCGGTACTGGAGAAAAACCAAAAAAAAACAAACAAAAAAAAAAAGTTGACATTAGAAGGGCCATTCGCTGAATATCTTCTGAAGGTGAGGTCTCATTGAAAAGCTGAGCTAGTGCCTGGAAGAAAGTTTCCTGTAATTGTTCAGAGAGGGGCGGATAACTGGGAAGGGATGGCTGAGGCCTACTTCAGCCAAGGGGAGCACAGGCTCCAAGCAGGAAGACTATCGGCCTCCGTCACTACTTTGTCATCACCATATTGCAGTGACAGAGGCACCAAATAGCTGCGTGTAGGACCTCCTGCTCTGTTCGTCTCCCCTGCTGTAGCCAGAGTGATACAGGGCTTCCAGTCCCAGTGTTCATTGTCCTAAGGTACCTTGGGGGTAAAAAAATGAGTTGCACTAAAAAAAAAAGAGAACACCTAGCAGCCATCTCTGGTGAATGGAAACTCTTTGAAACTGCCACACAGAGAGTTCCCTCTCACTGGCTGTGTTCAGTCTATGGGGCGGGCTTCGTGGAGACCATACAGAAGGCAGCAGACTCCACTGCCACACAGGAGGTAAGGAGGCAACTGTGAAAGCTCTTTCCAATTCTGAGATTCCGGGTTTTAAATGCCCTCTGCTGTTATGCTTCATGAGTTTATATTCTTCCTTTCTAGTTCTCTGTGGATGTCTCCATATGTCTGAGAAAGAATTTTTGAATACTCTACTAAACAAAAACAAAATCCCTTCATTCACTCGTAGAAGCCAAAATACCTCCCTGAATCGCATCTAGCTGGGCAGCTTTGTGCGATCTTGTGATGTGCTTGTTGTGCACAGAAGCTCCAAGACCACAGGCCCACAGGGCTGTGGGCGTGTGCCGTGTCTGTGGCAGAACAGGCTCTGCAGGAGCATGCTGTCTGCCAGGGAGGAGGGTCCACCCGCTGAGCCAACACAACTTTGCCACGCAACACGTCGGTGTTGGCAGAGTAGCATACCACCACGAAGCCGTAATCTGTCTGGCAGACAAGAGGGATGCCACAGAATCCCAAGGTTAATTGGGAGCAAGGCAGTAAACACTAGCTTTTCCCAGGGTGTTACTCAGGCTTCCAAGCTGTCTAAAGACAAAATCTACTTCAACCTCAGTGCACTAAGTTGTTATTTAAACTCTAAAAGGTTAAAATGAAAGCAGTAGCAATTTTGCCAAGATTCTTAAGAATTATACAAAATCTGTATTTGTGAAATGTTGAAGAGAACACAAACAATTAGATGATGAATCACCTATTTTTCTAAGACTCATGAATTAGGGAAATCCATAGTGGTACAGCCACAGAGGCATTCCAGACCACCCTGGAACAGTTTTACTTTCTGACATTTATAGGGTCTCCTTGCTCCAGAGGCTTATTACACCCTTAATATTCAAACTTAAACAGCTTTTATGGGTACGGGATTGACATCTTCAACGGAGCAAGGGTGATGATCCACAAGCCAAGGGTCAAGTAATAAAGAATAGGGGATGAACCCTCAAGATCTCTTCAGCTCACTACATAAATTGTACCTCAATAAGAAAATGTTAGGATGACAATAAAAGGAAAAGGTGGTAAGGGAAAGAAAATGGAATTTTCTAAGCACGAGGAATATTTTGGGACAAAATAAACTCAAAGGAGGATAATGACTGAGGAATTAATAAATAGAATAAAAATTAATTTAGGATCACTGGGAATATGTTTGAACAAGAGAGCATGAATAACAAAGATGGAAATGGAGAAGGTGAAAATAGCAGAACCACAAATAAATCAATGATAGTTAATGCACAGAAGGAAAAAAGTGGAAAAGAAGTGGAAAGAAAGAACAAGATTATTTGTTAAAGCAAAAAGAAATATAAAATCTGTTGTAGTGGTGCTGCTGACTTCACCCCTCAGAGCTCAGACAAAAGCAGATGAGATGCCCAATATTATTATTTATTCATACCCCTAGCTTCGGTGGGGCTCTCCTGGCAAAATTCCAGCAGCCTTGCCATTTGCAAGAGTAGGGACTTTTGAGCATAGCTGCTCTGAGGATTTGGTCCTGTAATCTCCTTTAATGTTTTTACAGCATCAAAAGGTCATTCAATTCAGATGTTCATAAAATTGAAATTAGTTTAAGGTCCCTCACAGATCTGAAGTTCTGGCAGACAGGGGCTGCCTGTGATGGGATTTGCACCCTGGATGTGAAGAACCCCTTCAAGGTGCTCTCTTATGTTCTCTGGCGGATTAATCATCACTCAGTCTCACCAAGTCCACTTCTTCCATCTAACTGTATGTCCTGCCACAAACTAAAATTTCAGTAGCAAGCATAAGAGCTGATTTAAAGAACGTGATGCTCCACCAGATGTGGTACTGGAGGTTAGAGGGAGAAGTGTCAGCCCTGGGCTCAGAACATCATTTGTAACCTCACAGTGTCTCATGGTGCCTCTTGGCCCCACAACTCGGTGGCTTATAACAATTTCCATGTATTGCATATACCAGGCCACAAGTCCTTCATATATTTATTATCTCTGATGCTTGTCCAGACTCTGTGAGTTCCACATATTATAGAAAAATTCACACAGGAAAACTGATTTATGAATAATCAGGAATTAGTTAACAGTCCTGAACTGTTTTGGTGAAAAGCTATGCACAAGAATTATTTTGTCATAAAAATTTATCTACCAAAATTAACTAGCTTATCAAAGGTGCTCAGACATTAATTATAAATAAAACATTGGATATTCTATAAATACACAATTAGCTCCTCTACCCTTGTTAAACATATATACTATGTTATTTACCTCAAAAGTTGGAATTATTCCAAAACTCTCCTTGTAATTGCATAATTATTTGGATTCTTTAAATGAGGATCATGTACTCGAACATAAAATGCCTATTTATCATGTCAATATATAATTACTGTAGACAGTCTAATAAAATTCTGGCCAAAACTCATATAAATTCACTAAAAACACACAAAAGATGCTATTTAGGTTGTAGGTTAATAGAGATATGGTAAACATTACATCAACTAACCTTACTAGCAAAAAGACTCACTACTGGGTAAATCAAAAGGATTATGTTGGGAATGGAATAAAAATAAATCTGTTCTCAAAAACATAAAAACATCTGATCAATCTAAAGCACTAATTTTATTTAAAGTAGGATCTAATTCTTGGAAATATATTCCACTCAACATGAAAGTAGTTAAATCATTCTTTTAACTTCAAACTAAAGTTACATAATCTTCGGAACCAAGGATTACATTATCTATAATGTTTTTCTAAAAGTGAATTTTAGAGCATGTCCAGTCAAGAATTTCTTTCAAAATTAAAATTCCCTTATCTTGCCAAAGATGTTCCCTTCAAAAACATCTTTGGGAGTTAAAATTGTAGATATGTTTCAATTTCTTTTCTAGTTTTAAGAAGTTAATTTAAAAATCAATTCAGAGTTTATATATTTATCATTTTTAAAATCGTGCTAAAGATTTTTTTTACCCACAAGAAGAATGAAGAACCTCATAAGAATTGAAATCTATTACATGTATCCTACTGAGCCATCTATTTATTTTCATAAAGTAAAGCCAAAGCACAAGGCTAGCAATAGATATCTCTTACACTAAATTACATGCCATATACTGTTACCTTCTTTCACTTAAATAGATTTCATATTATTGTCCCTCTAAATTCATTCATCTTGAGTGGTTGATCATAGAAAGTTATGGAAGAGGAACCATTTTATTTAGGAATAATGTTGGTCATGCCTTGAACTATCCCTGTGATTTATAATATATGAACTGTATGTGAAAAGTGGTGAATAAATTAAACAAATTTCAAAATAGAGGGAAAACATGCTCTGTGTAAAATTTACTGGCCACACAGCCATGAAAATCATATTCTAATTTATTTTAATTAGTGAAAATATTTGGATGACATGAGAAGAAATCTGTCCTAAATTTATGTTACTGTACACAGACACACACATGTATCCATGTCAAAATAATACAATCACATTGGAGAAATAATTTTTGTGCTCATGTGCCTTTTAAAAATGAAATTGATATTTCCAGATTCCATTGGTATAATTAAGTAAACTTGTCCTTTTGGTTAAGGCTTTTCATTTTTACCTTTGATTACTGCAAGCAACTTGCAGTTCAGCAAGAATTTCAAGACAAAATATGCTCTTTGCTAAACCAGGATAAGTTTAAACAAAACTAATAAAAGGAAGGAGAGAGAGATAGACAGTAGTTTAGTTCAGGCTGCTTTCCCCTGTCACATAGAAAGAATAAGCCTCTTTCCTTTGTAGGAAAGAAAAAGATGAAATGCTGAATACAGGGAAACACAAATTACTGGGATACTTCTGTAGGTATTCCTAAGTCAGGACTGCATATTGACTTAAAGACTGTTTTCTGTTAAATTTTAAATAAGAGCCCAGGTTAACTATTAATCATAATTAAATGTCAAATTCCATTTCAACCCAAATACAAATAAATTATGTATGTGGGATTTTTTTTCTGTCTTTTTGAGACAGGGTTTCACTATGCAGTTCAGGCTGGCCTTGAGCTCAGTTTGTAGCCCCGGCTGGTCTCCACCTCTCAACGATCCTCCTGCCTCAGCCTCCCGAGTACTGGGATTACAGGCATACACCATCACACCAAACCACCAAATAAATTATTTATGGATAGCTTATAATTTGTAATAACTGTATAGTCTCCCTATTACTATGGAAAATCATGTCATTTGGAATAGTAAAATTAAAATTCATTAGGAATTCTGGTAATAAATTTATAGCATCGCAAGTTTAGCACATAATATTAAATTAAAAAATTATTCCCCAGGGCTGGGGATTTAGCTCACCGGCAAAGCGCCTGCCTGGCAAGCGCAAGGTCGTGAGTTTCGTTCCCGGTACCGGAGAAAAACCAAAAAAAAAAAAAATTCCCCAAATTTAAATGTCCAATACTTTTCATGAGTTGGTTTCACATTTTTCCAAAGATTTGACATAGTTTATTTTTAAATGTAACTGGACTGAAAAACTGTTGAATAAAGATGAATGAAGAGAAAATGAAGGCAGAAAAATACAACGAATCCATTGTCAAGAATAGCATATTGTTATGGCGTATATCTAGATATCCCCCCAAAGCTTCACACAGCATAGGCAGGATTTTCCAGAGATGACTAGATCTGGGGTGTGTGATGCTGGGATTAAGAATGAGATACAGGGGTTAAGGATATGTTACTGGGATTAAGGGTTCCCCACTCTGGATGTGAGTGCTACCTGACCTTATGGGGATGGATAGAATATAAGGAATGGAAAGAAGGATGCTGCCATCCTTTTCTGTTGCTACTGCTGCTGCTGCTGCTGTTGTTGCTGCTTGTCTTCTGCTACTTCCTGCCTGCTCTGCAATCCCCCGTGCCATGCGTTGGAGCCAGCTGATTATAGGTGAAAACCTCTACAAGTTGTGAGCCAAAATAAACCTTTCCTCTGTTAACTTTAGGTGTTGGGTATTTTGTCTCAGCAAGAAGAAAAGTAACAAAGACACATGCTGCAAATTATGCAATGTTTTGAATAGTTTCCAGAATTACATTGTACATTTGACTCTGAGATTTCAGGCATCCAAAAACAAAGTTGCATCAGTTATTCAAAAGGATGAATTTTCCAAGCTCTGAAAAAAATCCTTTCCCTAGATCCTCAAAATGTGACACTGCGAAACATGGTATCCTTTCCACAGTCTCACAAAAGTCATGTTTTGGTAATATTCTCTATAAAAGTCAGCATTAGTGTGCCCATGTGTCATTAGGGAAAAGAATTTTTCATAAGGGTAAGTTTATGTTATCCTTACTTATAACTCTTTAATGATCTGGTTTGATTAAAAGATAAAATATCAACTATCAAGAATTAACACTTTACATGTCTTTTAGGTAAACTACTTCATAATCATGCAATCAACCTTAAGAATGGAAAAGAAAGAGAGAGCTCCAAGTTCTATTTCCTTGGTAAAACCTGGAGTTTTTGGCATTTTATGTGCCAGTGAACAGGAAATCTACGTGCTTTGCCGGTAATTCAAAGAGCAGATAAGATTCTCACCATCCTCTCTTTAAAAGAGGGGACTGATCCAGATATATGAAAGAAATGGCTACCCAACCTCCACAGGTACCATCTGACTTACCCTACTGGATCGAATTTTAAGGATTTGCCTTATACATTCTGACTTTCTACTAAAACCTAATATACTTGCAATGCAAAGAAAACCAAGTCTAATAGCTTAAATCTACAGATATGAAAATCAAAACATGATTTTTAATGACCTTTTCTTACTTCCCAACATTTGGGAATATCTCCTTCCATGTTCCAAAGGCATTTCAGCCTTGTCTATGGGAGAGTTTTGTGCAGAGTATTGCAAATGTCTGTTCATTTCCCTGTTTAATCACAGGCAAAAGTGAGCAAGTGAGCAAATCACAGGTGTTTGTTTTGCTCACTTTTTTTATCTTCAGTGCTTGGCATATTCTCTGCCCGTGGTAGGCACTCTGTGAATATATGCAAAATGAATGAATACCTCTAGGGACAATTATTATAAGAATTAGAAAAAAAAGTAACAATGCATAGAAGGTGTTCAGTCAGTGTTACTACTCATCAAATCTTCTGCAATGAAAACATTGACAAATTTTAAACAAACAAACAAACAAAATAGCTTTCTTGTAAGACCAGGAGAAAGAAGACATAGTTGCCAGCAAACATCTCATGCCATTTGCTAGTATTTTGCTTGAAAGTTTTCATTCAAGTATTGTGTAGAGCTTTGCATTCTGACCTTTGTTTCTAAGTTTGGCTTATTAGCTAATCTAAATCTGCATTTTCCCCTCTGCACAATATGAATAACATTGATACTTAGTTATCTGGTTTATTTTATAAGAAATAAATGAGATGATGTGATGCATGTATGGTGACAGGCACACAGTATATCCTAAATGACCATGGGCTCTCAGACACAGAACTGCTGCTGCTCCTGTAGCTTCTTGGGCTATGTTAGTGTACTGTGAAAAGTGACCAGGAACCATGAATGTGGAGATGGTCCAAAGACATTAAACCATAGTTGTGTCTAAATGGGAGAAAAAAGATTAAGGAGATAAAATGGTAGAAGTTCTCTTCATGAAGTGGGGTAAGAATAAACAAAAAGCATAGGAATTATAAAATGGATAGCCCAAAGGAGTTTCCCACATACATAAGGCTTCCTCCAACTCACCCTGTTCCCTATTCATTGTTTCTCTCCTTAAAGAAAACACAGAAAGAGACCCCACCTATTTTTCCTAAAAACATATGCCTGCACATCAACACTAATGCTGTACAAAATTAATTCCACAGATATATATGCTGTATTTTCTTAAAAGAATAGCTGCAACTTTGTTAGAAGAAGCTGTTTTCAGTGTTAGTAAAGTTGTAACTTGAAGAATTAATTTTGCTTGTTTGATATTTTCAGAAAATTAGATCCCTGTTGCATTTATCTGCTGCTAGTTATAAAATCTTCCTCATACTGCTACAAGAAAGTATTTCTAGGAGAATGAACCCAGAAAGCATATGCTAGATCAAGAGCTGTGTTTGTCTTTTTTTTTTTAATTTGCAATACATAATGATTACGTTCATCATGGGGACTTGGTACACATACATAACAATTCTCAATTCTTTAATGTACCACCCTAAGAGCTGGTCTTAAGCTTAGGGTCCAAACTATGGCATCAAAGTCCCTAGTACTGTGAGGAGTGCATTATAAGTGACACTGTGTTTATGAGGGCAAGAGCAGTGACAGAATCCTCACAGAATCCAGCATAGTGCCTACTATGTTTTCAACATATAGCGGTTATTTAACCAAAGTTTACCTAAGAACAATGAAACTAGAAATTTGGAAATGAATTTAGGAACCATCTAGTTCAAACCTTTTTTTACAGCTTATGCTAAAATTCTTCTTGCAGGTGACTTTCCCAGGTTTATGTAACTCGTCAGCCTGCAGCGCTAAGGGTGGCAGACAGCTCATGGACTTGCCTTCCAGTCCTATGTTCTTGAGTAATCTCGTCCCCCTGAGTATGTGCTGGACTTGGTAACTTTCAACTGATAAAGAAATGGAGAAGTGGTGAATGTTACTACTGAAGTAGTTTCCTAGAAGATTCTGCCTTCTGTCTTACTTGTTCTTTCTTGCTTACCCTCTGTTGTCCTCTTCTGGACTCTGATGGAAGCCAGTCACCATGTTATTTTCCCAAAGGAGAGGCCTATGTGTAAAGGAACTGTGGAGCTTCTGGCTGATAGTCAGGGAGAAACTCAGGCCTTCAGTTTCATAGCTTCCAAGGACTTGAACTGCGTGGACAACCACGGGAATGAATTAGGAAACAGCTCCTTCCTCAGACAAGGCTTCAGACAAGACCGCAGCAGTAACCACCTCATCATCACTTTCATCCCTACTTTGTAAGAACCCTAAGACCAAGCACTCAGCCAAACTCTGCACCAATGCCTGACATTTCAAATAAATTTTAGTGTAATTTGTTATTCACTCATAGATGACTTCTAGCTTTGCTCCTATTTTTCTCTCATTACTGATAACTTTGCTGACAGTGTTTCAAACACTATCCTCTGAGAACTCTTTTTGTCATTTCCTCTATTTTTCTGCATATTTTCCATTTACTTTAAAACCTCTTCTCTGTGATGTCAACCTGTGTGGTTTACTACTAAAGAAATTTTCATTCCTTTTAATTTAATAATTGAGTTTTTATGTCTTTTTATTGGCAAAGTCCAGCATAGGTTCCATACCTTCCATTATAGACAATGTGAATAAGGCATGTTATGCCAAAATATGTAGACAGAAACTCTTGTTAGATGCAGATGAGATGTATCTAATTTTAGAGGTCCATAAGTCTCAAGTATGCTGAAAAATGAGAAATGGAAAAGCTGTAACAGGTCAGCCCCCAGGATACAGGCCTCTTTTCCAATTTTCCACTGAAGTCCTTATGTCTTATTTAGACATTGCATAGCCCTCTCTGTTTCTTATAAGCAAAAAAGAAATGCCTTGGGAAAGAATTTTAAACTCTTAGAGAAAGTTATTATTAAACAACAGTATTTCTAGTGTCCCCTATGAAGCATTCCAATTTTATCAGACAGTTACTCTTGCTGATTGTATTATTTCATATGTGTATAATGTATATTAGTGAGGTTATACTATTATGGGAATAGTCATGTTCAATTACAAAATCAGTAGATAGTCCTAGTAAATATTTTGATAAGATGATCTTCCTTTATTTATGTGGTCTATATACTGCTTAACACTCTATGGCACAAAGTAATTAAAAGCCAAGTTCATTGCTCACTGTAATGTACTGATAATTTTTTTCAGAAGTTCAGATGTGAAAGCATGATAGATTGTGGTTAAGGATAGCTCAGAAAAAAATTATAGCATATCTTTTAATATTAATAAACAATAATTTGTTTTAAAAATTGCTTACTGTTCCAGTAATTCCAATGTGCCATGCTCTCTGCATTATCATTTTGTAAAAGTAAAATTGTGGACAATAAATACTGTATTACTATGAAAGAATATAAGAATCCATTTTAATTCTATTACAAATGCTTTAAACCAAAAGTTATCCAAAACACCCTGTTGAATGATGTAACAGATATGTGAAATCACAATATATCTGATTACACGGAATGTGGTCACAAAGCAATGCTATTCTGCCTGGTTTAAATTTGTCCAGTGGAGATGGCGCTAGCTCTGTTCTCCCTCCCATGACTCTTCTGTCTGGATAGTGTAACACAATATCCTATAGTCACTTTCCCTAAAAAAGCACAGTCTTACCCCAGCCGGGGTGTCTGTGCTGTAGTGTAAACCAAACTTCTGCTTGTTTTGAATGAGAATTCCCCTCTTCCCGGTGGGGCTGACGGTTGCGTGGCAGGCGGAAGGAGTGCTTCCCCGCTCTTTCCTCTCACACGCCAGGGGCGTCTGGTCCTGTCCTGGCCAGTAGCAGAGGAAGGGCAAAGAAAGTGAAGAAGGTGCAAACCTGAGTGGGACTCACCGGAGCTGCCGCCGAGATTTCCGGCTACAGTTTTCAAAGCTGACTTTCTCTCTGAAGTTCTCTAGAATCCCCTTGGGTTTCTCGGGGCTCAGGACCCTGGTGCAGGCACAGCACAGAGGGACTCTCAGCGGCCACTCCTGACATCCACTGTCTCAGTAGCTTCTGAGACTTAAACAGTCCTGACAAGTGCAAATCTTCCCTCTGAGGCAGGATCCCATTCAAAAAGCACAGTTAGTTAACAGATCTAAAATTACAGTCAGATGGGAGGCGTAAGTACTAGTGTTCTGCAGTACGGTAGGGTAACTATAGTTAACATTAATTTCCTGTATATTTCAAAATAGCTAAGAGAAAGGATTTTCATGTTCTCAAGACAAAAAAAAAGATAAATGTCTGAGATGACTGGTATGCCAGTGACCCCAGTTTGACCATCACATATTGTGTATATAAATGGAAACAGCACACTGTACCTCATAAATATGTAAAATTATTATATATCAGTTTTTAAAATTAAAAATAAAATTTAAAGAACTGACAATCAGCCTAAGAATCACCCCCACACACACCTTGTCCTGACTATTCTCTCACAGTGAACTTCCTGTCGGAAGGCAGGGTGTCAAGCTCTCAGAGGGAGCCCTCACTCTGTGGCCACAGGCCCTCTAGCCAAATGAGTGGGGCTCCACTGTGCCCCAGGACTGCAGGGAGGCCACCCGACTCTCTGCAAGAACCCCACCAATGTCTCCTCGCTAAGTTTTATATGGAGAGGTAAAGATCTCACAGCAGTTCTCGCTGAGCAAATTCTCTTTATGAAATCTCATAAAGAGGAGTGAAAGTGTCTGTTCTAGGGGAATAAAAAGGTGTTCACTGAAAATCAACGAATACCTTTTTATTCCCCTAGAATAGATGTGAGCCAAGAGTTGTGAAGTCATTTTTAATTAGTTCCATAGAAGCCATTGCATGCTCACTTTGGAAAATCGTAAGGATTGTAATTTACTTCAAAATCTCCAACTTATCATACCTGATAGAAGGATCTGAACTATGAAGGGAAAGTTGACTGGCAAATTGATCCATGATCCTATAAAGCTCAGATACTTTCACCACGCCCTCAGACACTGAAGGCTGGGCTGTTGAGAAGGTACAAATCGAAAAAGATATAAGGTTTGTACACACTTCTCTGAGCCCATTACAAGATAAACATAAAAATGCCCCCTTCTGACATTTTAGATCCTCAGGTGCAGCCTAGGTCAAAGTGTTACAGCTAAGTTATAAATTCCAGAAGAGCATTATTCTTCAAGCATTGACACAAGTTTAAAAGAGAGCTGCTGAGCAGAGCAGTGAGAAAATAAAGAACACATGGGAAGGTATGAAGGAACCAACTATGAAATGGTCTAGAGTACAGATTTTTTTATTACAGTGAATGCTTCCTGTGCATCAGGATTTGGCTGACTCACGTTGAGGAAGGCATCATCTGGGACAATGTTGCAGTGCTTGTTTACATAATCACCAGTGCATTCTCAAGTGCTCTAGTTACCTGCTGCTGTGACCTAGGTTAGACTCTGTAAGTAGTTCTTCTTCTGGTCTCACTTGACATCACTCATGCACTGAGGTCATCTGAGGGCACTGACTGTGGCTGGAAATCCAAGATGGCTTCATTCACATCTGTCACATTGGCGAGGGCTGCTGGAATAGCTGGGAAGGTGATGGATTCTTCTTGGGCTGTATTCTTTCTCAACCAAGATAGCCAAAACTCTCCATAAAGTTGCCTAGGATTCCAAGAGAATGCAACAGGAAGCTGCCAGGTCTGTGGCAGCCTAGACACTACATTTCATTTTATTGGTTAATACAAGTAACAAATCTAGTCCAGAATCCAGGGAGTTGGAAATGGGCTTCACCTTTAGATGAGAAGACCTGCAAGGAATTTGTAGGAATTTTGAATTCGCCATGTTTTAAAGGAAATAATGTACATTTTTGGTTTTGGAAATACTTTAAAATGCTGATTACCTGATAATCTCAAAAGTCAAAAGAGCAATATTTATAAGTAAAGGGAAAAGTTTGCATTCCAAGAGATGGTGACAATATGTGTGAGGCCAAAGAACAAAATGAAATACACACATAGGAAATATGCTAGAAGATGCACCTTCCTAACCATCTCTGACTTTGCTTTATTATATTCATCATCTTTTATTATTATGATCTCTTACTCTAGTAACAACTTTCCAGTGAGTCCTTAACCATTCATTGAATCCATCTCTGACCACTAACCCCTTATTCAATAACAGTTTAGGCCCCTTTTATGTGACAGATTTTGTACTAGACCCCATTTCTTTTTAGAAACTCTCAGTTCTGTAGGGTTATTAATGTCCCACATTGAACCAGAATCAGAGCTGTTGAGACAGAAAAAATGGAAAAAATAGATAAAATAGAAACAAGGAAAAGGAAATGTGACATGGCTTAATGTCAAAAGCATGAAACCTAATGTCTTGCTTCTGATCAATGAAATAAACAGCAGGCCAAACATGCATGTATGATAAGACGGTCATGAGGTGATCAGGAGGCATAAGACTTTAGCCTTCTATTTACATTAATCACGTAAGCCATATCCTTTGTCCACAAACTACTTCCTCAGCCAGCTTAGTGGACAGTAGGCACATAGTGATAAATGAAATAGATTTGTTTTGTGTTTTCTTGGTGCTTTCCATCCTTCTCCCAGCTGGTATTCGATGGAAACCTCCTGAGAAGTTACTGTCAAAACTTGATTTTCTTACTAATAAAGTATGAAAAAGAAATGGGGCTAGAGAATTTAACAATTAATCAAAAGCTAGTCATTATTTTGGCATGGCTAAGTTGTAGTCAGAACTTTCACATTCTGCCTTTCTCTCTCTCTCTCTCTCTCTCTCTGTCTCTGGAATGGAAGGCAACACTTTATTAGAAGATGTAGAAGCAAGAAAACAGTGTTGTTGAGGACAGAAGGTAAACTGGGGCTAGGGTTTCTCTTCTGTTATGAAAAGAATCATCTGTCCTTAACTATTCAAACAATGGGATCCTAAAGCCTAAAGCTGGAAGGTCCATTCTGGTGTCTTTTTAGCAGATACGGTGGGTGTTCCACTTCATTTGTTGAGCATTTGATACCAGCAGTCAGTAAATGGAGTATACTGAAAATTGGGGGTGATACCCAAGAGACTTCCCTCTCCTCACTCTGTGGTATCTATAGCTTCCTCTTAGAATACTTTAAAATTGTTAACTTCTAGGCTTCCAATGTGTTCCAGTTTAACCAACTCTGTACATAGTGGGAAATGTGGACACTTCCCTAGTGTCTTTGCTACTTTTCTGTCATTGCTGAGACAAAATACCCAATGCCCCAAATTAAGGAAGGAAATGTTTATTTAGCTTACAGTTTGTGGAGGTTTCAGTCCATACTTGGCTGGCTCCAAGGCAAAGTGGCACATGGGAGAGGGCAACAGTTCATGGTGGCAGAAAATAGCAAAAGCAACAAGAGCAAAAAGGGAGGAGCAGCTGAGAGCCAGGCTCTTTCCCTCCCTTATATTGCATGCAAGCTACTCATCCCAGTGTGGGTGTAGCACTCACACCCATAATCCCAGCACTGGACCTTTAGTCAAGTAAAAACTCTAGAAGCCTACCCATGACTGCATGGCATCGGGGGGGGACATCTACACACAAACCATAACACCTACCAAGTATTAAATATTAATAATCTATTCATTTTTGAGTGTTGGGGACTACAGCGAGAATTAAATTATTTTTCTAAAGACAATTAAAATAAGACTATCAAAACACATTTTGTAAGATTTTTATTTCTACTTCCAAGTGCTTTAATCTTGCTAATTTAGTAAAAGACTCCATACTGGAAGCTAAACTTGCAATTTGAAAGATGGGCTTTTCAATTTAAATCTCCCTCCTTCCCCTCTTTTTTTTATTACAGCCAAATGCAACATGCTGTTTTAAGATTCTGTAGATTATAAACGTTTATGTGCAATCCTCCTTTAAAATTATTATGTTCTAGACTTTAAGAGGCTAGACCTATTAAAAGTTTAAAATTTCCTAAGTCTTAGTTTAGGAGGAAGAGCAAAAAGGTTTTCTACTACGCAACCTTCTGTACATACAAATTCAAGGTTCTGTTTTCACAGAAGAACCTTTTTCCAAATTTATTTCCAGCTACTTTTGTTTTCCTTGAGGGACCTTTGAAACACTATATTGCTACTTTTCATGTTTTTTATTTGCCCTCTGGAACAATAAAAGCTCAAAGGTTCATAAATATGCATTCTGTAAATGTATTATGCTGACAAAGTATTGCTCAGATAGCTGGTTTTGCCTTTGGGGAACGAATAAGTTTACAGCATGCTTAAACAACATTGTAAGGGAGAAAGGGAGAAAAGAAAAAGGAGAATAGTGAAAAAAGGAAAGAACAGGAAGAGAAAAAATTAGAGGTAAACAAAAAGAAGAAGAAAGGAGTAGGAAAAATTTAAGGATCCTATCTACATATGACGAAGGAATGCACTATGAATGAAAAATGCAAAAAGAGCTAAAGACAAGGTGGCTGCTATATTTTACAAATGTTTATAGTGTCAAGAAAGAGAATAAAATCTGTTTTTCTACCAAACATCCAAAGTCAGTTTTCTCCTGTAAAGTGATTTGACCTAAGCAACATAAAATACTTATATTCTAATTTATATCATGTTTATTAAAATAAAATTTAAACAGTTTTTGTTCTCATTCTACTTCTCTTTAGACTTTATATAGTTTGGCTTTGCTCAGCCCAAATTAGATAAACCACAGATATGATGATCATCGATATGCATACAAAAGAAAGAATAACATACATCAGCCACACAAGCAAAACCCCTAAACACACAAATCTCTAATGAACTATGATAATGAATATAAGTGCAGATATTAGCAAACTAAAGTTTTAATTTGGAGTAAGTTTGTCAGCTATAGAAATGATTATTTGTTCAAAAATTATTTTTCAGAATAAAAATTAATGTTGTGTGCCAAAAATTGAAAAATGAGAAAATAAATAAAATGCATTTGTAATTTGAATAAAAATATCTAAAAAGCTATAAAATCACTGAGGAGGAAATGAACAAATAGTTTATATGCTACGATTCGTTGGTGGCCTCTACTCCTTCACATTTTAATTATTGCTTGTAATTTTTGCCAGTTATACCATGGACGTTGTTATCACCGCAGTGATGTTGAAAAATAATGAAGTATCCTGTGGATTTTTTAATGAATAGTTCCTGGATACAGTTTACAGCTTCAAAGCTAATAGTCTATGATTTATGCATCTCATGTCTTCTCCATGAAATTTTCAGCCACCGTTGGCTGTCTGGAAGCACCCTCCCCATCTACTACCTCACTAGTGTTTCTTCCCTCAAGATTTTGTGAAGATTCCTTAATGATGGTGTCAGAATATATTTTCTGTGTTTTGCAAATGTTATTTCACTTGTGTTTCTGTTTCACAGAGAGTTTCACACTTTCCTAGACTGTTTTCTGAGGAGTTTTAAATTGCCCAGACAGGATACACCAGATATACCACAGCGTGATCAGTACTCTGAAGAGATAGGACTAACGCACAACAGGAAGTGCTGCCTTCTGCCTGGGAGAACACAGAGGAGGTAATATTTATTTATTTGCTTGGGTTTTGTTTCGCTTTTTTAGTTTTTTAAGACAGGCTCTCGCTATACAGCTTAGGCTGACCTTGGACTCATTATGGAGTCCAATCTGGCCTTGAACTCACAGCAATCCTCCTGCCTCAGCCTCCTGCTGGGATTACAGACATGTAACATCATGCTTGGAAAGAAAGTGATATTTGAGTTGGACCACAAAGTTTTATCAAGTAAAAGAATGGAGTAGAGGTATGAAAAAAGTACTAAGACATTAAATGTATTCAAGGAGCTGTGTGAGAGCTCAGGTAGTTAGGTAACGTTTAAAAGAACAAGGAGCAGGAAAGATAAGTCTGTGAAGGCAAAAAAAGGCCAGTTGTGGAAGGTCAAATAAGCCACATTGATATAGGCCAAAGACTTTCAATATTTCAAAAACAATATGTAAAATGAAATGCTTAAACTCTAATCTCAGCACCTTGAGGGGCTAAATGTGCAATTTTGAGCTCAACCTTGCAATTTAGCAAGATTTTGTCTCAAAATAAAAAATTAAAAATGGTCTAGGGATACAGCTCAGTGCCGGGTTCAAACTGCAGTACCACAGGGGTACTTTGTGTGCACCCATTTCTGTGACCACTCTTTTTTTCACACCGCAGTGCGAATAGTAGGGTTGAGGGAGTTGCTTAACATATGAAGCCTGGTACAAATATACATATAATCTTAAATTTTTATATAACAAAATATTCCCTTTCAATGTGTGCTATACTCATAGTTTTGTGCTATTTAATTCTAATTCACTTCTTAAAAGTCTGTTACAATTTACCAAGTTGATAGTGCCATCAATTTGAAAGACAATTTTCCTTGGGCAATGAGGCTTGCATGTGAGTGATACAGTTCATCAGAAGTGTAGAGAAAGAACTAGTGAGTGAGCAGATGGTGGCTTGGGAGGTGGAAGAAATGGAGCTGGAGGCAGGAAGTGGGTTAGGGCAATGGCTAAAACACTCTGGGCAAAAGATCTAAGTGAAAACACCAAAAACGGGGACACTTTTCATGTCAAAGTGCCAGGAGAATCCATGCACACTACTGGTATAGTGATTTGCTCCCACATTGCCGCACTAAGGATTCTCTGCATTTTCAAAGGCCTTGGGAAAGGAAAAGGAATGAAAACAAGCAATTAAGATGTGTTAGGTCTATGTCCCAATTTCCCACACAGAATGGACTACATTATGTGCTACAGACATGTTCTAATAAAGGGCGTCTTAAAAGAAAACATCTTCAGTGGGGGCAATTATTTAGGGACTCATTTTCCTTAGCTAATCAAAATATTCTCCTTACAGGCTCCCCTGTGTGTGGTCTGGGCTCTAGTTTTGCACTGAGGTGTGAAAAAAAGAGTGGTCACAGAAATGGGTGCACACAAATGGACAAAGCCACAGCAATGCGTGAACTTGCCCCTACATAATTCCTTGGAGAAATTCGTATTTCTTATGTCAGGGTGGAGGACATAGGATCCTCTGACAGAGGATGACAGCAAGCGTTCTGCCACCTCAACATTTCAGACAGTCAGTGGAGCATAGATTTGGCCAAATGAAGGAGAAAGAAACCACTCTGCATCAATTTTTTATTCTATTACCTTTTTTAAAAAAAAAGGTAGGGGTTATGCTGTGGTAGAAAAACTGGTCAAACACCAGGAAAAATATCTATCAAAGTCATAGAGACCCAGGAACATGTGTGAAACACAGACTCTGCCCTGACTCTGCTGTTCCTGAGTGCCAACACATAACCAATGAGGAAACTGCTCTTTTAAATTCTCCATTTCTACCTGGCATGAAACCAAGTGAGTCTTCCATAGGACAATTTAAAGCTGGCACCTGGCTATTTGAGTTTTTAATAGGACAAAGGTCCTGATGCCTTATTCGCATGAGGGATGTGCCAATCCAGGAATTACAGATACAAAAGACCCCCTCTGTGATCCTCGTGCCCTCTGTGACCTTTCCATCAGTTGCTGTCCCTTTGTAGAGCATACTTCTTTTACACTTTCACAAAACATACATCCCCACTGTCTTTTCTCTGTGTCTTGTCCAATTGTCTTCAGGACACCAAGAGCCTGGAAAGACTTTCTCTGGGACCCAAAATTCAGTAAGCCTGATAAAACAACACAAAGAAAAAAATGTGTCGTTGTCTCTACCATATCATTTCCTTTCCGTTCCCTGAGTGGTAGTCATAATATATGCACTACTTCAATTCTTATTTTCATGATCTTAAACATTTCCACTTGCTTTATAGGACCTTTGTAGAACTGCAGCCAGAAGCTTTGTTCAATTTACATTTACAAAATATTTACAAATTTTCCCTATTTTTCTCAAACTCAATATTAAATTCACGTATTCTTGCAAGTCTCATTTTCCAAAGGACAGAACAAACTGAAATGGGAGAAATGTTACCACCTGGGATCTCCCAGAAAGTCAACTCTAGAATGTCAATGTAATTTGAGTTCGTACTAGGTCCTCTAAACTACAGTTTAAGGTTGAACCTTTTCTATATAGCAAATAGAGACATTTGGAACTAGTGCAAAGTCCAACCATTAAACAGTACAGAAATTTATTTATTTTACTGTTGGATTCAATGCAAACCTCCTTGCTAAGCAAACAGTCTCCCACTCTTCTTCAAATGCCTTTTGTTTTATTAGGTTTTCAAGATCCTTCCATCTCATCTCTGTTTCATTTACATTCCTTCCCCTAAATCCAAAAGCCATACCTTAACACTCCAGAGCCTTATATTACAGTGCTTTCTCTTCTCTTTCACTTTGATTCCATCCCCCTTTACCTTTTCTGTACTATGTGAAGACAGCCTTCCTCTTCTGAAGCAATTCCTGCACATGACAGAAGCTCTTTAAGGAAAACTTTAAAAGCCAGCTTTCATGTGTCTACCACCCACTGTCCCCTGAGAGCCCAACAAAATCAGCTACCACTGTGAACAAAAGCAAATGAAAACAGGCCTTTGGGTAGATATTTATTTATTTATTTATTTATTTATTTATTTATTTATTTACTGTGCTTTGCATTTAGAAGTTGAGTTCAAGAATTTTTTTCCTGATTCCAAGGTAGTCCTTGATATGGATAGTAACAAGAAAATGTTATTTGGTGAAGGAAAAAGAAACAAAACAAAACAGTAAACCGCCACCCTGGATTCACTCCATCCAAATGGAATCTGTTATCAAAGGCAGCACATCTCAGTCCATGGGTGATCCATATCATAAGGGTGGGACTGGGATAGTGCAAGTTCTGAGTAGCTAAAGATCCTGGCACGGTGCAGTTTCAGAAAGACGGTCCCAGGTCTTCCATAAATAATTTTTCCTGTGTGCTCTTGCTAAGAACTCCATATATTCATTGTCCATACATTCAGAAACCTGCAAAAAAAAAAAAAGGCCAAAAGTGTTTCAAACAACAAAACATACCATACAGTGCATTTATTTCTTTATGCACTGATGTATTTGTGAGTGAAATTGTTTGTTTATGTTTATTCTATGCTTTGAGGGTATAAGTTACAAATTTAAAGATCCTCACCTTTATTTCACCCCTCACGATCTCTCATCTACAGCATTAATAGTTTGCTCTGTTTCCTCAACACTGGCAGATTCCCTCTTGTCTTCAGGTTTTGCATGGAAAATTGTCTGCCTAGAACCCCTTTCTTCAATCTCCCACCCCACCCGCAAGCTGTGGTAGACTGTTAGCTGTTGTTATTTCATACTATGTCTTAGTGTAGTATGTATACTGTGTGTGTGTGTGTGTAAAATCCCCTTAGAAATACAGTAGCTTCCACTGGGTTTTTCCTACTACTTCTTTCCAAAGTGTTTACTAATTTTCTCTTTCCTTCATTCCCACCTCCCATTTTCTCAAGACCAGTCACTTACTGATCAGCCTAAGACCCATGCATTTATCCTAAGAAGCATTATAATGTGGAAAGTAAGAGCATGATTCCTAGAGTATTTTAGTTACTTTCTCATTGCTGGGACAAAACACCCAACACCCTCAAGTTAAAGGAGACAAGGTTTCTTTCTGCTCACAGGTCATAGAGATTTCAGCACATAGTCAGCTGGTTCCAGGGCAAGGCAGCATGGCAGAGAAGAAAGAGCTCATGGCATGGCAGCAGGAAGTGGAAGGAAATCATATATTTCCAGGCCACACCCCCAGTGACCTATCTCTTCTTGTAAGACTCCACCTCCCCACATCACCCACTTATATACCCACCAGTGGACTAATCTAGATGTGAGTATCACACACCCATGATCCAGTCACTTCCCACAAACCCCACCTATGAGCATACGGGGCCTTGGGAGAACATCTGAATATAAACCATAACACAGTTGGTCAGACTACCATGGTTCAAATCCCAGTTGGGTGAACTTCTGGGAGTTAACCTCTCTGCCTCAGTTGCCTCATCTGTCAAATAAAATATGAATAGTAACTTTATCTCATGGGCCTGTTGGATGGATGAGACAGTAAACACCTGTAATATTTAGGACACAATACATAGTAAGTGTAGTGAAGCTTTGATTAGAATTGGTATTTGCATTAGACTGAGAGGTTCATCCTCCATGTCATCCACATAGCTTAGCTTGGGTCTTCAATATATGATTAAGGAGTGAACAGAGATGAACCATGAACCTAATCACTTACAACCCAAGGACAAACAGGCCAACAGTGTACATAGCCCACAATGAAGGAGTCCCTTGTAAGATGACAGCCTAAGGGAGATTGCCGAAGACGGTCATGGTGAAGGTTTCCAGTGTCGGGAGATTTAATTAGGTAGAACTCTGCAACATCACAGATTCCAATTTCAATCGTACCCTAAAATCACAATCCCATAGCCCAATCAGTATAAATCCTCTATATTTGGGTCCCTTCTATCATGGGAATACTTTCTTTTAAAGTGTGTCCATCCTACAGAACTATAACACTAGTACCTATCACACTAGTACAATAGAAAAAAATGGCAAAGTAATTTGCAGAATGATTCAATCTGAAATATTTTACAAGATTAATACCAAGTATTAGTATGGGGAAAATCTCCTACACTCACATTATTTTCCTGCACTAATATCTTCCCCTCATGGAAGTCTAGTAAGAACCACTTTTTTTTGTAAAGACAGGGTCTCACTATGTAGTGCAGGTTGGCCTTAAACTCACTATTTAGTCCAGGCTGGCCTCCAACTCAGCAATCCTCCTTCCTCAGACCTGAGTGCCGAGACTACAGGTGTACACCACCATCCCCAGCTAGAAGAACCACTTTTATTGTGACTGTGGTGTATCAAACGTGTAATCCAGGACATTCCTAAAAGATTCATGGAATACAGCATGCACACTATCCTCTGGAGTCGACCATGCCCTCAGAAACTTTTGGAAAAAATCCAAAAATGTTAACAGCAATAACAATAAAACATGCCATCAATTGTGTGTAACTATTTCTTTGTACAATTATTAAAGCTGAAGATTAGCCAAGAAGCTGGGGACATCCTTGGGATTAGAAGTTAATTTGTTTTCTGAACTCACTCATTTCATATTTTTATTGATCAGCCATTTTTTTTTTTGCCTATACACTAAAGAATTATATATATATATATATTTGGTACCAGGAATCGAACTCAGGACCTTATGCTTGCCAGTTAGGCATTTGTGCCACTGAATGATATCCCCTGCCCTATTCATTATCACATAGAATTGTTTTATTTTAAAGAGAAAAAAACAATAACAGAGTAACAACAACAAAGACAAAAATAAAACAGCACAAAGCAATAAAAATGATACGGAATTTCAGAACAGGATGATAGGAATTAACAATAGTTGTTATATTACACATTATTATCTTCAATGAAGTTGCTCAGATTACCAGATGTAATGAAAGGACCTGAAAGACTAAACAAAACCTGAAAGATATAATAGATATTGTGAAGGGAAAGAAATTGCTCAAAGGAAGGGAACAACTAGGATGAGGGAAAGGAGAAAAGAAAGAAAAAAGAAAGGGAAATATATATATGTGTGTGTGTGTGTGTGTGTGTGTGTGTGTGTATGTGCATACAAGGATAGCTGGGATAATTGTACTGTCGATGTCTACTGGTTTATTGAAAGGAACAGTTAGTGCTTAAATTTTTTTGCCCAACTTCACATAGACATTTTATCATCAAAGCCCCATGGTAAAATTGGCAAGCAACAGGTATCTACTCAGCTTTTATTTTAAGCATAACACTATCATAAGTGTGATAAAAAGAAGGGATAAAAAGAAGTGGTAATTATTGACCTCTTCCTTCAAAACACTAGCAGTAGGCTAAGCAATGGTCCCTAAAGATATTCAAGCTCTAATCCCTGGAGTTTATTTCAATGTTCCTTTAAATGTCAAGAAAGATTTTGCAGATGTGCTTAAATTAAGGATCTTGACATGGGAACATAATTCTAAATTGTCTGAATGGACACTAAAGGTAATCCCATGTCCTTATTAGAAGATTTGACCACAGACCAAAAAGAAGCTGATATGACAAAGGTAGGAGACTGGATGTAGCCACAAGCCAAAGCATTGTGTCAGTCATCAGATAATAAAAGAATCTAAAACCTCTTGAGGGAGAGCAGCCCTAGAAGACACCTTAGTTTAAGCCCCATTGAAATCGGTGTAGATTTCACTTCCAGGGATGTAAGAGTATGCTTCCGGTAGTAAAAAACAAGTTTATGACAATTTATTAGAACAGCAATAAGGGAATTAATGCCATAACCATTTAAAGCATCAAGACAACTGTCTGACTAGGGAAGCAAACACATATTCCCAAGGAAAGAAATAGCCTCCTTCCAGGTAAGAATGAATAAAGGGGTTGTTATAAACAGCATGTCCAGCAAGGCCTCAGAGAAGAGAGAGTCTGAACTTAAATGCCTCTCAGGTGATGCTGAGAGGCATTGCAAGCCAGGGATTAGTACTGGCAAAGACTCCAAGATCAGAGGTAAAAAGCCGTTTGAATAATGGCAGCTTACAGGATAAGCTCAACTCAGTGACTGTGAACACGGCGACACTTAATGATTCAGGGCCATCAGAGACAGCACAAGACAGTTGGAGATTGCATTGAGTACTGGACAAATGTGCATTATCATTATCGTCATTGATTTTTATTATGGTAAACACAATAAAAGTTTTTTTTTTTTTAGAACTAGAAAACAACTTGCTTTGGAACAGCTTCAGTACTCACTAATTTTATGCTTAAGGACAAGCTACTTAACCACTTTGTATGCCACTTTGTCAGATATGACTAATATTTATTCCCAAGTGCTCTAGTGAGGAGTAGATGCCAGAGTGTATGGAATGTCCATAGTGTCCTAGTTGCCTAGTGGAGAATCATCTCAATGTTACCAACCTTTGTAACCTGCCCGTGACACGGTCCCCATGTAAACCTGCCTCAACAAATTTTCCAGCAAGAACTTGAATGGACTGACCATAGTTGTCCACTCCCTTGGCACAAATCAGACAAAAGCCCGTGACACACAATCACTGGTGTACAACAGGTCAACATCTCCAATGTGGTAGACCTCAGACACACATGACTACTGAACACTTGTAATATTTTACTATCAACTCAGATGTGCAACCAATGTAAAATGCACCTCAGATTTCAAAGTCTTCACATGAAGAATGTAAAACTATTGTTTTTATATTACCTGCTAAAGATATGAGTAAAATATATTATTAAAATTAGCTTCACCTCTTGGTCTCTCCTTTTTCATGCTACTTCTAGAAAATCTGATATCACAATAAGGCTTACATTTTCAGCTAGAAGACAGTAGTGTTCTGGAAAGGTTCCTTTCTATTCCAGTAAGAACCAGCTGGTTTTGTCCATACATATCCTACTGCCCATTGGATAGCTTATCACCATTATGCACCCCTTAGTTATAGTTAAATAGGACAACAGATAAGGTCTATTGCTTCTGGAATCAAGTTTGACAAGGCTAGTTGCTGATATATGTTGCTAGTACATTAGACATAAATTTGACAAATATAAAAAATCGAGACAAGTTGTGAAATATCTTAAAGGTCTTTAAATTGAGCTTCTTTTCCAAAAGGCCTTATCATTTCTACAAAAATAAGAATTAGATATCTATACCGTATAGTACAGATAGGATTAAGATAAGCAATTTCATGCTAATCACATTGGCTTGGCATCAGAAGATTGTTGAGTAGATGTACTTTCAGATATGTTAGGTAATATGAAAATTTTGTACAGATGGCATTTTTATGATTACCTAATTGTTTTTTCATTAATCAATAACCAGTCCTAATTGCATAGGAATATTGGGTTTCTTCTGTATTAGGATTACCTGAGGAAATAAGAACCAAAGAGCTTAACACACTGGTCTAAAACATCACCTAGTGCAAATGGAAGCCAAAGCTCAGTCATAGACTTCTTGGATCCAACGCTAAAGCCTCTCACCATTATGTGGCACTCTCTCTTGGTTTGCAAAAATAATAGGCCAAGATTTATAATTGTATGAAAATAACTATTTTATCCTAACTCTTCTAAAAGCACAGAGGTCTCCATAAGATTAATTCATGTGGCCAAAATAATAAATCTAAGACCAAATTTTCAAAATGCAGTCTTCATTTACTGTATAAACCAATTACAAAACAACAACAACAACAGAAACGTTTCTCTAAATGCAACTGAATTTTCCCATTGGGCCATTTCTTTCTCATTTAGAAAACGTAAGCAGTCAATACAGAGCATAGCTAAGCCCAACTATTGACCTCAACAGATCAATATAGATGTTCGATATTAGTCCGACATAGCTCAGTTGTCAAATTTGCACTTGAGGAAAAGATTACTGTTTCAGTTCGTATTACCTATTCCGGGAACAGACCGATTCCCTGTGGTCTTCCAGGTAACATATCTGTCATATTCAAAGTGAAGCTGCTTTCAAATGCAATACTGGCCTTCGAGAGCAATCCTGTAGGACAGGGAAATTGTTCCTGGGCTTAGAGTTTCTGCTTCAGCCACACATTTATCCTGACCCTTGCCAATCACCTTGGTTTTGAAGAAACAGATGAAATGTGCCAATCAGGTTAGACAGGATAAGGCAGAGCAGCAATAATATAATCCTGCTCTCTCTGCACTCACATTTTCAGTGAGTGAAGTCGAATTATGCTTTTCATTCTAGAAAACAGGAAGCAAGGCCAGTGTTCAATGGCCAAATGAAAAGGCTCTAGAGGCTCTCCAGCCCAGTCAGAAAGTGTAATCATTTGGGCATCCAGCCTTTCAAAGCAGAAGGAGGCACTTCCTTTCTCCATAGACAGAGGATCTCTGCTGCGTAGCTGAAGGAGAAATCACTATGCATCTCTCTCTTGCCAATTCACAAGCACAAGCCTGCACCCATGTACTCGTGCAAACACACACACATGTAACTGTATCATGAGAACAGCATCAGGAAAGGACAGTTGTAACTACCACATAACACAGCATGAATTAAATATCTTAATGGGGAGAATCTTGGCAGAAAACTGCACAAGATGACTTAAGCTGTAAGCTTATTGTGCTTCATTACTTCCTACTGGGATAAGATAGGACAATCTCTTCAAATAAAATTACACAACCTAAGAATGTGCACGGGACACATTTTGTACAGAATAGTTCATTTAAAAATAATAAAATGATCTCTTTTACCAAACAAGCGATGATTATGTGGAAGTACAGTTGGCAGCTGACTGGTGAAACAAAAGCTAGAAGTTCATCAAATCATTGAATCATATGTTGGGCTGATAGCGGGCCTCTAGTATGTTCTAGTAATGAGGCAGACACTAGCATGAAGTGAGTGGGTCACAGCCTCTCGTGTCAGAGAGCTCAGGGTCAGGTACAAGCAGCACACATGTAATGATAACCAATAGGAAATCCCCATGAGCAAAGTGGGAAACAGGATAAGTTTCAATGAGAATGAAAGACTTAAAATTAGGATAAAGGCTAAGTGGACACTTGTGAACTGGAGACTAGATAAGAGTCAGAGACCAGTATTTGAAAAGACGTGGAGTAATTAAAGTTTTGCTATGCCAAGGAATAGTGTGCAACTAACTGGTGAGAGAGGAGGAAGAAAGAAAGAGATTTAAAAAGGAAAAAAGGCAAAAGTTGAAGCTGAAATTAAAGGGTAGTATTTGCCAAACCGGGTAGTCCAACATTTGTTGCAGATTTGGTGACAATCTATTAGAAGTTTAGATGCTCAATAAAAAGGGAGATGATATCAAATAGGTGTGTGAAAAAGAAGTCTGGCATAGTGCCTGTCACTACAGGCACTCAATGTATATTTTATCGTGATAAATGAACACGGAGGCTGTTTTGGAGAGCAGACACCCTGAAAAAACAAAACTAGTTTTACAAGTATTGAAATATAGATGCTAGAAACAATGACATCTGATAGACAGGAGTGGGAAAGTGGAGTCACTGACCAACATATTTTTAAAGTGGTGTAATGGACTTGACGAATTCAGAACGTGTCTGTTCTGGAGGGAAGAAAGAGTCTAGAATGCCTAGACTTCATGTCTTTGTGATTTAATGAATAATAGTATGAGTAATGGAGAACAAAAGATCACAGAAAGGTTGAGTTCCTGTCAAAGTATGTTTGTTGTTCATCCCTACTGTAATGGATATGTACTTACAAAATTATGTATTTAGTATTTCTTCTGTTTAGGCTTCAAATTCCATGAATGCTTTATTTATTGCTTTGCAGTCCATACAGGGTACGGAACAAGTTCTCAGGTCTTTTTTTTTTTAATTTTAAAGAGAGTAGTAAATGAGAAACAAACAAACAAAGAAATAGAACAGCAGCAGCATACCAGTGTCACAAACACAAACAAATCAAAGCAAGAACAGTCAATGTGATACAGGGTCTCAAGACAAAATAATATGAATCAACAGTGGTTGTTACATTACTTATCGCTGTCCTCATAAATATATGTGTATGAAAAGCTGCAATAACTGTATTGCTGATGTCTGATGGTGTATTGAAATGAACAGTTAATGATTACAATTTTTTATGTTCTGATCGATTGTGCATGCTTGTGTCTAGTGGTCTGTGCAACTGATTTGAAGGTAACAATGTACAGTGGAATTACAATAGTGAACACCTACCATCTTGTCTAGTGAAACTCTGTATTGTCTCTACTTTTTTATCAAAGAATTATTTCTTTATTCCCTATAATGGTTTAAGTTCTCAGTTTTTATTCAGTTGAATATAGAAATAAAGAAGGAAGGGTGCAAGGGAGGGAGGGAGAGAAAAAGGAGGAAAGAAAGAAAAGAAGAGGAAGGGAGAAAGGGAAAAATCAAGGAAAAATGAAAAAGGAAGAAAGAGAGGAAAGGAGACAGTAGAAGAGTGTCTAGGGTTCAGGAGAGAAGTGCACAGGTCTAGGAATAGAATCATTAGCATATTGTAGGTCTCTGCTGGTTCCACACAAGTTTTACAAATGTTTTCTCTAGATCTGTGAGGTATTCTAGTGGTATTTTGATCAGCATTGCATTAAATCTGTATAGCAGTTTGGGGGGTATGGCCATTTTCACAATAGTGGTTCTTCTTATCCATGAGCAAGGAATATCGTTCCATTTTCTGAAATCCTCTTCGATGGCCTTTTTCAGAGTATTGTAATTTTCAATGTGTACATCTTGTATAAAACACAAATCTAATTTGGAAATTATAGAATCAGTAATGTTGTATAACTGCAGCTTTACGTTCTCCATGTCAATATAGATTTTTTAAATTGACAACCTGCATCTTGGTTGAAGGACACTTTCCATCAACTTCTATTTTCAGTGAAAGTGCAGCAACATTACTAATATTTAAGGTAGTATCTGTAACCTAAATATTATTCTGTATTAATGTCATAGCATCCCAAAGCAAATTAAGGGTTGCTTACTGAAATTCCCACAAGTAGTCCTACAACTATCTTCAATATCATATTTTTACTGTCCCATTTCAAAGGATAAGGTACAAACATTCAGAAAACTGCAAGCAATTTAACAGTCACAGAGATGAATTCCTGAAACAAAAGTTTTCAGGACTTACACCAAAAGCATATATACTGTACCAAAGCACCAACATGACCAATTCTATATTGAAATATTGACTTCACCTTTCATAATTTTGAGACTAACTTCATCAATTATTTTAGTAAGGACTGAAATTAGTGTACCACAGGAAGAAACACAGAAAGAAAAAATAATATACACTGAATAAAAATCATTGTATGTTTTAATACGTAGTGTCAAATATTCTTTGACATTTAACTCAATTTTGTCTTTAATAGCGGCCTGATTTAATGTAAAATGATTGATGTCCTGTCCCTATTTCATCTATTGTGATGCTCTTGAATTGCCTGAGCATTTCTTAATCAAAAGAAGACTTCCACACCACCTTTGGATATCAAAGGTGAACGTTTCTATAGCTATTACTGAATCAAAGAATTATTCTTTGAAGAACCTAAGGTGAAACATTGAAAAATCCTTCTGGGATACAGAAGAAAAATGCCATGTATGTGTTTCCTCTAAGTTTCTGGTGCAATCCATCAAAAGACTAATAAAAACACAAGCCCACACTTACTTGATACATGTGTTCATTTCTCCCATTCTTTTCCTGCATTTTCTGTGTGGTTGCTGATCTACTAATTCTACTCACACGGAGTATATAGCTGGACTAAGGAAAACTGCCAGGCCTGATTAACGAGTCAGGTGAGGAAGTGACCTCTGAAATGCTTTCATTTCAATAAGCCTTTTATGCTAAGGATCCAGGCCAGAGTGGGAGCGGCATCCTCATGGAAGAGCAAAAGACACATAATACATGAATAATGGTGAGATTTCCCGCATTAAGGCACGAGCTATCTGTGCCTATAATGTCACTAGGTGAAAGTTATTTAATTACTTTGTTCTGGACACCCAAGCCTTTTTAGCTCAAAAGAAGGCATTTATAAAGGCTACTGGGAATTAAGGTAATTAGCACATATGTCATTATTCAAAAGCTCAGTTCTGTGATACAAAATAATAATAAAATTCAAGTCAGAAATGACTCAACCTGATTTTTAAAGCAATGTAGCCGATGAACACTCTTTCTTTTTTCTATCTTCACTTCTTTTTTAAGATGGAAATCCACCCATTTGGAAACAGAAGTTGTTAACTTGCTCCTTGAATTTAACATCTGGTAACATTTTCATCTTTTGCAAACTAGTAAAATGTTATAGTATTTTTGACAGTGGGAGTTCAGTGCCAGAAGAAATTTTATCAGTACAAAGAGACTACAAAATAGGTTTCTTACTGGGCCACAGGGTTTCTTAATCCTTATCTTACAGCATTAAAAAAAAAAAAAGCGGCACTGCAGGGACTGTGTTATTTGCCCGTAGTTCTCTAGGAATTAATTTAAGAAGAACTTAATGACAAAGAATGGGATAGAACTATTCCCATACACTAAGCTAATGCATAGAGTGAAACCTGTTCCATTTCAATATTTTAGTTACTGAAACACTTTATGAGTATTGCTACTTCACTGAAATCACTTTTCCCTCTTATTCAATCACATTTATCTTTTTGAGGCTGCATTTATCATTCACTGTTTTAATTTTTCAGACTTTAATTTTACTACCATGAGATATCCAAAGACAACACACAGTAAATATTACCAGCAAATTTCTAACATGGAAAAAAATGAAAACACTGTAGGGTCATGGAGCAGAGCCATCTCAGAATGCCCGGGACACACATTCTGCATGAGCAGAAAGGTTTGAACAAAGCAGATGTGGCCACAGACCAGAGTAATGATGTGAGTCCAGACAGTAAGTGTAAGAATCTGGATTATATTCTGGTTCTGGCACATGTAAATTGTGGAGACTTGCTCCAGGTCCCTAAACTCTCAGTCTTTCATTTTCCCATCTGTCAAACTTTGGAAATAAGATGTGAGAGATATATCAATCCATGGAGAGCAACCAGCACACTGCTTGACACGGGCAATTTAAAGCAGTACAAATTATTTGCAGCCTCCTTATAAACTATGAGCAAAAAAGGTTAGAATCACACATACACAGAATAGGAATATATTTGACCAAGAGTATATTAGATAAAAATGAGATATTTGTCTCTCAGTTTTCAAAACACCTCTCTACACGCATAAATTATTCATCAAGGATTTGGAAGTTCAGATCCCTTCTCTGTGGACAAGGAGGGTCATACCCAATAAAGGTTAAAAATTCACTCCAGGAATACATATCCCTAAGGAGAAGAATGGGAATAAAGTTAAATTGACCTTCATAATGTTGTAACAGAAGCCATCATATGGCTTGAAACCTAGGCCTGATGTGCTCATGACATTATAGAAAGATCTTCAAAGTCAGAAAGAGAATCTACCCCTTCTCAAAAGCAAACTGCTACACATGTTGGCACATTCCTGTAATCCCAATACTTGGGAGGCTACGGCCATGAGTTTGAGGCCAGCCTGGGTTACCTAGGGGACTCAGTTTCAAAAAACTAAAACAAAATTTTTTTAAAGCAAACTAAATAGAAACCATTAACGTCTCAGCTAAGAAAAAAATAAGGTTGATTTCATCAAAGTGCTCCTGTGCAATACTCACATAAAAGGAAAGTGAGGTGTTTATTCCTGAGTTTAGATATAAAGGAGAGTGCTTGTCATTTTATTACTAAAACAACATAATTATCCATGCTGTTTGAATACCTACTAGGTGTTTGGCACATGCTAGGTGCTTCTTAAGTTTTCTTTTACTGAATCTTCACAATGCCAGAAGGAAATGGAAGCTTAGAAAGGGTTAAAAATTACCCAAAATCTCACTGCACTGAAGAGAAATAAAGGGCATAGATCTCATGCCAGGTCTGTCCAACTACAAAGCAGATACATTCCAAATTTTTGTTATGAAATCCACCATTTTTATAAGGCTTTATAAAACTAGAGCAACTCAGACATCTACTGAAGTCTGTTTTCCTTGAAGAAATTTTACTTTCTGGAATTTTCCTATAAAGTAGAAGACAATGTGGATGCCATTTTATATACCACAATCAAAGATGCATGTTAAATAAATGAGAAATTGAAAGTGATCACAGAAAAGAAATATTCACTCCAGGAATACATATCACTAAGATAAAGAATGAGCATACAGTTAAACTGGCCTTCTTAGTGTTGTAACAGAAGCCATCCTATGATGTGAACCCATAGCTTTATCAGAATCAGAGATCTATAATGACAAGTCTCTTGTATGTTACAACAGTAATAGTGAAACTTCACTCACTGATTTCATAACACAAAATGCATAAACGTTTTCCAAGACTTGGGATGGGTGGAAAAAATGAAAAAACATGTAGGAACAGAGTATATCAGCCCCACCTCCACCCTCAACCTTCTGTCACTGTGGCAAGTTGTTTAACCCCAGTAAGGACTAAATGATTTCTAAAGCATTTGAAACAAGACTGAGTCCCAAATAGTTGTCTATTAAATAAATCTTGAGTTGCACATTTAAATAGAAATTCATATCACAAATAGAAACAGTTTAAATATAGTGGTTGCTTACCATATACCAAGTGTTGAAATAAATGTTTTACCTGGACTAATTTATTTAATCCTTGCAATACATTTCCAAAGTAGGTACTAGGTGAGAAAACTGAAGTTTAGAAAACTTAAATAACTCTCCCAAGGTATATGGCTGATAAACAGTGGAACAGCAAACCAACCTAGGCCATCTGGCTCTGGAGACCTTATTCTTAATTAGAAAACTGAAAGCTACTCTCCTAAATACAGGAAGGAAATTTCATCATTAAAGCAGTAGGAGAATGGTTAATGATAAGTGTCAAAGGCATTCTTAAGCAAGCTTCTTTTTAAATTAATCCATATCAACAGAGAAAAATCTTACCCTGTCTTTAACTCAAGAAGAATGTGTGTATGTATGTGTTTAATTTGTCAAACATCATTAGTTTGAGTCCAAAACATATATTCAAATTCTTGTACTTTTGACATCAATTTATTTCACTATAAAAAGACAAAAAGAAAATTACCACATAGATTAACTATAGCCTAGTTCCATTAGCTGTTCTCCTTACAGGAAGTTTCAGTCTTAATTATTAGCTTTATACAGGACTAAGACCCCTTCTGTCCTCCCTTATCCTTACGCTGCACACTTGGAAGTCCACAGATGATAGCCACTATTTATTGAAACCTATCATGTTGCATGTGCTGTCCTGGCCCAAGGCTTCTCAAATCATGTCAAGATAAAAAGTAGTCCATGGGATGGAATTAGATGAACCAAGAAAAAAAGTCTCCCCCAAATAAATAAGATGGAATGTTTTAACTGTTAACCAGGTTTCCATTTTTACTACAGAATTTTTCAGAGCTCTTAATGCCTTTGCCAGTGTGCATGCTGGGAACGTGTAAGAAAGGGATTTAGCAAAGTGGCTTTTCCCATTTATTTAGCCATGGAGATTTCAGTTTTTAGAGCATAGGTTTAAGTCTCCTGGAGCTAAGTGATCTCTAGAACACACTTTAGAAAGTGGAACTTTTATATGGTCTCTGTTTTACATAATGCCCTTTTCAAAGACAGGTAACATTGTCTTTGTTATGCAACAGAATCCACCCCCAGAGATATGTAGCAGCTTGGCTGAGGCCGCAGTTATGACGTGGCTGCGGCAGGATTCAAAGTCAAGGCCGCCTTGGGACAAATTGTTCGGCTCATTGCGCTACACCATTGCTTCTTCCTGGCTCTACCTCGCAGGGTTTCCCCAAACCACCCACAAAGCACACACCTGACACTGGTAGGAAAAGGAGAAAACAAATTGCTCCGCCCTCTATTTTCTTTCCTGCTCCTCTTTGTCACCTTCCAGGGAAAAATACCCCTCAAACCTTTGATATCCGACTCTAAAATGGGATTCTGAAAAAAAAAAAAAAAATGAAGTTCTTTTCATAGCATAAGTACAAAAATCCCTTGCAAAGGCCCAAACCCTTCCCAGCAAGGTATGAGCACAGACATGATTTCCTTTGGGAAAATGGGGCCCCTTGGCCCACTTAAAGCACAACAATGAGACCCTTTCTACTGGGGGGTGGCACAGACTGCTGTCTCATTTCCTTAGGAAGCATGAACCAAAATTCCACCTTGCGCAGCTCTGTGTCCTGTCCCTATGCACATGGCATCTCCTTCCCTGGGGTAAATAAAAGTAGTCCCTCCCTTTTCTAACATGCTTCTAAGTGACTATTTAATGCATATATAAGGATCACATAATCACTTTTTCACTCCAGTATCACCTAAGCTTCTTTAATATAAATCTTTTTGTTTACTATTACAACTGCTATAAACTTGAGTTTGTACTACATGCTGGATGATTTACCTTTTTTTTCCTAATCGTCACAACAAATTCTGCAAAGTGGGTAAAACTATGAATTTCTGAGCACCTCTGAGTAAATCAGGATTTAATTTAGTTGTTAAATAGTTAATAATTACTTCTTTAGTTTAGGATTTTTGTGGTTATTTTTTATAAAATTATTTACTAAATATTTTCACTTTTTTAAAAATTTAAGCACACTGAAATTTGTTTCTTTTCTGAAACAAACCTTGGGGTCATTTTCATGGATATATGTAGTACTATTCTTTTTAAGTGACTGTTATTTATCACATGAATTATTCAGAGTTTGAGCCAGCTGCACAGCCTGGACTAAAAGGTATCCCATGCATCCCAGCCTTTCTTGTTTTTGCTTGTATATTTGCTTGAGGCAACTCAATGAAGTCCTTTCTAAAGGTACAATAACTAGACCCTCAACATTATGTAGTAAAACAAAGCATTTTCCCTTTCTGTTCAGCTTTTGTCACCTAATATGATGTCACCATATAGGGAGGTAGCATTTCTCATTTCCCACCACTGATCTGTCCTGACCTTCTGAATTTTTTTAACATAAAGTGTTTTGAAATTAATTTGGGAGTAACAATCAGGGAAACATGTAAGCAACCAAACTAAGCACAAATCCATTTACCAAACTTCTCATTTTAAGGTTATTATCTAAGCATGAAGGCTTACAGCACAGAAAGGAATTAGAAAATTACCTATATTCCCTGAAAAGTAAGCCCTGAAAATATTTTTTATTAATTTTTATCCAACAAATACAGCCACTTCACATTTTATTATATTAAGATGTTTGCATGGTATTCAATCATCATGTGAATAAAATTGAGAAGACACATTTCAGAAATACTGTTGATGTCATCTGTGAATTTTTGGTAACTAATAAACATTGCCCAGTGAGGCTTCTTCATTTGTTGAGCCTAGGTTTATAAAATAAGATGAAGTCAGTAACTTGCTCAAATCAATAGAGAGGAAAAACAACTGAATTTAAGCACAACCTGGTGAAGGTTATGGTGTATGTTCTGGATCATTCAGTTGAAGAATCCAAAAAATATTAAGGATAATTGGAAAAAGAAGCAGAAAACACAAAAAAAGCTGCAGATTTCAACAGGAAAGATAGCCTGGCATATAGCTCAGCAGGACAAGTACCTGCCTGGCAAGTGCAAGGTCCTGAGTTCAATTCCCAGTACCAAAAAAAAAAAAAAAAATCAACAGGAAATATAATAATTCTGACTAAAAGCTCCATATTTGATCAATAAGCTCCTCATTCTCAGGATTAATAGATTTTTAGACAAAATTTTCTACTTCATATGTCCATGTCCAAGTGTCTGTTAATTCAACAACATTTTCTTCATTTGTCGAGAAAAATCTGTGAACCACTAATATAGTCTAACTTTAAATACATAACATGTGTTTTCAAAACCAAGGGATACTTGTTGACATCAGAACAACTAATCTCCAGAAATGCACAGACTATATTCCTATCAAGGATATTCCCAAGAGCACATAAACCTGAAGAGTAATACACCTGGGGGGGGGCAACAAATGGAAATTGGAGCATTTCAAGTAAAAATGTTAAATATTTCTTCATGGGAAGAGATATTTTTACCAGCGAGAAATTAATATGGGGAAGAGGTAGCAGTAAGATAGACAATTTTTCTTTTTTGTGAGACTTAGTAAACTGTCACATTGACGCCTAGGATGTCACAGAATTCTATGGTGACAAGTTATGTCCAGTTATAACTAATTGGGACACCAGCCAGCATCTTACAGAAGGTCACCAATTTGGTGGGTTGGTTTGGGAAAAGATCAGATCCAATTCAGACAATAAAAAGAGGCTGGCAGACTGGAGAAAGGATGAAATAGAGATAAATTTTTTTCAGATTTTTTATTTTAAAGAGGATAAAAAAATAACAAAATAGCAGCAACATATTCAAAAACAAAACAACACAAAAGCAATAAAAATAACACAGGATTTCAAAACAAAAGGGTAGGAACTAACAGTGGTTGTTATATTGCACATTGTTATCTTCAACAAAGTTGCTCAGATTACCAGATGTAAGAATGCAATTAGAAAATACATGCTTTCTAGGGAGAAAACCTGCTTTTAAAAAAATAGATCCATTAGAGCACTGGTTTTACTGTCAAGCTAAGAGTCAAGGATGTTCCCCTCACAGAGGCCCCCTGCTAAGATCAAAGGTGGTAACCAAGAAGGGTTTCACATGGTGCTCTAATGTTTTGTAATTTGCAAAAATTAACTCTGAACCACACTACATTAAGACTATTGTGCCCTTTCATCCCAACTTTCCCTTTTTTCCTGTTCATCTATTAGCATGAAGCAGCTGTGAATGAATCTAGTACATAACTGAAATTTGAGCTGGGTGTCTACTTAATTTGTATATCAGTCTAAGTCAAATCAACCAATAGAAATCACACAATAATTTGAAGTGGAAAAATGAAAGAATTATAACCTATAAAAGAGAGGTGGAGTAACAAAGGATTGACTGGTAAGAAAAAAGAACTCTGTAAGTATAGGAATGATGGATATAAGAGGAAAACCACCATCATAAGGTCTACGATATAATGCCCAAGGACTGGTTCCC
The DNA here is from genome assembly GCF_000276665.1 of Chinchilla lanigera. Classification (NCBI taxonomy): domain Eukaryota; kingdom Metazoa; phylum Chordata; class Mammalia; order Rodentia; family Chinchillidae; genus Chinchilla; species Chinchilla lanigera. The sequence continues at coordinate 34,778,008 of NW_004955406.1, read as the reverse complement.
TCACCTTGGGATCTACACTTCGTTGGAGAGGGAATGATTAGAGCTCTCTGGGAGGCAGAAAAATCACCATAGTACTGCATCAGTGGAGCTTGTAAGAAATCAACCTTTCTGGGTACCAGAGAAGGCTATTTATGAGGTATCTTGCAAGAAACATGCCACCATGAAGCCATCCAAGAGTTTACTAAGTGTAGGGTGTTTCTGGCCAAGGTGCAGTGCATGAGTTTGGAACGGGAGAAGCTAGCAAACCTGTGGGCTCTGGTGACAAAGCAGGTGCACCCCTGGATCTAGATGTCACATAAACTGCACAAAGAACGGACAGTAGTAAAAGCAGGATGCACTCCCATAAGGCCTCTGCAATGCCCTTCACCATTTAAGCTTAATTTTATGATGGCTAGCAAAGGAAAAATATAAAGGGCTCTGATCTTTTTTTTTTTTTTTTTTTTTTTTGGTACCAGGAATTGAACTCATGACCTCATGCTTGCCAGGTAGGTGCTGTGCCTCTGAGCTATATCCCCAGCTCCCAGGTCCTTTTTATGGGGCAGGCAATGAATTTACAGATGTTAAAAATTAGCAGTCAACCACTCTGATTTCAACTTTTTTACATCCTTATTTGTATGGTTACAGTGCCTGAATTAATTTCTTGCAGTAAAACACACTGCCTTTTACCTGCTCAAAATGCTTCACTTTGAACACACCCACCTCATCATTCTTGTTCTGGAGCAGTTCTGGAATTCCTCTTTCCTGACTTTAGGAGCTATGATGAATGCGGCTGATGAATGCCATCCAACAGAAAGACAGGCTCATGAAAAAGATTACGGCGTGTCCTCATCCACCTTGTTCACCAGCTCTGATTTGTGTGACTTCTGGCTCTTCTCCCTAGTCAAAGTGATATGACATGTAAATGTTTTGAACTGATTCACAACACCAAGTCAGCCATAACAGCACAATAAGAGACACTCATGAAGGAAACTTCCAGAACTGCTTCATTCATTTTTCATTTGCCTTTCGTTTTCAGATATCAGAAGCCCCAGTGTCCAATTCAGCAGAATGATTGCTCTGGGGTCTGGTAGAACCATTTCATTCCATCAATAAGTGCCAAGAACAATAGGATACGTGTGGTTTTTAAATTTTTTTTATTTTATGGAGAAAAGGTAAAACAGAATTCCATAAGAAAATAATAGGGGAATAACATGTTCATACATTGTGTATTTTCATCTTCAAAGTAGTTAGAGTACAAGATAAGAGCATAAAAAATCCTCCAATGGATATTAGCACAGGCCTTCCCTTTCAGTGAACTAAGAGACACTAATAGTATAGCTAACTTGCATTTCTCTCTCTTTTCCCTTCTTTGTTCTCCCCTTTCCCCCATCCTAGTTCCTTTTTCCTTTTGAACAATTTCTTCCTATTTCACAATATCTATTGTACATTTTTAGAACTTATTTACTCTTTCAATTTCTTACACCAGGGAGACAATATGATGTTTAAACATGTGAGTCTGATTTATTTCACTTATGAGTATGGTCTCTGGTTGCATACATTTACCTATAAAAGTCTCAAGTTTATCCTTCTTTATGTCTGAGTAGTACTCCATTGTACAAAAATACCACATCTTTTTAATACATTCCTCAGATGATCATTTGGGTTGTTTCCAAGATTTAGCTACTACAAATCATGCTGCTATAAACATGAGTGCACATATATCATTATGACATGATGTTTTCAATTCTTCTGGGAAGATACTCAGAAGGGGAATAACTGGGTTGAACAGGCCCTCTAATCCTAGCTTTTTGAGTCATTTCCATAATTATTACAGTGGTTGCACAAGTCTACACTCCCATTGACAGTGAGAAGGGTTCCTTTCTCCCCACAGTCCCTCCAGCATTTGTTATTGGATGATTTCTTCATGATAGCCATTCTTCCTGAAGGGAAATGGAATCTCAACACTGCTTTAATTTGCATCTCTCAAATCAACAGTGATAGTGAACATTTTTTCACATATTTATTTGACATTTGTATTTCTTCATCTGAGAACTGTGTGTTCATATCAGCTGCCCATTTTTGGATTTGTTATTGAATTTGGGGGATCTGAGTTTTTCATTTTGTTTACATGATAGAAGCCCCATGTCTGAGGGACAGTTGACTATAATTTTTTTCTCACTCTGTGGGTGTCTTTTCACTCTGCAGGTGTTTTCCTTTGATGTGCAAAAACTGTTTAATAAGAAGAGATCCCAGTTGTTGATTCTTTAATGTATTTCCTACGCAGTTTGGGTTTTGTTCATGAAGTCTCTGCCTACCCCAATGTCTTCAAGATTTCTACCTACTTTCTCTTCCAGTAGATTTTCTGTTTCTGTTCTAATATTGAGATCTTTGATCCATTTTGACTTTAATTTAGTGCATGGTGATAGACATGGATCTAGTTTTAGTCTTCAGCATGTGGAGAGCCAGTTCTTCCAACACCATTTATTAAAGAGGTTATTTTTCTTCCAGTGAACATGTTTGGCCCCTTTGTCAAAGATAAAGTGGCTGACTGTGTTTATATCTGCATCTTCTCATCTATTCTGTTGATCCTCAGGTCTGTTTTCTTGCCAGCAACATGCTGATTTTATCACAGTAGCTTTGTAATATAATCCCAAGTCAAGGATTGTGCTGCTTCCTGCCTTGTCTTTGTTGCCCAGGATTGCCTTTGCTATTCTAGTTCTCTTGTGTTTCCAAATGAATTTTAGGAATGTTTGCTCTAGTTCTGTCAGATATGCTAATGGTATTTTGACTAGGATTGCATTAAATTTGAATAACAACTTTCAGAGTATGGTCATTTTGACTATTTTGATTCTTCCTATCCATGAGCAAGGGATATCTTCCCATTTTCTGATATCCTCTTCAGTCTTCTTTTCAGAGTACTGTAATTTTCAATGTATAGATCTTTTATTGACTTTGTTAGATTGATTCATAAGTATTTCAATTTTTTGGATGCTATTGTGAAGAGTCTTGTTTCCCTAATTTCTCTCAGTGAGTTTGTTGTTTGTGTGCAAGAATGCTATTGATTTTTGAGTGTTGACTTTGTATCCATTTATGCTACTGAATTTGATTATTAAATCTAGAAGGCTTTTGGGGGTCTTCTATATAGAATATCATGTCATCTGTGAATAATGATGATTTCACTTCTTCCTTTCCTATCTTTATTCCTTTTACTTCTCTGTCTTGTCTAATAACTCTGTTTGATGTTTCTAGAACTCTATCGATTAAGAGTGGTGATAGTGTGTTGGGAGCTGCCTTAGCCGCTCCCCTAAGATGGCGCCTGTTTCCTGCTTCCGGGTTCTTGTTGCCGCGTAAACAGCCTTGTAAAACGTGTGTCTGCCTGGATACTGATGATTCTGACCTATCAGCTTGTAACCCTTGCTTTGCATTGATTGGCTACTCAGACCTTATATAAGTGTGCGTCTCT